>NC_045750.1:8737748-9049148 GCF_008692095.1 Etheostoma spectabile
CAAACAGTCATTATTCACGATGCCACAACAGTTCTTGTCACAAAAACGTAAACATACAAACGTAGGATTATGTGTTTGAACAAGTGACCAAAACTGTTGTTTTTCTTGTGACGACAGTTTCTATAACCAAATGTAGATAAACAAAGATTTAAACAAGGTATTTTTTTAGATTGTCATTAACCCAAACAAAGCATGTTATGGATGAACACTATCCTATCCACTATCAGTCAACAGTGGTTTCTTTTAACCATGACGGTGAAAGCTTATCCTCTGTGGTGTCAAAAAACACTTACATGTATTATGTTGTACCTATTGTGTTTGGCTACGGTGTAAAAAGTACAATAAATAATTAATCACAAGGAAAGGAGGGCAGTTACAAACAACACATTTTGTAGTTTAATGTGGATGCCTTGTTGGATCTGTCATGTGGCAGGTGGTAACTAAAGGTTATGGTTTAATGCCTACAAAAAGAGCTAAAATATTTCAACAATGTGGCACAGTTAAAGCTCATATTACATAATTTAAAATGTATGTTGTGATGGTTTTGAAAACTTAACCAAATTTGGCAGGTTGAGCAGGTTGTCCGCTGATGGCAAGGTCGGGGGTTCAATCCCCGGCTCCACCTGTTTGTGGCGTGACAGTGTCCTTAAGCCCTGAATCCAACTGCTTTGATCAAGACATTTAAATTTGACTGGGAGTAGCTTTAAATTATATTAGACATCAGTCATTTTGGAAGTATATACTGTTTGAAAATTGGCTTTCCAACTTTGATGAGAATATTTGCAGGGATGGACTACTGTGCTAAATATGCACTATTTATAATCTGGGCCATTTTAGCTTGTATGGTAGGGTGATAGAAAGTAATAGGTAGGCAACTTGTGTGTTCAGTAGCCTAGACCACGTAGAGAGCCCCAAAAAAACCTGGCAAAACACAGCTAACAACCAGAGGGTTGTCAGAGTCAAAATCAGATGCAAACTCCTGTCATTGTGCCCTCAGGCCTCACCAGCTTATGGCTGTGTGTTTCTGTATGGGGTGTTTGGATGTGTTAAATTCAGAAAATGTATTCGTTTCTGTTATATTCTAATTTATGAAGAACAACCCGAAGCAGGGAAATTGGGAGGTTATAAGGCAGCATTTCTAAGTTTGCGGCTTTCCCATGACTTGAGTCAGTGGAGGGGAGATTGATTCATCCTAATATAAAAAAATTAATCCATCATCCAGATTTGAACATAATCAACTCCATACCACGCCTTTTCATTGGATGAGCTTAGTTCTGAAATAAAATTAAAACCTAATCAAGTGAGACTTCTCACCATAGCCAATATTTAAATGGCAGTCTTATTCAGATCTGTCTGTCTGAGTCAGCATTAGGCTTGTTAATAGGCTTAGAAAATTACGATTAATCAGACAGCAAATGTTGTAAGTCGTTTCGGATAAACTAAAGTAAATGAACTAATTAATGTAATGTAATGTAGGTCAAGCTATGAGCTTTTGCTGGTAGCAAAGCATTCACAAACTGAGAGAATGGGTAACTTTCAATCGTAATTACGTGTTTGATATCTGTGCAATGGCACGGACAGGTCTACGGAGTGCGTTTGTTCTTAAACACTACGAGAAAAGATTTGATTGGGTTGGCAAGACGCACGTTTGGGTGGGCTGAGCTGAAAGCCTGCGCCGGGCCTTGCTAGTAAGGATGTCAGCCATGTCAACTTCAACATCACTCAGTTGTTTCTGTCAGCAGACTGTAAAATAGTGAGAATAATCTCTCTAATCAAACTTTCATTATAAGCCCCGGCAGTGAATGATGAGTTTGTGAATGAGTACGAGAGAGAGAGAGAAGAGAGAGAGAGAGAGAGAGAGAGAGAGAGAAGAGAGAGAGAGAGAGAGAGAGAGAGAGAGAGAGGAAAGTACGAGATGTATTTACCACAAGCAATTTGATGTAACGCCAGAGGAGACAGCGCATTGGCAAAGCGTCTGTCTGGGTTCATGTTAACTCGGTTACACCTGTGTGGGCTCCACATTGGGCCTGGGAGCATGTGCTCTTGTCCAGCTCACAGCTGAGGCTCAAACATTAAAGTATCACAAGCCTGAATAACAAAGCTTCCAGCAGTTAGATAAGAGAGCTGTGACTCTGCTCCTTAAAACGTATGGGTTGCAGAAAACCCTCTCATTGTCACGCAATACACCCACAACATTCACGTTTTCTGTAAAAGCAGTTCCACCAAAAGCACCAGTCTGTGTCTGTGTGTGTGTCCGACCATCCTAGTTTTGTGTTTTGCTTTCACTGTGAAAAAAAATCAGGGTCTATTTCCAAACTACTCCTTAGGTTCCTTTTTAGGGGATATGAGAAGAAACCTTGGCATGCCTCAGTTTTCCATGAGGTCAGTAAGCAAGGCATTCCAAGCAAGTGTGAGATCTCTGGGCGGGTTAGCTAATTAAATAAATCAGGTGATTTATGTACCTGATACACAGTTGATATGGACTTGTTTTAAAACTCTCAACACAGCTGGACTAAAATGGGGTTCATATACACATATACTGTACACAACGGGGAAGCAGGGGGAGGAGGAGGAGGAGGAGGGAAGGGTAGGAGAGGACAGGAGGGATGAAATACGAACGGAAATAAAGCAAGATTAAAGGATAAGAAATAAAGTTGAAGGAAAACAGAATTTAAATACATAACTTGCTCTACACTGGCATAAATGTATAGAAAGATCCATTAAAGAATGCACATATAAAGCTTTAAAACTCAATTTAGATGGCAGGAAGTCTTTAATTTGTAGTCATTGTTAATGTAGGATCTGCGATTTCTTTCCAGGCTTTAGGAGGTCAACTCAAATAACAGACGTATCTGTTTCAAGTGCTCCATTTGGGCTATCTGCTTTAAAAGTGTGCCTGTGTGGGCACAAAGAGAGAAAGAGTGAAGAGAAAGTGAGAACATGTTGTGTAAAATGATACTGGAATTTGAAATGGTTTCGCTAGAGAAAAAAATGCTAAAACCCTGTGTTCAACAGCTGCCAGGAGTGCAAAACACGATCCTTTCACTGCCAAGAATGACAACAACTTATGTCAAAACGAGCAGAGAGCCCTATTATTGGACCACCATCTACATAATGAGCCTAGACCAGTGCTCCCCAACCACGCGTAAACAAACAAACGGAGGGGAAAACAGTCACTTTAAATGTATCACAATGTTGTTCAAAGTGAATGTTTCGGCTATTCCTTCAGATTTTCACTAGTACTTTTTGAGCACTTTCATTGACATGAATGACCTAGCTCTTTTGACTTTGATACACAAAATGCAAAATCAAGTTTTTATTCTTCACTGCAAAGCATCTTTGAATCCTAGAAATGCGCTATATAAATGTGATGCATTAATATTATTTCTATTTTTTATTATTATCATTAATAACAGTGACTTCAGGCAGAGCTTTTGGCTTAGGGGCCCCTTAAGCACCTGGGCCTAGTAAACCTGCTAATCCACCCATGGATAAATGGTTAGTTGGCCTAAAGTGATAGAACATGGTTGAAATAAGTAGTATCAAAAAAGCTACATCAACTAAATATAATGGATTGATAGCTAGCCAATAATAATGACTAAAACATTTAAATAACTGTTTCAAAGTATGGAAGTACTGGTAAAATGAAGCGACAGAATAGGACATAATCAATAAATGGTTAGTTTGCTAAAAGTAACATTAAGGGATAAATGGTTGAGATAGATAAAAGTATTAAATAAATGGTTTAAATGGATAAAGAGTTGAAATGGTTAACCAACAGTAATGGATAAACGGTAATAGTTAAACGCTAGTAGTAGCCTGGTACCAAAACTTGACAAGGCTGAGCTTAATGTTGAGAGTTCAATTGTTGACACAATATAAATTATTCATAATGTTATATCATATTTATCATTCAGTTTAAAGTCAATTCAAAAGAACAAATTGGGGACACAAATGTTGAGGAAGGAGTTTATCTGACGGGGCTGTGGGTTCAGTTGGGAAGCACTTGCCTAGACTACAGTGGGCATAATTGGTCACAGATGTCACCACTGAAGATGGTCGTGAGGATGACGAGGATAATTTTATGCGGAATATAAAAAGAGCAGAGACACACTTCCATCTAGGCTAGGAACTGGGCCAAGTGTGAATCAGGAGATGATTGCTACCATTCACACACTATTAACAGCCTTTGATCCAATTGCACTCCAAACAAGTGTTTTGTATTTGCACACACACACGTGATGGTGAACAGCTGATACTGTTGACCATAAACCACATTTTAGGGTTGTTGATCCTGACACACTGGGTGGGGTCTATGCGATCCATTATATGAGAAATTACATGGGAAAATAGTCCAGCTTGGTGTAAGAAAAATAACAAAACAAAATGTGACAAGACTGCTATAATTTGACATGGTTACTTTGCGCCCTGCCTTGTGATTTCTGGTAATTTGGACTGCAACCGGGTAATGTTTTATTCAGCTGAATGCTCTTTTTAAAAATAGCTGCTGCTTGTCTTGCTGTTTCTATTTCTTTTCCCTCACCCACATTCATTTTCTTTCCAGTTCTGACTTCTCTCTCCATATATTTCTTGTCCCATCAGTCTAACTCAGACATATATTTGCTCTTTCTTTGCAGCCTCGGCAGCACAGTCACCTATCTATGTCACCTGATTCCTAATATATATGCGTACACAGTCTGGCCCCCGTTCAGCTGCTCTCAGGAACAGATGCTGTCCTAATCTGACATGTGCTGGTGAAAGGGGAGGCACCACATAACACACACAGATCAGTTTACACAGCAAAAACAAAGACAATATAGAAAACCCTGGATTTAATGAGAGAACAAACATAGGCACAATGATAAACATCAGCACCTGGTCACACAAAGAATTTTAAGTTAAAAATGCGGCCAGAAAATACACCCTGTACATATTGGAGTGTCTTGCATATCCTTGTCATTCTTATGTTGTTGTTTTTGACTTGAGCCTACAATTGCTTTTACAATTACAATCTGCTACAATTCTCCACGTCTCAATTATCTTAATGTATTATAAACTCTGTCTTTTCTCTGTCTGTCTGTCTGACTGCCTATCTGTCTCTCTCTGTCTCTTTCTCTCACCCCCAAATGGTTGAGGCAGATGACCGCCCACCCTGAGCCATGGTTCTGCTCAAGGTTTCTGCATCTTAAAAGGAAGTTTTTCCTTGCCTCCGTCGCCCAGTGCTTGCTCTTGGTGGGAATTGTTGGATTTCTGTAAATAACCTTACAGAGTACGGTCTAGACCTGCTCTCTTATGAAAAGCACAATGCAACAACTGTTGTGTTTTAGCGCTATATAAATAAAACTGAATTGAATTGTCCACAAAAGATAATTGTCTGTCTCAACTGTATAACGTCCCTCTCAACACTTATCTTAATGTATTATAAACACACCTCATAAACATTTTCTTAAACATCTACAACATTATAAACATGTTTTTAGATAGATAGATAGATAGATAGATAGATAGATAGATAGATAGATAGATAGATAGATAGATAGACAAGCTGAGCTTAAGAGGCGCTTGTAGGTAGTTTTTGTTACAGTAGTGCAGAGCGAGACTAGTCGCTTGCCCAAGCCTAAATGCTAAGCTAAGTTAACAGTCTCCAAACTGTAGTTTCATATTTAGACAAGAGTGTTATTGCCATAAATGTCAGGATATGTCTAACAAAATTTCAGAATTTCAGCCCAAATTTTGAAACTTGGCTAACTAGCTAAGATTGAAGGAAGGTCCCATGTTACAATAAAAACTGTTGACATTTTATAGATTCGATGGGTATTCATGGTGCAGTATGGGGAATAGTTTTGTTTTAACAAAAAGCCTTTTGTTTCAACTTGTTAATAGCTGATACACTAAATGTAAGAAACTGTAACCGTGAAATATTTAAAATAAAAATATTTTTACAAAAGCCAAGCACATGTAAATAAGGAACTCGTAGGAAACACTTTATCCCTTTTTCAGCACCGTTCAAGTCCGGGATCAACTGAAAGAATTTATTTGGCTTTTCCTTTAGCTTTTAAATGAATTGAGTTGAGTCAGAAACGGTTAGTTACAGAAAAGGAGGCTGATATCAAACTTTCACTGAAAACACACAAACAAACCCATATGGTGAGGACATGTGTGTGTGCTTTGTAACAAACACACACACACACACACACACACACACAAACACACAGTGTTTGTCGTCCTTTGACAATTGCTTTCTACTGGAGACATGAGTGCCCATCAATGTCCTGGCGGGGCTGTCTGACTGGGCTCGTTGCCACTTTGTAAAGCTATCATATATCATGCAATGTGATGCACGAGGCTAACGCTTGCACCTGGCTTAATGACCAAATGCAATTAAATTAAGTAATTGATCTTGTTAGGGTGTTATATGAACCCCCTAATACTGGCTGCTGCTCCTGGCCTTTCTCTGAACTGTCTGCTGTTTTTCTGATTATTTTATTGTTCTACTTGAACACTGACAACATAGCAAAAAACAAGAACTATTTGACTTAATGCTGTTTCAAACGAGAGCCTAATTCATCTTTCACAACATGGACTCAATGCTGATTGATTTGTTACAATTGTCTGAAAAACTGAAGTGAACTTAGTGAGATCGACCCTCGGAGGGCTGAGGGAGCGAGTGAACAACGATGGTCCAGAGGTGACTATCACCCACAATGCATTGCAGCTATGGATTTGGTGCAAGAAAATACATCCATGGTTAGGTGGCAATGATGTACAACCACTAAAACTCCGGTTGCTGACCACCAAAGTAAATAATAAATGTTATACATGTCAACTTTTGTTTTCTCATTGATAGCTTAATATTTTACTGAAACATGTAATATAACTGTCAGTTAATATTTATTTTATTTCTATTTTTATTTCCAACATTATCTGTAAATGCATAGAAGAAATTCTGTTTTTGCGAGATATAGCCTAACCATTAATATGATTAATCATGGTACAGATCACCAACTTTCTAGGTAGGTATTTATAACATGTAAAAAGCAGTAATACTTTTTATAAATACTTTTATAGCGCCTTTCATACAAGAACTACTTTACAGTAAGGAAATTGCATGACATAAGCAGACATAAAATGAACATGAAAACTGGGATGGAATACAATAATTAAGAAAAAATGAAATTGAAAATAAAACACACTTGAAGCAGTATAGTTTGGGTTGAAAGTGAACAAGGGCAGGTGAGTTCCATTTGAATCCCCTGCTCCCCCCACCCCACTTTCCTTCTGCTCTCCAAAATTACTTCATACCAAGCGCTGAGGGGAAGTGAATGAGGGCACATTAAAACACTGATGAAACGCAGCCTAAGTGTTGAATCGACCTTAAACAGGTTGCGGTTTCTTCTACCTTTTATCCCATAATATTACATACAAACATGTGTCCTACATGTGGACAAACTTCTAATCAAACCATGTAGAGTGTTATACTTCGTCCAAACTATTCCTGAATGACCATCGACTTTATACTGTCACCTTGGCGACGTAACCAGTGCCTCAGGCTGCCCATATGGCGGGAGCATCAGCTCCACCTCCGCTCAATCTGCAGGTTCACCTTACCAGACTTGTCTGCAAATCCATCCGTAGCATTTGTTTTAACCTACTTGGAGAAGTGGATGGATGAGGTATGGACCTTAATATTTTTTGATGAAGTTTCAAGCAGGTCATTTGAACAACATGTTTTGTTTATTATCATGCATCTTGGACATACAACAGGAAAATGTGTGTAATTTGGACTATTTTTTTCAAAGGATGTCTCAACTTGTCATGTTATTTGGTGATATTTATTACGTAGAAAACTCAGACAGTCTGGAGGATAAAACCACTATAATGAGGGCACGCAAATGTCACTTCAATTGAGTTTATGTTCCAGCTTGACATTCATCAGGAGCCCAAACAGAAAGACTGTCCCACTGATTCAATAAATCATGATACGGTTACAATGTGTTTAATATGAATTCAACAATTTGTCTTGTGGGAAACAGCAGTTATTGTTAGCTGTTAGCCGTTTTTGTGAAGCAAAAACACGAGCTTGTCTAGGGACGTACTGTATGTATTGTACATTTCATGCATTGGCTTCTTTTCATTCTAAAACTAGAGCATGTCACAATGAACTTGTTTTCTCTCTGAAGGGAGACAGTACACAAAGACCATATATATCACTAGCCTTTACTTTTTAATGCTGCAGTGATAGCCGGTAGGTTCACTGGTAAGCTGTAAATGCCTCTATTTGAGCACCAAAGAAGGAGTTTAACAGCTCCCGGCTTTGTACTTGGATCACTCCAAAGTGGGAGGTGCTGCCTCATTAAAAGAAGAAAATAAGTTTAGAGTATTAAAACAAATACATATGATTACTCAGGGGCTTCATTAATCCATTTTTACCATAATTAGACAGAGGAAAGTAATATTTGGTGACTCTATAATATTTTTTCACAGTAACTAGCCCAATTCTTAGTATGCATCCGTTAAGTGATCTGTAGTTAACAGGAACAGACACAGTGAACACTGGGCAGAGATAAGTCGACTTTCTATACCTAATAGGACATTCTTCTCTATACTGATGGCTGTGAAAGTTACCAGTAACCAACAATCACAAACAAAAATGGTCCCTCACTGTTATGGTTTACTGGTCTTTATGCTATGCTTGTGTTCATTGAGACCCGACCAGGCAAGACAGAGGATGTCGGACCATTCTGCAAAACATTTCTTTCACATCAAATGCTAATATTTTTGAATATTTGATTGCTAGCCATGGCAACTACAGCATGGTTAGGACTAGGGAAAATTTGGAGGACTCTTTTTTTTTTTTTTTGTAAGGAGGCCACTCTGCATTGCAGATGGCTTCTGCAAATAAGGTGAACCTGGCTCAACTTTTGCTGGAAAACAAGGCGCCGTGTTGGCTAATTAAATGTGTGTGAGCACATCTCCCTGGTAGATGTGAACACTGCACTTTTACTCTCACAATCATGACAACTTTCCAGAGATGGTGGAGGGATGAAAGGAAATACATGAAGATCTGGATGGATGTGATGTGCAGCGGGGCTTCTGATGATTGAAGGAACCCTGGGTACTGGATGTGATGAGAACTGGAAGTAAATTGGGCAGAGGAGGGTCACAAATGTTCCGCAGTGACAGCAGCAGAGAAGAGAACGGTTTAAAAGTTTTGACAGCAACAATATGGTTGGCTCACAGAGATCATGACAAATTCTGGTTAGCTCAAAGCTTTAAAACTTTTTGATATTAATAAATATCTGTTACATTCATGCCATTGCCAAAGGAGTTGATACAAAGCTAATTAAGATTAGCTCCCCACATATTGTGTCATCTGGTGATTTTCCCACGCAGAAGCTTGAGTGAAGATAATAACCTCTTCTGAAAAGTCCATCATGATTTTTTAATCCTCCATGTGCTCCTTGGCTACTAGCAACTGCGTGGAGAAGGGATGGGGGCGCGTAAGCAATCACGTAAGGCTTGTATCATGGGGACACACTGACGGTTTTGCTGTCATTACATAAAATTCCTCATGGGGCGACAAAAAACTATGTACCTTAGCTTTAACTAGATGAGTGAAGGCCCATAGAGACAGAGAGATGGAATGAATGAGTCTTCCTGAATGAACTCCCACTATTCTATTCATTTCAATCAGGAGAAATTTGAATTAAAGAGTGACAGAAATGGGTGCATATGCAGAATGGTCCAACTTCAACAACATTTCTGAGCTGAGCTGATTCTTTTGGAAAGATTCTCTATTAGGGTTCATATAAAAACAGGAGAAAGCACAAGACAACAATTCACTATTTGGGGATTGTAAAGATGGCAGCCAGTGTCATTATTGGTCAATATAGTTGGTTGAAATCCATCTTTGACCAACCACACTGCTAAACCCCCAGGTGTGGACGGCCTTGACGGTAAACTCCTTCAATTGGTTGCAGAACTAATTGCCCCCGTTATCTGTCATTTTATAAACCAAAGTTTAAGTGAATGTCCATGTCCTCAAGAATGGAAAATTGCCAAAATAATTGCCTAAATTGTCTAAAAATGTTCTGTTAGCATTCTCGAGGTCAAATAGTCGTCCTATAAGTTTATTGCCTGTGTTGAGTAAAATGATGCAGAGTATGGTATGTGAGCAGATTATAGAATATTTTTCTTTGAATGATTTAACCACTGATTGTCAACATGCATAGAAAGGGACACTCAACAGCTACCGCTCTAATTCATTTGACTGATGACTAGCTGAGAGATGTTGAACAAAAGAAACTAGTAGTTGCTATTATGCTTGATTTTACAGCAGCGTTTGATATCCTTGATCATAATTTACCATTTAAAAACACTTGAATGTTATGGTTTCTCTCAGTCAGCAATGTTATGGATGAAGAATTTTTAACAAACAGGCAACAACTATTTTTTTTTTTTTAACGGTAGCTACTCTGAGGTTGGAGCAGTGACCAGTGGATTTCCCCAGGGGAGGTGTCTTGGGCCGCTGTTACACTATTTTCACAAATGATTTATCACTTGTTTTAAATAAGGTCAGTATATCAATGTATGTGGATGATTAAACTATTTATATGTCTTCACCTACAAGTTAAACACCACCCTATCACAGGAGCTGCAATCAGTGGTTGAATGGATGAAGAACAATAAGCTAGTTCTTAATGTTTCAAAGACAAAAAGCATGCTGTTCGGTTCACATTATACTCTTCATAATCAACCTGAGTTAAAGCTTTGCATAAATAATATATCTGTTGAACAGGTCCATGAGACTAAACTTCTAGAAGTTATTTTAGATAGCAAATTATCATGGACAAAACATATAAATGACATGGTTGTAAAGATGGAAAGTGGGATTTCTGTTGTTAAAAGATGGGCGCCATGTTTGTCACAAAGCTCAACCAAAGTAGGAGTTAAGGCTTTAATATTGTCTAATTCTGACTACTGTTCAATAGTATGGTCTAATGCAACTTAAGAAAAAATAACAAAATTGCAAATGTTGCAAAATCTATTTTGCATAATAATTTACACAATAAATGAGTGTTCGATTGTGAGATGTGTCCTGAGAGGATGAAAGAGTTGTTATGTGACAATATCATGTTGATGTGCGTACTTTAAAATGTGTTCAACATGAATATAAGGAATGCCCGCTGACTGCACTGATGGAGCTGTCTATATGCCTGCCTGTGCCTATTTTCTTATTTAATATGACTTGTTATGAAATGATAGTGTATGTTTAGCTTTTGTCTTATAACTTTTATTTTCTTCTTATTATTATTTTTTATCATTGTTGCATTGCCATATTTTCAAGATAAAATGCTAAGCTAATGAGGATCCTATATAAACAAAACAAACTGCTTCAATACTCCTTGATGCAAATAGACATTAACAAATATTATAGCGCTGTTATTCACCAACACACAACCAGCATGTGAATATTAGGAATATTCCACAGAAAATACGTTAGCAGCCTGTTGTCTTAGCCCGAGGTTGGCACAAGGTGCTTGTGTTTTTTTTTGGATGGATATTAAATGTGTACTCATAAGCTCGCACTCCAATGGCGGCCCTCAGGGGTAAACACGACTCACCTATCACGGTTATTGTTATTACCATTAGGCCTCAGTGTTTGACAGTCTACTTCATATGGGTTGGCTTGTTGAGAGATTAAGCAGATGCTGGAAACAAATTAGAAAACAAATTCCCCTGGGAGACAGTATATATGCAAGGTGAGCTACAGTCACTTGGCACTGTCTGACCGAATTATTCCACTGCTCTGAGCCAGTTGGAGTAGCATAACGTTAATAGAAGACCCGGGTTAGCAAAGCATTCAACACCAGGAAAAAGCTGGAGCCGTCAGGAGCCGGTGAGTTGTGTGAAAATCACTTTAGGTTGTTATGATAAGGAAGGCTATGAAAGCGCTCCATTTTTTCTAGGAACCATAAAGTATTAGTATTAGCTTCTCACCTCTCACCTCAGTGTTTAGACGCTTGCCACGCTGATGAGGAGCCAACCGTGCTTGATGTGGAAAGATTCGTTTTTTTGGCACATGCATGTACTGAAGCAGCTACTGAGGCTCCTCCACGATCCCTGGATAGTGGAAAGACAGCTCAGTGCTTTGGGCACATAATCAACATCCAGCCGGATGGTATAAGGCCTCCCCCGCTTCCCCCTGCTGTCTGAGAGAAATGTGTGTGAGAACTGCATTTCATGACATTGTGAGTTTCTCAGGGAAAGTTTCTTTGCTGTGGTCGTACGACTAGCTGTGTATAGGCTTCTAATAGTAGTGGAAGCTATAGTTGTGATTTTGGTTGTTGATCCCCACAATGCAGCTTCAGTTGCTATTTTGATTACATTTTTAATTTGAGGCAGCTGACAATATCTTGTTTCATTTGTCAGGTGATTGTTTTTCAGATATTGGTTCTCACACACTTGGCTTTGGCAAAACGAGCTGTTTGTTCGTTTGTCGTGACTACATCAGTAAAGTGGCTCTATGCAGTAGCTCTAATGCTTAACAAAAGGGGTAAAAAGAGTTCAAACACACAAGGACACACAGATACACACCACACGCATACCAATGTACACATAATGAGCTTCTCGGTGCAAATGTCCCATCAGCATTCAGACATTTCTCTGAGAAATAAACGCAGACAATTTGCAGTTCAGTGTGGGCTATAACATTGCGTCTCTTAAGCATCATTAAGGAAAACATCTCGATGCTTTTGCCAGTGCCTTCTCCAACATTTCTGCATAATTTGCCAAACACAATTCACGTCCTTTCAGTCAGTTCATATGAATTGACTTGGATCTTTTTTTGGTAAATGCTTTCATAGCCCATGAACTGCAGCATCATGGACAAAAACATTTAATAACAGAGACTTAATCTCTAGAGAGACAGATTATTGTTGAGTGTCATAAGTGTAAGTTTGATTATTGACCTGTAGGCAGTGTTGCCATTTTCAGTCATATTTGACTAATAATAGCCAAATCAGAGCATTTAAACACGCCCAACTGTCATTACAGAAGTCACATTTTGTGTAGAATTATGGGAGCTATTGGGAGTTTTCATTGTTAAACACCAACGTTAATTTATATATTATATTGTTATAAAATAGCTGTAGTTTCCCCAGCATAATTAAGTTTTTTCTTGAAAAGTTAGTTAGTGAGCAAGCAAGCTGACATTAGCCAGCAGCTAAAACCACCATATCACAATATATTTCATATGTCAATGCCAACTTTTTGGATGTTTTCAACACCGGGGCAAAAGGGTTTAGCTGTAACGTTACTCAACGACGCAGAGAGACGGGTGCGTGTGGAGATGGCTGGCGAAGTCTCCAGGGCAACAAGGACTTTCGATGGCAGAAGATCGCCCTTTCACATTTTTGTAATCTTGACTTGTCTATTTGGTGCCTAACCCACCTTTTGCCAGGTAATTTAACTGTAAAGACAGCTAAACGCAAAAAGGGGAGAAATTTTGGCAATGAGGAGATTTTCGGCACAAACAGCGGTAATGTGAATGGAGACGTAACGTTACAGGTGGCCGCTGTTCTGACTCAGGTGCCTGGGGTCTGATATGGTCTGTTTCCCAACGGGTTAACTTCTGCTAGCATTGTTAGCACCCGGCACTGGAGTTAGGTGCTTGCAAGGTTTGGATTGCTGTAATGACAGTGGCTGGCTGCTAGCTAGCTGGTGTATACACACAGACATATTATACCCATATTATATATATATACACACTGTACATGTATACATAAATACACACACACACACACACACACACACACACACACACACACACAAATATATATACACATGTACACATCTGATCTGATGTCACTGCTAGGCATGTTCCGATTTTGTAGGGAAATAAGCTTGATGTGTTTTTCATATGCTGCACTAAGTTTCCTTGGCCGACCGATCCTCAACATTGCCCGACGTTTTGCAAGTGTACCTGTAAGAATTGATGCTGGTTTGAAGCCAAAGGGTAGTAACACCAAATTTTGATGTAATTTAGTTTTTTCTTTTGTTCATAAAAATAAACAATAATTTATATTTTTGAAAGCATTCGTAGTTTACTACTAGTTTACATCATTTTTACACACCTGCCTAAGACTTTTGCACAGTAATATGTAATCAATCAAGCAGTTACAACTAATTTGATGGGATGTATCAGATATTGACTTCAGTCTTGACTTCAGTGTGGAGTCCAGATGTTGGGGGAGTAGATTAACAAAGTCAAACAGCATCTCTCAGAGACAAAGGAATGTGGCCAAATCCTGAGGGGGTTGCCATATCCTGTTCAGGTCAGACATCTCCTGACTGGGTGAGAGGTCACAGGGGATCTATATGTCTATAGGCACGCTCCTCCTTCAGAGGGTGTCTGAAGAGGCCATTGGACCAGGATTGCACTGGAGCAAAGGGCCAATGGATCCTGGCCCCAGCCAACCAATGGGAGGAGGCAACACCCCGGAGTAGAATAAAATACTGTCTGGACCAGGAGATCGGGGCCATTTTTCAGAGCTTTCAGAGTGAAGTAGTTATGGTCTGCACCAATGTGTATCTTGTAATCCTTTTGCTTTATTACTTATAATAAATAGAGATCAAATGAGAGAAGCTGTTGGGGCTTTTGTGACTCCCTCTCAATTAAAGAACACAACAATTTTGTACCTTTAAAATAAATAAGGAGGTAGAGTAAGAGCAGCGGAGCAAGGAGGCATTTCATTGGATCTTTCCAAGCGGACCGCAAGGCAGTGATTGGTGGGCATTTTTTCAAGATTACAGCAGTTGTTTTTCACTCCTTTTTTTTTTTTCAGAGCCCATATCTTATTTATTGCTGTCGGGGTGTATAGACCATTTCCTACAATATATCATACAGTGTATATTGGAAATAGTTACAACCATTCCTTTAATTGTTCCGACCCAGTAAGATTACTGTCATGTCTTTTACATAAAAGTGACCAGGGTGCTTATTCAGACAGAGAACCCAACATTTTAAATTTCCATCAAATTAAGATAAAAAGGGGGATATCTGAAGGGGCGCCATTATAGGAGAGGAGCTGCCAGTAGAATGGAGTCAAACGTTCATTGGTGAAAACTGCCTCAAAAAGAAGTCCAAATCATCACAAGCTGCCAAATAAAATAAAAAGTATCTTGTTTGGGTGGAAAACCTTCCAATCTGGCAGCACTGACCGTAGAGAAGGTTAATATAATCCCAAACTGTTCCTGTAAATCCTTTCTCTCTGCGGCGTACTAAAAGCAAAGAGCCACAATAGCCACAGCTTTGTTTCCAGCATTGTTCCTGGAACCACATCCCAACAGAACACGTTTTCAATACCTTTCCTTTTCAGGTCAAGAGAGGAGAAACACAGTGGCACAGCCGTGCTCAAGAGACAGCCCTCATGACACTTTTCAAAGCCAGTCAGTGTACTCTCCACACAACATACAGTATCTCATTTTCGTTTGTGTCTCAGTCAGTCAGCGCCTGGTGTACTGATAATCTTTGTTACCTATTACACAAAAAAGGTTTGGATTGAGCTCATTAATTTTCACACAAATGTAAACCATGGAAATACTTAAATATTTTCCCAGCATGTTATTTTCAATATTAAAGAATCAATCTGATGAAAAGACCATAACAAAAAATTAAATTGATCCTCCTGAGTAGTGTTGTCTGTGTATTTATTCTTCTGTGCCATATAGCGTCTGTGTTGTCTAAACAATGGAAAAACACATGTTGAGTTCAACATGGGCACTGTACTTTATTTGGAGTTAATCCGACATTCACCATCCCGCTGCTCTAAATATTAACTAGAGCACCAAATGTGTGTTAATCCGCTGCTGAATATAGTCCCCAAACAAAAGCCCTATTTACTCCAGTTTTAGTAACTTTTGCATAAACCACAATGCCCAGCTGTTTAACAATATTTGTGACTAACTTTTTTAAAGGTTTATATCTTCAAGAAGAACCAAATGTGCTTGCAGTATAAGTACCACAGACAAGGGAGAGAAGTCAGAAAAATTCTGATAACACGTTGTTGCTTTTGCCCTTTTCATAGGGTTTGTTGACAAGAAAATTGTAAAATCCTAACACCTCAATTATCCTTTAAAATATTTGTTGTCATATAAACTGTGACAGTACACTTTCTCCACACAATTACAGTGTTAATGTAGTTGTAACACATTTAGTGTCTGGAGTGCTGGAACACAGTTCAGTTAATCTCAAATTTTCAACAGGAAGATTAGGACATTAATTGAGCGGCTGTGTCCAGTCCCTACTGAAAGCTCTGGGTTGTAGAGAGCCACATAATTCAATATTCCAGGACATGAGATTAGAAGCCTTCTTCTATTCAGAGAAAAATATATAAAAAAGAGAGTTATCATTTCTGATCAAATAAACCTCACAGGAGTTAGGTTGCCACAGTATATCAGAGACTTTACACGTTGCTGGGTTGTCTATTTATACTCTGGAAGAGAATCAGTAGGGAACTTCAAGTGGACAAGATTCAGATCTCACTACTGTGTACTATTTTATTTGGTTTAACTCCAGTCAGCCCCCGCTGGATTGTGAAGTCTAATAAATACAAAGTCATGTTTTGTTTAGTGAGTCAGGCAAGCGTTCAACTTTCCATTGAGGAAGTGGTGCATAAAGCAGACGTACAATAGGTAAACATTCGCTGGTCATGTGAACGGAGCAGCAGCAGCAGCAATGAGAGTCACTTCTGTCAACTTTCTCAGACGTTAGTCCTTCAGATCCTGAACAGCAACAAGCTCTCTCAGCCAATAATAGCTGAGGATGTTTCTCCCTGTACACTCACTTTGTACCCACAGCTCAATGAAACCGGGGCCTTTGATGCTAAAATCTAAGCATTATGGTTAAGGTGCTTTGAATGTTGCAATGTTGGGAATAACATGCAAAATCCATTTAACACTGTGACAGGGATTTATTTGCTTTGAGTCCAATTATTTGTAAAACTTCTGACTTATGGAGGTGTCTAAGGGTTTTATTTTCCCTGGTGGCTCTGTAATAGTTACCCTATTCACCAACTTCAGTACAATAATTACGAATACAAAAACAAAGATCCCATTAAAATCCACTTTACTGGAGCGCTGCCGTCTCCATTAAAGTTTGTTGCCCATTCAGGTCCACTTAGTAAACTCAGAAACGTTGGTGAACTTTGACAAACAGATCAACAAAGTTACCATTGTAAGAACAGAATCAAGTTTTTATTAATGGCATTAGCCAAGAATTACTTTATTTCCTTTCAATATACTTTCCACAACATCATGTTGCAGCAAGAGCTTTTCTTCTGTTGAGACCTCCTTGTTTGTCCCCATTCTAGATCTTCTTTAAAAGCCAGAGTTACACTGTCCCTCACAGGTGCATGTAAAATGCAATGCTAATAAACAGAAATTTCAAGGAATGGTCAAACACTTTGTCGAACCATTGCAGTAAGGAGGTGTACAAACACAGGTGGGCATAGGAAAAGCTTTTTGTCAAAGAAATGTCTGATTTTAGGTGTCAACAAAAAGAACTACACCCGGTTTCTGCGATTTGGGCTAGTTGGTCATCTTAACCAATAAGCCTACATGATGAAGGGACCAATTCATATCTGTGCTACCACTACTACTAACAGTTGAAAAGCTATCAGCATGTACAGTATGTGTTTTACACATCACAGACTTTGGTTACGAGAGCAAACCAACAGTCATCATCATAAGTCAATCAGAAATCAATAATACAACATTTACCACATCAAAACATTGATTATTATTTTTTCGTTGTTTCAACAGTCAGCTTTAAACCGTCCAATCTTTGAACTACTACGACTATTACTTAACATATTGTATTTTGGTGTCAAAGGCCAAACACCGAAAAAAGTGAGCAGTCATAACAGAGTAATCACAAGACTCTTATTCTTCACACGTAAAGCTGTCTTTGGTTTGAAGTTTGTGATCTTTGTGTAACCTTAAGACACTGCACTGAAATTATCTAGACATTATCCGGCAAAGCCGTATGCAAGTCTGATTGTGAGTTGGATTGCATGTTTGAATCAGTCGAATGGAACAACAAATGATGTTGCAACAAATGTGCAAAAAATTCCCAGTGCTGATGACGTTTTATGCAGCTCGCCAAAAAAGAGAAGAAAACAAATTATCATTCAATCAACAATCAATCAATTTACATTGAAGACTGCAATAAAATGACTAACTGGAGAGATTACAACATTTGGTAACTTCTGTGGGTAAAGACCAACTGCCAAAATCATCAGACAGATTCAAGGAACGGCAAGAGACTCCATTGTTTATGATCATATTATGAACTGCTTGGTGACTGTGGCACACTCTGTCCAGGCGCCAACCCTTGTCTAAATCAAACGGAGTATTTCCAGTAAGTGAAAATGTGTCTGACACAATCTCCTGAAAAACTCTGGACTATTTCGGGACCTGATTCCTCGGACATAGTCCGGAGCTCATAAGTGAAAACGACTTTAGTGACACAGCCATTGCATTAAGGGGGATGAATCAAACAAGTAGTCTATTGAACAGTCATCCTTTCAGGTCTTCAAGTTGACAGCCCTGACTCAAAGACAGCCCACTATCCAGTGCTCTTGCTAACATGCGCCTATTATTATTATTTTTTTTTATTCATCCTTTATTTAACCAGGTAATACCCATTGAGATTAAAAATCTATTTTGCAAGGGAGACCTGGCCAAGATAGGCATCAAAATTACATCGCATCATTACATACATACAAAGACACACACATGAAAACCAAATATGCACTTACAATGAAATCTCAATTAAAACATTGACATGTGAGGGAGTCCAACTCAAAGCTTCTCATTTTCAGCTTAAAAATACTCAAAGGAACCAATTTACTAAGTTTCAAGTCCTTCTGCAGCAAATTCCATGTAAAGGGAGCAGAGTAAGCAAAGGCCTTTTTACCCAGCTCAGTACTGAGACGTGGGACAGAAAACAAGACAACAGCCTGAGAACGGAGAGAGTAATGACCAGTACTTTTTTTCATAAGAAGTGAACATAAATAAGATGGAAGCGCACCAAGAATAGCCTTATATATAAATGTATACATATGCATATACATGTAAATGTATAGCCTATATGTCATGCACATTTTGTCCTGCAACCTTTGGGACCTTGTAACCTGTTTAAAGTCTGTTGTGTCATTTTAGAAAATACCACAGAGACGTCTTTTTTTTTCTTTTCATTTTTTTATTTTGCAATCAGCTCTACGTTTATGTCACATTACATCTCAGTGTGTCTGCGTGCTGAGTGAGGAGGGCAGAACCTGACTGCAGAGCACGACACTGGGTTACGCAAGGTAATTTTATGGCACTATTATGCATGTATCAGGGAGAGTTTCAGTTACCTTATCTATTAAATCACGTAAACACAGCAGCAGCTACACAGCAGGGCCAGGATCAATTCCCCCACATTCAATTACACTGTAAACTGAAACGGCTCTGGTTGATTATGAACCATTGATTCTCAGTTGATTCAATACAGATAGACTTCGTGAAGTATTTTCATGCTGTGATATTTCCCTTTTTTTTAATCAATTTAAGTACTGAGTTTTAAGGGTGTTATTGTGAGAGCGCTGCTAATATTAAAGTTTCAGGGAAGAAAAAAATCCTTCAGTATTTCTTGGCTCGTTTATATCAACATAACCTCAATGAGTAGCCAAGTTCTGGTCTTCATCATGGAGCACCACAACAAGCTGCACAGGGAACATAAGAACACAAGAGAAGAGTCCAAAGTTGTGTTAGCAGCTCTGTGTGGCTGTATTTACTCACAGCGGTTTGAGCTAAATAAAAGAGAAAGGTACTTTATTGTCACATACACGTATGTGTAGCAAAATTCATTCTCTGCATTTGAGCCATCCCTTAAGGGAGCAGTGGGCAGCCAATCACAGCACCCATGGGACAAACTCCAGATCTGAGCCAGTGCCTTGATCAAGGGCACTGGCTGGATAACCTAGTACACGTTTTTTGACAGTGGGGGAAACCGGAGGAAACCCACGCAAACAAGGGTAGAATATAGAAATGGTAACACTAGCATGGCAACATGCTGATGTTTAGCAGGTATAATGGTGAGCAAGTTTACCATCTCTGTCATTTGCCATACCATTACAAAAACAAAAATGCAGTCGATAAGATTTTCATTAGTGTCACAGGTTTTTGATCATAAACGAAAGTTCACACTGATCTTTTGACCTAGTGATGGCGCTGGATAAAAAAAACTTTAAAGTATTATCGAAGTTATTACAATTCATCCTGTGGTGGACATGGATGTCTGTACCGAATTTCATGGATAGCCGTCTAGACCTTTTACTCTGAACCAAAAATGTGAACCTCATGGTGGCGCTATAGGAAAAGTTTGAGGATCACCAAAGTCAGAAGGATTCATCGTGCTGGAACTATGAATATATGTACAAGGTTATGCTCCAATCTATCCAGGTTATAAGAAATCAAGAAAAGTCTAAGATTCTGTCTGATGTGATTATACTTGATGAAAGCTACAGCGCACAGTAACCAAAGCACGTTTGAGCTATTTTCTATAGTTTATGTATGTTAAAATAAAAGCTTTTGATGATCCAAAACCAAAAAACACTTTCATCCCATACCTTCAGAGCCATGGAAGCCTCTCTATCGTCTTACCAAAGCTGAGTCACTCCCTTTATTCTCTCATTCATTCTCATCTCTCTCCGGCTTCTGCCATGTAGGCGTACATCTCTCTTAGCCAATAATGTCTAGCTATCAAGGATTTTAATATCCATTCTCCTCTCTGCTTCTGTCAATTATTATATTATTTTGATACAAACAGATGTGTCCCTCCTCCAACCCGTCACCTGCAGTCTTTATCATATCAGCACCCAGTCCTGCTCCACATTCCATCATCCAGGTCTTCAGCAACACTCTTCTCAAATTCTTTTTTTTTCTTGCACTTGAATATACTGTATGTAAATTCATTGTTCACTAAAATTGAAATCTCTCCTGATTGATATGATCCCAATATATCACCAGGTCACCAGGTAACTGAGTGCGATACAGCTGTACATTTATTGCATTGTCTCCTCTGAGAAGTGCTGAAGTATCCATTTCCCTCGGTCTGTCTGACAACGATAGGAGCCCATGTGGAATAGCTGTTAGCAGTTATATTCTTTGTGCACCCAGCCACTTACTGCACTAACCTCTTAAGCTGAATGAATAATAATGATGACACTAAAGCAACTAATTACCATTAATAATTCAGGATGTGACCTCTAATTATGCAACAGCTGAAGATGAATTCATGTTGCCTACATCAGGGGTGGCAAAGGGAAAATTATCAAATATTTTATTTATTGTGAGTCCACATATAGAAACATCACATGCACTAACCCAGAGTGGTCAGTGCATCCTCCCAGTACATCAACAACTGAAGCACTGCTGGTAGAGGAGCAACTAAACCAGAGCTGGAAAGGCTTTGGCTCTCTGATCCAAGCCACATTTAATGTGATGGAGCAGCGCTGCCTGCAACCAAACCAGCAAATTTCCCTCAAAAAATCCAAGGCTTAACCACTGATTGGATGCTCTATGTTGGGATTACAGCGACTCGTACATATAGCATGCTCTGAATACAATTATATTCACCTTAACTACAATTATGGAGTCACAGACTACAAATGCCCTTCAATCAAAACACTGAGCTCATTTCTAACCAATCTGCAAGAGGCACACGGCCAAATGATCTTTGAACAAAAACTATTTAAAGGGATACTTAACCAATTAGCATTAAGCTTCGTATCATTACAAACCCGGTAGTATTTTGCTAGCCTTCCGAGCAGATGCTGCTCTGTCGGGCAAGACTCGTGGAAGTGGGCTGTATTAACACAGTCATGGACTGGTGCAGAAATGGTGTGCTTTTATCCAACTACTGCTAACCGCTGGTGGTGTTTGTGATTGTTAAATGCCGACCATTCAATGTTCCATGCAAATTCAAGGCTGTGTTTATACTAATTTTTTACAGCCCACCAAGCACTATTGCTACCAATACGTTGGTAAAGCTGAACTTTACGGACCCTGTAATGTGTGGGCATTAAATGTAGCTTGTGTCATATGTCGTTTTTATATAATGACATTTTTATATGTTTTAAATATGTAACACCACTTGAGCCACGATAAAACGTTGTTTCGTGTACAGTATATGGTTGAAATGACGACAAAACACACTTGAGTTGAGTTGAATGCCTCACTGTCTGTCTATGTCTATAAAAAGTAGGCGTGGCTTGGGAGTGAACAGTAGATCAGCTAAGCAAGAGCATTATGGGATTTGGTGTCTTTCATCCACATGAGCCAAATACATTTTCTGGCTTTTCTCGACCTAGAAGGCACCAATTATTAAAGAAATTTCAAATTTCTTCTACATGAGTGACCCAATATAAAGATATATTTATCTTTCCAACAGTGAAATATCCCTTTAACAAGAGGTGATTCACAATCATTAAAATCCATTAAAGGTTCTTTTTCTAACTACAACCATATAGTGACTTTAAAAAGGTCTTATAAATTAGATATTAGACAAAACGTTATAGGTTTGAGTGTATTTTTAGTAATATTTCTATACCACAACTTTAAAGA
Organism: Etheostoma spectabile; assembly: GCF_008692095.1. Lineage (NCBI taxonomy): Eukaryota > Metazoa > Chordata > Actinopteri > Perciformes > Percidae > Etheostoma > Etheostoma spectabile. The sequence goes on from NC_045750.1 coordinate 8,760,420, forward strand.
TAAGTTAGACATCAAAGGGTCAGTCCACCCAAATTATAAAGAAATGTATTGTCTCTTACTTGCTGCCTTTCTGTAAATGACTGCTCATTTCTTTAAATTTCTTATGCTGCACTGTAACTTTTATTCTTGTGTTTTATGTGTCCTAATGTTTCTATTTTGTTTTTAACTGTCTATTCATGTGTTTTATCGTTTTTAATGCTTATGATTTTTAACTGTTTGTACTTGTGTTTTATCTGTTTAACTGATTTTATGTAAAGCACTTTGAATTGCCCTGTTGCTGAAATGTGCTATACAAATAAAGCTGCCTTGCCTTGCCTTACTTCTGGTGAAAATAAGTAAGTCAATTTCATTGACTATTGCTTTTAAAATATTCAACCCTCTGAGACCAAGACACTCGCCCACGCGTAAAAACAGCACCTCTGATTCATAGTTTAATGATTTATAAACCATAACAGCTAGCGACTCATCAAAAGTTGTGTCTAAAACCTGACAAGAAGAGGTTACGGAAGTCTTTTCCGGGTCCTTCTAGCCTCTACAGGTGATTTTCTATCCAGCCTGGAACTTCCAGCTTTTTTAGGGGTTGTTGAGCTTTAAATCCAAACCATTACATCCAAGATTGATTCACTTTATGTCCATAATTCATCGCGTTTTGGCTCATTTCTGCCGCTAGTTCGCGGCTCCGTGTCTGCTCTCTGTTTGTTTGCTGAAGAAAAGGACGCAGCCTGCCCATATATGGGAGACAACGTCACCCTCAAAAAGGCCAATAGGCTGTATGGAAGGCCAAGAGGCGCACATGTTTAGACACGCATTTGCTTGTGTAGCATTGCTGTGGGTGTAATATCAATAAATATGACATTATTACGATATTATTGGCATAAGCAAATGTCATGAGAGCAAAAGCGTCTTGACTTTCTTTGAAAAAAATGTATGTATTTTGTCAACTGTATAAGTTATAATGATTATTTCTTCACAGTGTGACTCCCAAGACATATGAGAAGTGTTTTAGAAAGGAAAATGGCTTATTCATTACTTATCTGTCTGTGATATCAATACATATCTGGAAGACTCATGTTCCGTTTTATTTATTTATTGGTCTTTAAGGCCCTACAACCATTTTTAAATTGCAAGTGAACACACTGCAACCCAAATATTCTAATAACCCAGTTTGTCCTAAAAAAATGATGTTCATATCTTGACTGTAGACAACAGGGTTGATGTTTTAAAAGCTTTTTTATAAAATAAATCCAGACGAACAATAAACTGTAAAAATGGCCTAAGGTCTCAGAAGGTTCTCATTACTCTGGATAATCCCCAGAAATTTCTTTTTGGGTAAAAGGGATTAAAAAGTAATTCCACTGAAAATTACCCGAACAAAATCCCATTTAACTCCATTGAATTGGGCAGAAATCGATGTGTAAAAATCTCTACAACCTAAATGAAAAGCTGGTTAGACACCAGTGTAGATAAAATGTGGGTGAAGCAACCCTTTAAGTTAACTATGTTAAAAAAATCAAATATCAGTACTGAACAATTTGTCTTCTGCAGTATCTGCACATGGCAACCATGGTACAGTTACGCTACGTAAAATATTGTGGTTCTACTATAGGAAATGTATTTTCAAGGTACGTTATGGGTAAGTAAGGTAACTAGAGGTATAGCTAATGTACAGTTACAAAAAAAATCTGAATGTTAATTGCAAGTTTTATCCTAAGTCAGACGTGCCACAGTATGTCTTGCATTGGCACTGAGCATTGTGTGTGTAACAATCCAATGTACAGTACTGTTTCTTTAAAGACTCTCTTTGCAAGAAAGTAGTTCAAATAAACACTGTTCGGTCTGTTTCTGAAATGAGATGATGACACAGAGGATATGAGCCATGTCTTATTTGTTAAACAGTGTTTTCATATTTTGCATTTGTCATATCTAGTATAGATGACCTTGAACTGCAGCCTGGGTGGTGAGTACTACTGTCACATACACTGACGCGCCAATGACAAGATGTCATTCCCCTGGATTTGTGTGTTTGTATATACAATACCTTTCTAAATAGTGGCCTTTGGACTGACTCAATGCCTCTTTTACTTTGTTTTTCATACTGGTAACATCAAGTTATGTTTTCACATCAACCAAAACACTCTGGTCCTTGGGGGTGTCCTATGTTGGAGGACAGGAAACAAGATATTCACGTCTATTCTGATACTTCAGTTGGTAACAGATAGTTTTAGCCTCTCTTTTATTATAGTTTTTTTAAAACTCAGATTTAGATTAAAACAAAAGCCTAGTAAATTAAATGTTTCATCCCTGTATTGTGGTTCAGCATATGGACTTTACTGTAAGCCATGGCTGCATAATATACTGCAGCCACAGCGTTAATGTTGTGTGCCAGTGGACCAGCGGAACAGCATGGGTCTGGTGTTGTCATTAATACTTAATGGCAGACTGAAAAGCCAATCACTGTGTTTGTAGAAGCCTCAGGGCTCACAATTACAGAATGCGGTTACAGACACCCTGCGTAGGGTTTGTGTGCAATTACTTGCCTGCATCTGATAGGGTTACAAGTCACAGGTCACTACTGACAACTGCCCGGTCACTAAACACATGGAGGAAGGCTCAGATCAGAGGGGGTGATAGGGACAGATGAAAAGAAGATGCCAAAACAAGACTGTCTGACTTGGATGAGAAGAATAAAAAAATCAGTCTCCCTCTTACAAAGGAAAAAATTGAATTTAAAATCAATAAAATGCAACATTTCGCAATTCAATACACTTAAGTGTTTTGCCACTACAGCCTCAATTGGTCTGTTATGACCAGTATCATACAGTGGCTAACATTAGCTAATATTAGCATTTTTTTTTTAAAACTTGTGCTACTGTTACCTTATGTTTTAGCATGTCACAGACAGACATCTTCAAAGCAACTGATTTAAGAGAAATGAAGGCAAATTAAACACCTGTAATTACAAACTGTGGCCACAGTGGTTGCTGTTAGCCAAAGGTTAAGACAAAGGTAAACTCTGTTTTATGGTTTAATTTTTCAATATTTAAAATGTCTGACTCAGTTAAGCTTGGAGTTTTAGCTCCAAGAAGTTAAGTTAAAATTAAACTTATTGCGAAGGCAGTGTAATAAAGTGAGTAAAGAGCTGGGAGCACTGTGGTGTTGCACAGCCTTTTGGAGCAGGAATAATGAGTAAGAGCACAAGAGAAGAGGCAAATGGATGTCTCAAACCTTTTCTGGTGCATCTCTAAAAACAACATTAGTTTTGAGCAACAGGATTATATATTTTGAAGAAGCTTGTCCTTAAAAGTTCTTCACTTGGCTCCTTCACATTTTATTTTGATGTAACCTCTTTTCAATGCTAAAATTCAATGAAATGCTATAGTATAGCATAAAAGGCTCTGATGACAACCTGTTTGTCTGGGTTCAGTTAAAAAAAAGGTCTCCTCTCTGCTCAGTCGGCGTGTAGCTATACACACAATGTCAACACTGCATTAATGGGGCTTTGAGCTGCCACCAACACCTCATGCTGAGGTGAAAACCTGTCAGTAATATTCAGTTTATGGTATTTTTAACCTTCTTTGCAGTGGCTATAAGAATTAGATCACAATCCTTTTGAAAGGAATTTTAAGAAGATGTTACAAGACTTTATGATATAAGGACCATATTATTCAAATACAGCTAGGGGGATTTATTGTAGGCTACACGTGTTATACTTAATACTGAGTTTATAAATAGCATGACATTTAATGGTATTTCCTCCATCTGCGGTATCATTATAGACTACAATATTGTTCTGATATATATATATCCTATAACTATAAGCATGTTTTCTATGTCTTCAATATTTAATATTTAACATTGAAGACATAAAAAACATAGGCAGCTTGGTAGTGCTTAGCACTGCTCCCTCACAGCAAGAAGGCACTGCTAAGTAGCCTACTGGATTTGATTCTTGTTGCTATATTTGAGGTATTTGATTATTTCCATTCTACCCTATATCATATGGTCTATATTGACGGCGTTCCATTTTCGGGAACGTTCAGTTGCTGGAAATTCCATCGGCTGTTTCTCCTTTTAGGCCAGACGTCCTTTAGCTTCCACTTTCTTCGGGATGGCATTCTAAACTAAAATGAATTTGTGAAGACTATGGTTAACTGCTCCTTAGATCTCTGCAGGGTAAATCCAGACAGCTAGTTAGTCAATCTGTCCAATATGAGTTTTCTGTTGCACAACTAAAAATAGCTCTTGAACACCAAAACAAGTTCCTTCCCGAGGCTATTTTGCAGAAGCACCATCAGTGCGCTGCCCAAGGCGATTGTGATTGGTTTAAAGAAATGCCAATAAACACGAGCATGTCTTTTGTCCAATTCTAAAATGTTCTGTGGACTAGCCATACCCTCCTCCACAGTGCTGTGGAGAGGGTCTGGCAATGCAATGACAATACATCCTTCTACTATGCAGCTACTTCCACTCCACTTTATGAATGATGCTACTTTTATGTGGCAACTTTTTTCTCTGCAGATTGATGTCTAAGACAAACCAAATTAGACGTTATAAAATTGGATGCATTGTTGTAGATTAAACTATCTATATGAAACTGCAAGTGGATAAACTACAACAGTAAGAAGAAGCATTAAAACAACAAAATATGCTACAGTATATAATCAACACTCACTGCTGCCATTTTTCTGCATTACAAGCAGGCTACTTTTGTTTTGATATAATGCTTTTTCAATGCAGGACTTTTACATGTTATTTTATGTCACAGTATTGATACTTTTACTTTAGTTAATATTTGTTTATCAACTCTAGGTTATTTGAATGAAATTGCATGTTCTTGATAATTGAAGGGGATTTGTAGTGTCCCACCTGTTGTAGGCGATACTGAGTTTTTGAATATCCTCAATCTGTGGTTGACCTATTACTCAAATAATATAAAGTTCATTTAAGTATGCAATATATTTGAAATGTTTGTGGTATCTACTACAATACTCCCGTTATGTTTTAGAGTCTTTCAATAAATCAGTGTCCTCCAAAACAGCATGCTTGATTACCAGTAGCCTGCAATGCATTTAATATGGGTTTACAGTCCCACAGCTTGCTTCAAATTAAACATAAACCAACGTATAACCCAATATAACAACTTTACTCTCGCAGTAAAATGAAAGCCAAAGTTGCCAGACATGATTTCAGTGATGCTCTCTTACCAATGGTGGTGATCACAGTGATGGCGAAGTAAAACGAGCCGGCGAATTTCCACTGCATCCCGGCTTTGTGCGGCTTGAGGTCCAGCACCACATTCTCCAGCTCGTCGAAGTCCTGCGGGGACAGGTTGAATCTCTTGAGCAGTTCTGCTTTCCTCAGGCGCAGCTCCCTCCTCTGGGTCGTCTCCATCCGGGATTCCAGCGCGTCGAAGATCGCGGCCCCGACTATCAGGTAGGTGAAGGTGCAGATAATGAGGGCGAGGGTCCTCACGTTTTGCCTCTTCATGGTGCCGTGGTGCGTGTTAGGGGGACGGGCAAAGTGTCAGCGCGGGTCTGGAGGACGGGGAGCTCGGCTGGCTCATGACTGTGCCGCTCTGACGGAGCAGAGAAGCTCTCTGATTACTTTATGAGCCAAGGAGCTGTTCATTCAGCACCACGCCCCCCTCCCACTAGAGGAATCCTCCCCCTCCACCCGTCTACAACCCAACCACCCATCCACCCTCCCTTCTTCCTCCTCTTCCCAATTTCTTTCCTATCTCAGAGAAAATATTGTGTAAATCCCAGTTTAACCCTCATTGCAAAAAACAACAACTGTGTGGACCAGTGGTGGTGGGATGTAACTCAAGTAGGCTACTGTAGGCTACAGGTTGTTTATTTTTTCACAGTTCTTTACACAGTGCAGACATGATAGTATATTCACAGTATACTTTCTGATACTGTTTGTTTACAGTATATTCATGTACACAAAAATATTTTTTCTTAAAATTAAATTACTGTAATATTGGACAACAATTCCTTACTAACCTAGGCCTACTAAACTGTAGGTCTACATACTAGGGCTGTAACGATTTGGAAAATAAAACCAAAATCGCGACACTCAGCTCCACAAATCTGTGTCGCGGAGTGAGAAGGCAGAAGGTGCCTTATTCCTGTTTTGTCTGGTAAATTTAGCTAACTGTAAAGACAGCTAAAAGCAAAAGGGTGGGGTGGGGTGGGGGGGCCCACCGGTAACGTTAACGGAGGTGTAGCTAACGTTGCGAATAGCCGCTGTTCTGACTCGGGTGCCTGGGTCTGTTTCTCGACGGTTCAGTAAACTGCCGTTAGCGTCCTTAGCACCGGAGTTAAGTGCTGACGGGGCTGGCTGCTAGCTGGCTGGGGACTGACTGTGGATGTGTCCCCGGGGCTGTAATGATAGTGGATGGCTGCTAGCTGGCTGGGGGCTGATTGTGGATGTGTCCCTGGGGCTGTAATGATAGTGGATGGCTGCTAGCTGGCTGGGGGCTGACTGTGATGTATCCCCGTGGATGTAATGATAGAGAATGGCTGCTAGCTGGCTGGGGGCTGACTGTGGATGTGTCCCTGGGCCGGGGATGTAATGATAGAGGATGGCAGCTAGCTGGCTGGGGCCTGACTGTGGATGTGTCCCTGGGCCGGGGATGTAATGATAGTGGATGGCTGCTAGCTGGCTGGGGGCTGACTGTGATGTATCCCGTGGATGTAATGATAGAGAATGGCTGCTAGCTGGCTGGGGGCTGACTGTGGATGTGTCCTGGGCCGGGGATGTAATGATAGAGGATGGCAGCTAGCTGGCTGGGGCCTGACTGTGGATGTGTCCCTGGGCCGGGGATGTAATGATAGTGGATGGCTGCTAGCTGGCTGGGGCCTGACCGTGGATGTGTCCCTGGGCCGGGGATGTAATGATAGTGGATGGCTGCTAGTTGGCTGGGGGCTGACTGTGGATGTGTCCCTGGGCCGGGGATGTAATGATAGTGGATGGCTGCTAGCTGGCTGGGGGCTGACTGTGGATGTATCCCTGGGCTGTAATGATAGTGTATTGATAGTGGATGGCTGCTAGCTGGCTGGGGGCTGACTTTGGATGTGTTCCCGGGGCTGTAATGATAGTGGATGGCTGCTAGCTGGCTGGGGGCTGACTGTGGATGTGTCCTTGGGCCGGGGATGTAATGATAGTGGATGGCTGCTAGCTGGCTGGGGGCTGACTTTGAATGTACCCCCGGGGCTGTTGTCAGCTCTCATACCGACTGAAGCCTTGCAGCACCGGGAGACTGAGGCAGAAGACAGAGGTGCGCTAGCCAACTAAAATATCAATAGAATAGTCGTCTATCTATACAGTTAACATCACTGATGAATTTGTGGGTTAGCTAGCCCAGAGTTGGTCAACCCTGGGTTTGGTGTATTGTTACAGCCCTACTACATACGGAACAATGGCGTAAAGATAGCAGGTAACTTACTGGTTCTCATGTTTGAATGTATGGATGAAAGATGGAACCTAGCGGCTCAGCTTAGCTGAATTCTCTGCCCAGCCTCCCTCATAGCACATGGTTAACCAACATGGCCTTAGGCATAACTGTCCTTCCTCATCCTTGTCCACCTCTTCCTCCTCTTACTCTCACTCCTTGACTTCTAGCTCATGCTCCACAATTGACCTCCATTTTCCTCCAAAACAACAGAGCTCATCTGTGGTCTCTGATTTCTAAGTGAACAATTAATCAACTAGTGTTTACACCTGTCACAAGTGGGTGTTGCCATTTGGTACACTTGGCATTGTGATTGGCTCTGTTCTCCAAAGTAACACAAGAGATTTTGATTTTAAATGTTGTACTCAATGAAGAGAATGTATGTAGTGTTTTGCAAAAGTTTGATGGAGAATTTAGAGTGTAAAAGAGAAATTGTGCTTGCAATTCTGCAGACTTGGTGTAAAGGATTTGGTACATGAATTTCAAGTTTTAGCGATTTCTAAGTTTGTAAACAATTGTGCCTAAACTTCAGTGCCCAGAAAATTACTGAGCCTTTTTATTATTAGTATTATTTTTTAAATTAAAGTATATAGTCAATCCTGTTTTAAAGATTTATGTCTTCAGTAGGAATCAATTAACTTGGGACTTGGGACCACAGCCATGGGATTTGTTGACATAAACAAAAAGTATTTTTTTACTAAAAAATGAATGCATTGTTGCTACTATTTCTGCTATTCATTCGTTATTTAATTGTATTATTGATATAAATAGCATCAGTTTAATGAGTCAATCGTATAGACATAATCTTTCTGTATCTTGATTAGGCAAATAACCATTAAAACCATTTGTCTCAAAAATATGCTTTTTTTAAAATACTGGATAAAATCAAAAAGTGTTTGTAGACATGAAAAGTGATATAGATGTTATATATTCCCTTTAATATGTATCCCTTAGCCTTTACCTTTCAAAGAGCATTTTGTGAAAGGTCTCATTTTGGATCAAAGTTTTATGGATTTATTAATGTATTGATCGGGCCGGGACCTGCAGCACTCCAGTAAGTGAAGGAAGGATTTATGCAGGCTCAATCACAGTTGACTTAACTAACCCGTTTATTGAAGCCAGGTCTATTTTTGTCCTGTTCACAGTGTGGAACGGTTGGAAAGATTGTCCAGGATCTATCAGTCAAAGACAGAGCAGGCAATGTGCAGTATGTATGTCATCATCTGTAACAGGTTGGAGGAGGGATGGCTATAGATATGTTTAAGGTGGTGAGGATGTTGTGGATGATATTATAGATGAAAATATACTCAAAAGCAGCAAATGAAAGCCTTTAATTACCCAGGGTGTTTTTCAACAAAACTATACCTATGAGACTGTGTTTGTGCATTTGTTTAGGAGTTGACATAAGCAATAATAAAGGGATAAAAAGCAGAATAAATAGCAGTGAAATCTAATAAGGAATGCCTTGACCCATTCACAGTGTCATCGCCAAACAGTGTCTCCATCCCCCACTGAGGCACAGGTTAGTGGTCAGGTCAAAGTGCAGACATTTCAAAATTTCTCTGAGCCAAAGTAGCATCTGGATTCTGCAGAAATGTTGGGGTGAGTCAAACCCCAAAATCTTCTCTCAACAGTTATTGTACGTGAATACAGGGTCTGAGTAGCTCAGTGGTCACCCAAACACAGCTGATGTAGTCCCACACGGTCTTGGGAATTTATATGATTTGATCACAAAGAGCAAACAAGTTGATGTCGTGTCAACTAAAAAGTAAACTCCTTGCTGTGTGAGACTTTTTTTGGCCAAGTTTTGGGATAGTTCAGTTACTTTAATTGTTACAGTTACAATCTGCTTACAGCGGTGACACCTTAACAGGTTTTAGTGTCATGAGTAACAAGCCATTCTGCAATGCCAAGGTGGTCAAAGACATAGGAGGTAAACCACTTAATGAGAAAAAATGTTTTTAATATGGTGCTCTGTTTTGTGTGCGTTTCTCGGGTTGGTGCTGGGTCTGAGATAAAAGTGTTGGTCTCAGCTGTAGAGTCCTGCAGACCTGCAGGGCTTCAGCTGCCGGACGGTCAGTTCTCGGCACATCCTGCACTGCGTAATGGCCAATACATCCTCATGGGCGGGAACACTTCTTGCAGCCACTGACCCATCAGACAAAGATTTCCCGTAGCAGGTTCTGACCCCCGGCCATTGGAGCTGGGGATTGAGACTATACCCTCATTACTGCGATTTTGGAGAGGCTGCAAATTTCCCACTGAAGTCAGAGCTTTGATGTATTTTGAATCTAGTGGGTGTTCAGATCGTAAATCTAAAAAGAAAAGTACACGGCTGTACAACTAAAGTTCCCAATTGTGAGTATTCACTGAGGAAAAATAATAAATAAGCAGGTTTGACATGGGTTTCATTGTTGTTTTATTCTGATGCTGTGCTCAAAAAATCTAAACATAATTTTCTATTGACTCAAAGTAAATCCCTTTGCAATATTATTATTTAGCTTTTGGCAAACAGAGTCCCTTGAAATGTGTTCTTTGTGAAATACACAAAGGACCTCAACGGGAAAAGTTAAGAAGTGGAAACAGTAGATAAAGGCAGGTTGCCGAGCACCACATCTGACAATAAGTAAGCTGGAAAAAACACAGGGTTGTCCCTAACAACAAGTTCTATTCTGCAGAATAATTCAGCATCTTTTATTAACAGGTCACTGATGATTGATCAGTCCTTTTGGGCCTGTTGTCATAAATAAATTTCATAAATGTCCCGTTAACTTTCTTGAGTACTCAATTTGCAAACTAAAAAATTTAGTAAAATAAATAAATATTACAAAAATAAATAAAATCTATTCCTGTAAAAACCAATGCACATTGATTTTGAGACCATTCACTTGAAAAATGTCTGACAATTCTGTACCCAACATGTGTACACATAAATATGCATATAAAGTACACACAAACAGTTTCTTGTCTTGCACTTGTTGGCAGGGCTTAGGTTGTTTAAGGCTGACTAAACATTACTGGAGAGCATATTACATAAGGACATCATTAAGGCAATGCCAGCAAGACAGGAGCCATCCCAAAGCACCCCCGGTCTGCACCCTCTGCCTCTTCCCTACTAGCAAAGCATCCTGGGAGGGGTGCCCTTCAGCTGCCTACATCTCATCACACAAGGTTCAACGTTGCCTGCAGACGCCCGCTGACATTCAATTAAAGTCTTTCATTTTCCCATAAATTTGCTCTGCCTCAGTGACTCTGACGCTGCTCCTGCTGTCATTTGATAATTATTCCAAACAATCCTCCAATTAGAGGTGAATCTATTTTTTAGCGTTGGCCCCCCAGTGAGTGCAATGCACCTTCTAAAGCTGTTCTTCAGGATGAGAGAATGGCAGACAGTGATGCAGTGATGTACCAGATATTACTGGGAAAGTAGGAGAGCAGTGTGGTACCCTGATTGGTCAGACGGTTCTGGTTCATGTTTCTTCACCTTTAACCTCAAGACCTCTGGATATTTTGTTATGGTTGACTATTTATCCGAGATGTTACAAAGACTTTTCTGTCTACTAAGGAAATTATGGATTTTTAATCTTTTAAGAAAAGACCTAAAAAAAACTTTTATTTACCAATAATGATGGGGCCTACTTTTTGGCAGTCACTATGCAAAACTGTGTTTAATAATTATTTAGTTCTAATGGTAACTGGGGCTGGATAAAAGTCAATAAAGCTATTGTCAAATAAACAATTTCAAATGTATGAACATAACAGAAAGCAATCCGTCCAACACTTTGGTCCAGAATTAAATAGTTTGATTTGTATCTGATGGATTGTCACGGAATTTTGAGCAGACTTCCATGCTCCCCAGAGAATGACTTTGGCTGATCCTCTGACATATCACCAGCAGGTCAACATGTTCATTTATTCAGCTAGACATCTTCTGGATGGATTGGCAGAAAATTAGGTACAGATGTTCATGGTTAATAATACTAATACTTAATACTTTGCTGATCCCCTAATCTTCTCATCTATCTCCATCATCAGGTCAAACCCAAAGATAGTTAATCATCACATAAGAGAAAAATGCATATAATCCTCACAATTTAAAAGCTGGAACTAAAAATGTAAGGCAATTTTACATCAACAACAACAGCTAAGTGGTTAGTTAATAATAAAACAAATAATTGCAGATAGAATTTTGTCAACATCCACTCCTCTGCGGCTGTAAGGGCACACCAAATTTTGACCCCTCATCTCACAGTCTGTCTCAGTCTCTGTCCTTCCTAACAAGTCACCCCTGCTGCCATCCACTCTAATAAATACTGTCACATGGCTGGTGAGATATTACACGAAACATGTCTCTCTGTATGAATATCTCAGCATTGATTTCCTGCCCTGTCACCAGCTTTTCTTTCCAGAAATCCACAATTAACATTGACAGCATGACCCTCAATAAACCTGAAGTGGGAAATGTCACATATTGGCTCTGAGTTATTTCATGTATTTATTGATTTAGCTCAAAATGGATCAATAGTACATGTAGTACCAGGCACACAAATATAAATCATGAATCATGAAAGGAGTACACCTTGAGGATGCCAAAAAAATGAACTCATGTGGGCGGTGAGAAAATACTAAAATTAACAGCTCATTATGCAATTAGATATAATTGATGGAAATGCAAATTGCCTGTCAGCTGTCTTGGAATGGAAACGCAATATCTATACTGTATATTTAAAACATAATAGAGTGAGTGACAACCTTTTCACCAACTCTTAAGGTACTCTGCAGCTTTTGATCGAGTCCGCCCTCCTGTAATATTGATGGATGCAAATGATTAGGAGAGTAAATTTTGAGTTCTCGCTGCAGTTTAGCACCCTACTGAGTGACATATCTGAAGTGAGACACTTAACAGCTCCTTAGATTTCCAGCTGCGCTTCCCGTTGACTGGACATAAGACTGTCTGTCTGTCTGAGTGTCTCTCAGGGCATTATCTTTTAAACTAAAAAAAATTGTATTCTCTTAGCTGTTTCTCAGACTTTATGTGAAAAGTTTATCAACACAATTTATTTAAGATTTCAGATTAATTAAGGCAATAATGGTCAATTTTTCATGTAAGTGATGAGTGCACTCACATGTAAAGAGCGTCTCTTGTATCCAGCTACTGACTCAAATCTCTTCGAATCAAAATGTTGTTCAATTCAAAGTGTTGTTTTTGACAGTAACTGTATCAAATACATCTGTAAAACATGCAGGCCCAATATAAAAACTCTAAAACAAACCTTTGCATGCGTCAAAAACGTGTTTCACTGTCACATGCGGTAAATCCTTGTATTAAGAGCTCAATAAGTGTCAAAAACTGTAACGGTAAATCAACATGTGTGCGCAAAGTTAGTAGGTGAGCAGCACAACTTTATGTTCCATTTGTGGGTGAGTGTATATCAAAAGCTTTGGAAGGTGCTCATTATTTCAGGACAAAAACGAAAGCAAAACAACCAAAGACATTCAGCTTGACGCATAGTCAGTGACAGATATGTCAGAGAAGACAGAAGCTTTCAATAAAATGTGCCCTCATGGGGAAGATGGGCCTATAACTGTCAGTTGATGAATTCCTTAAGTACACCTACTGCTCTGCCTTGATGTGTTATTCATAACTTGTGACTCAAGCCACTGCACTTCACTTCAAGTGTTGCTTTGAGGACTTGGAACAGTGATGCCTAATTGATTTTGGAGCACCAGACTTGGACAGAAGACTATAAAGCTGCTAAAACTAAAAACTGCATCACTTGTTGGGTCTAATTAATATTATACTCATTTGGAAATACTATACAATAAATGCATAAACACACGCAGCAGTGCAACAGGAAATGTAAATGCAAATACTTCCAGAATAACAAACTAAATTAAACATGCAGAAGCCAATCTTTGAATGCATGCTTTTAAAATGTAATCCAAGATATTACATTTTAATGTTTTCAATAATTTTGGGAAAAAAAATCTTTAGCAGGCTCACCAATGACAAAACAAACACAATTTGTAGCCTAGCATTGTTCAAACATACCTAGCTTGAACTGTCTTGAAGGACACAAAATGCATGCTGGGTGAGTCTAAAATTATGCTTTAACACGTCTCCATTTGATGCAGAACTGCAATCATAACAGCTGAATATTTTAAGATTTCCCTGAATATCTATGTAAGCATGATGTACTAGCTCCAATGAAACGTTGAAGCAAGCAGATGCAGAAAATACCGTGTATTTGACACTGCTCCTTGTGGGAAACTGTGTAAGGGAATTCAGAGTTATATTATATATTAAATACAGCAGCTTTAAAGTTTAGGAATATGAATTTCCTCTACAGTGTATGAAAAAGTGGCATATATAGTTATATAATATATATTGTATAGTTATTAGTCAATTAAAATATTTTATTTAAACATAATTCTTTTTTTCTAAATGTCATGATTTGGACTCAAATTAAAGTTTTGTAGGTCTAATAAAAATGCTTTAAAGCTCAACATGCCTTTGGTGCATTTGGCTAAGGATTAGCTACACACTAATGAAACGTGTTCCTTGAAAAGACTTTAAGAAGTCGGGAGGAACATGTGATGAGGACAGTAAGTGCTACACGTGTAGGTCAGCATTAAAGGTCATATTGTGAAGTCAAGTTGTGTTGGGGACAGCTGTAGGGAGACACTGCTGAGAGACAGTTCACTGAGCAGCAGCACACACACACACACACACACACACACACACACACACATACACATACAGGAGTATCATGTAGCTCAAAGTGATGACACAAAACCACGTTTATTTTCATATTCAACACATACAGTGTACACACACACACACACACACACACACACACACACACACACACACACACACACACACACACACACACACACAGGAATACCTTTGTAACTTTAAATGACGTCACAAACACAGGTTTACTTTCATATTCAACACATGCAGTATATAGGCATATATACACACTCCCTCACACACACACACACACACACACACACACACACACACACACACACACACACACACACACACACACACACACACACATATGCAGAAATATCCTTGTAGCTTTAAATGACGACACAAAACAGGTTTATTTCATATTTGACACACACACACACACACACACACACACACACACACACACACACACACACACATTCACACATTCACAGAGAGGGGACAAAAACCAGTTAATCCTGGGTTGTTTATGAGTGTATGACCAGGCAGAGGTCAGAGGTCAGCAGTTCCAGCCACATGTGATATTCATTATCACACCACATGCCGCAACTGGATCTGAAGGGAACCTGGAGGTGTTTGATGTTTTTTGCCCCCAACATAACCTTCCAGGCAGCGTAGCAATGGTCTGTTTAGGGTTAAGGTTAGGGTTGGCTGCCTGGAAGGCGACGTTGGAGGCAAAAAACACCATGAAGCAAACATGGACCTCACAGCTGCTGAAGTATGCCATTGTTGAACCTGTCAGAGAGCAGTATTATGTTGTATTAATAGCACTTCTTCTTGTAGCCTTATGAAAAAATCTCTACAACAGCAAAGGAAAGGCAGTGTTACTTTACCGGTGTTGCAACATTACCATCTTGTGGACGCTTTATACTGTAGCTAACTCAATTATTACAGACTGGACTGATTTGTAATAACTCAAAATGCATTGTTCCTTTTACAAAAAGGGTGTTTTGTGATTTATGGATCACGTACACAAGCATCTGTCATCAAGAAAGCAACAATAAAATGTAAATTGATGTAAAGTTTCATTTTGTGGCAGACAAATAGACAGGAATTTCAGATTAGCTGATTTTGTGACATACAGTATTGTCTGGGTGGAAAAGTGATTCGCAGAGAGGGTTTGCACTGACATTTTCACTTAAGCCAATTTCACAAAAGTTGTTTTCGACACTGTTGAAAACTGGGGCAAAATGTGTTACAGGGGACCCACAGAAATTCCAGTATAATTACGTTATTAAAAGTCCCATTTTATTAATGGTATTACACTGCCAGATGGTCAAACTAAGTGTTTAACCATGGGCAGGCTACCCAACAACCTTTCAGAACTCAAGGCATGATGCAACAATGCAAGGGATATAGACTGTGTAACAATAAACTTGCCTATTTGTGCCTAAGGCCAAAATTCAAAACTGTCTGTAGGCTAACGTTGTATGGCCTAGTCAAAAGACTTTCAACCTTAAATTGTACTTTACTCATTTTGTTTTGTAAATGGGTCTCAACTACAGACTGTATTTATTAACGGTCTATCTTAACTGTCTGTTTCGATGAAAAGTATTAGGGACATACAGCACACTACTCCAGTCTGACCACAAGATGGCGGCAGCACTCAGTAACTTTACAGTACGTTTTTTTAATGAAGTTTCTGAACAGAGAAACTAGATGTGATTAACACTTTTAAAAGGCACGTTAGAGATGAATATCCTTAATTTGTGTCTATTTTTTATTATTATTAGCCATTAGGCCTGTTAGCCTACAGCTCCAACTCTCTTCTAAAGTGGCCAAGCATTAGCTTTAATGGTGAACAGACTTTCCTGGAGAATGACGCTGAGCCAACAGACCGTTGAGGTCGGCTCTGCTGAGTTTAATCAACTCTCAGTCTCTCAGATCAATCCCATGCTGCTGATGCTGCTTTGTAAACTTGGAGACGTCAAGAAACAAGGCGGTGCTCTACTTGAGCAGAGAGGGGTCATATCCTACACAGCCACCCTCAACCAGGGTGAAGCTCTGCCTGCCTGCCACTCACCGAGTCCGAGTCCCTCCTGGAAAACACTACAGGAGTTTAGCAGCGATCGAGTATGGAAGTAACCAAAGGAGAGGACCGCTCGGCTGAACAGGCTGCGTCTTTGTTTGGGACACCAGAGCTGGAGAGTCAAAGGACAAACCCTGAACGGGGAAAGAAGAAGAATAACCACTGTAAAATCATTACTGGGGTACGTATATAGACTACCTATAGCCTACCTATACCTCTGACCACTCTTAAACTACAAACTACAATTAAGTAATGAATAGTAGGCTAGGCTATTTACTTTCATACTCTTACAGTAAAATAACCCAGCTGATTTGTTTGGAAAAACGTGTTTTTTAAATCACAAGTTGGGTTTTGCTGCCCCTTTAACATATCAAAAACAACTTTATAGTGTGCCTGTGTGATGCTCGATATCCTTTATATAGTGAAACAAATGTGTTTTTCAAAAGCCTAGTAACATAGTAACACTACAGTATAAAGCCCGTGTAACCTTAACATGTATCTATATACCTGAAGTATAAACCCTCTTAGATTTAGAGTCTAGTGACTTTTAGAGCTGGATCCATTAGTCGAGGAAAAAAAACATCTGCAGCAATTTTGCATTAACTTTTGGGGGATTTCATGCTTTTCTTTGTTAAATATGGTTGTAAACTGCGTGGGTCTAACACAATAAGACATGATCAAGATGTCCAGATTTCACGGTATGCTTTTTCACATTCTTGGACATTTCATTGACTAAATCAATGACAATTTAATCCAGAATTAGTTGCAGCTCTAGTGACTATCTGATCATTGGTCATTAATCATCAGGAAGGAGAAAGACAGACATTTCTACAGTTTACTTTGAGTGTATATAAGCCACAGCTGTCAAACAGCCTGTCAGTGCTGCCAGTAGTAATGTTCAAACCAAATGCTGCAAAAGGACAGAGGCCAGAAGTGACTCTCTGCAGGTGAAGATGAACTACAGTTGATAGTGTAAAGCAGGACTGGATCTGTTAATATAAAACTTTGGTGCAGTCCAAAAATGTAAGAGAGCTACTCAATAGTTCACTATTGTGGATGTTTGAGTGGTTACGGGGTGGGGGTTTTTGCAGGAGTGTTTTGTTTTTATTGAAGAATGTCAGCAGAACTCTAGTTTTAGAGCTGCAACTAACTAAAAAATGTCAAAACAATGAAAAATGATATTGTGATTCAGAAATATATAACCTAGAGCACAATGTGCCATCCTTAAAATAGCTTGATTTGTGCAAGCAACAATTTAAAACCCCAAAACATTAAATGCTCTAATCTAAGCACAAGAATAGCAACAGATTCACTGGCACTTTAAGGTTTTGGGATAAACACGTCCACCAAACAGCATGTGTACTGTACACAAAATCCTGTTTATCTTGTTGTTAGGATTTTAAAGGCAAACACTGTTGCGTTGGATTTATATTGGCTGAAAGTCAGTAGTTTTACTAACTTTTTATCTGTACATGACCTGGATGACCTGTCGCAGATAAAAAGTCTCAGAGACAACAGCAGCCTTTATTGTCCACATCTCTTTGAGGCATTAAAACAAACCACATGTATTCGACAGAGAAACTAAATATGGGATACATTTGACATAAAGACCAAAAACATAATTGAAAGAATAGCAAAGAGAAATGTCATTGTATGCGTTAGACACTGCCTTTATATAGCTGTAGCGATGTAGCTGTATAACCCAGTAATCTTCGTCATCACTGAAATATAAACTGTACAGTCAGATATAATCTGACATTAAACACGCCTTATAAACTATTTACTAACAAACTCAAGCTAAAACCACAGGCCCTAGTTTTTCCATCTGCCGTCTGCTTGTTACTGAACAAATACACAAGTGGCAATGTCCAGACAATAATATACTTTGTCCTGTCAAGCATCAGTCACTGTACAGCTGTTTGTTTTTTTTACTTTAAAATGAGGATTACTCATTAGTTTCATGCTTGTGTGTTCATGCGGACTCTGTTGTGCTGTCGCAGTTTGATTTGGACTCCTTACAGTCTAATCAGGTCTTTACTCTGTGGACAATGGAGACAAAACTGAAGGTGGTTTCAGTGTCAGACAACAAGTAGGTTTCCACTAGACAGACTGTTTACTTTCACAACCCACAAAGACCACGTCTTTCCAAGGAGGTCATGCAATCCAGGTCTCTCTCTTTCTCCCTCTCTCTACACCTATAGTTGGAGAAAATAAGTACACATAGCCAGACACCACGCACCCATAGCAGCATACCCGTCTAGGAATTCTTGGCTATGTGCATCACACTACTTGGATTACTCATGGAGTGATGATTCCCACAATCCTGCTTTTGAGACTGTGCATGACTATGGCTGTTCCACTGAATACATTAAAGGGCATGGTGGAGTACAGCATGAAAATGTATAATCTAGTGTTGAATTGGAGGGTTGTCATCGTCTTAAAACAAGTCAAGGAAATTGGCCACAACGTAAAGTTACAGTCTTGAAGATCTCTGTTTCATTCTCTTTGGCGATAAGCGGTAATTGCAAGTGTGTTTTTGAAGTTTTATTGCCTGTAGGCATCGCTCTTTTCTTTTTTTTCTTTTTCTGGGGATGTTTAACGTGTCACCAACTGAGCTCTGCTTGTGATTTTCCCTTGTGACTGAACAGACATGAAATTAAATGACAATCTTAAAATATTACTTTAACTTGTTCCCTGTATATATCAACATGGTTCAAACATCCTCCTACATTTATGTTTTTTGAAAATAAAACAGAGATACGTTTGTTTGCAAATAAGGGAGGATTCATATTCCACATGTTAAGTAAAAACACATGTCAACACTGGGGACATGATAAATAAATTTCACCCCTATAAATAAACTTTAATAATTCCTGTGTGACGGCTCCTAGGCCTCAAGACCCATTAAGGCCCTTTGGTTGCTGGGATTTGGTGATTGGCTAATAAGGACTGATGATTGACACCTGGATGAATGTGATTGCTCACATGTCCATGGGAGTGCCAGGGCCGTCATTCTTCCTCTCTCCCTCTTTAAAGTTGCTTGGTTTGTTTAGACTTTGGGTTACTTACTACTACTACTTACTTTTGCGTTCTAACCTGGCTACACCTACAAACATCCATACACTACACACATTACTGATAAACTGATATAATCTATAATGCGAGAGCTCCCGGGTTCATATCCCGGAGAAGCCTCCATTTCATAACCTGGTTCAAAAGTACGACAAAATGTGGAGAACACACATGTTCGCGCAATTAAATCAAATTTATTTAATTAACAAAGGTAAACATGCTTGAGGAGGGAGAAAGGAAGATAACTCTGCCCATGCACTCCTATTTATGGACAATCAGGTTCTCCGGTTATCAATCATCAGTCCTTATTAGCCAATCCCCAGATCCCAGCACGATAGGCTTAATAGGTCTTGAGGCATAGGAGCCGTCACACCTGTTACTTGTGAAGATACAGTGAAATAACATAAAAAATGTATGACTAATACGAGGAAGTGGAATTCTTGCAGCAGAAAAATGTTACGTCAAAGCAAAGACGCAATATTCTTTCCTGTGTAAGTTCATATTTTTGTAAAGAAATGGGGAGAGGAGGATGTCATTGTCATGTGATGAGCAATCATCTACAGTTCCCCTTTTTAGCAGAAGCTCCCAGACTATTGGTCGCCCCCCAAGAATAATCTGAGGGGTCACAAGATGGTTTAAGGGATACAAGACACAAATCATGGACTCCCCTTAGAGATGCCAATATATCGATGTTACGTGTATTGATATTGTGATGTGAGACGAGATAATGTCGGAGATTTTGGATATCATTATATCATAACATGGCATAAATGTTGTCTTTTCCTGGATTTAAAAGCTGCATTACAGTAAAATTATGTCATTTTCTGAATTTACCAGACTAACTGTTCTATTATTTGCCATTTTACCACTTAGTCATTATATCCACATTACTGATGATTATTAATCAAAATATTGTGTAAATATTTTGTGAAAGCACCAGTAGTCAACACTACCATATCATTGCGGTATCAATATCAAGGTGGTCAAAAATATTGTGATATTTGATTTTCTCCATATCGCCCAGCACAAACACCCATAGAGCAATGATAAGACCTCTCTAAATGAACTGATTCAGACTTCTTTACAGTAATTACAACCCCCTCAAACAAAGTAAGCAGCCAGATTATAAAGAAGCAGCAAGGTCTACATCCTCTTTTGACTTTTTCATTACAGACGGCCATGACCAACATTTGAAAAAGGTGTATGGGGAATGGTGTATGTGGTGTATGGGGAACTGGGCAGGGTGAAATAAATAAATAACAAGTCCACCTACACTTAGCACAGCAAGACTCTTATCTTATATTGTATAAAGATTGAAGTCTCACAGAAAGAAGTAATGAATTAATAAAAAAATGGACAAATAAAGTAAATATTACTAAAGGTCTGCAGCCATGTTAGCAGCTTTGTGAGGCTGTGGGACACAGTGTTGCTTGGAGCTAAATGCTAACATGCTGATGTTTAGAGGGTAATGTTGACCATATTTGGCATGTTAGCATTTCCAGTAAAGCTGACAATGATGGGAATTACAGTTTGATAGGTATTTGGTCGTAAACCAAAGTATTGCACTAACTTACATTTTGACCTGATGATGGCGCTAGATGAAAAGTCAGGCGATCACATTAGAATTCCCCCTCAAACATGAATGTCAAGCCATACAATAGTTCAGAAGACATTTTACTTAAAACCACAAATGTAACACCATTGTGGTGCTGAAGGCAAAGTCAGTGAAATACCTAAGTCAGTGGGATTCCTCCTCTTGAGATCACACATGTTTGTACTAAATTTAAAGCCAATCCATCCAATAGTTGTTGAGATATTTCTGTCTGGACCAAAGTGGTGGACCGAACAACCGACAGTGTCTAGAGCCAACACTGTTGTTTATGATTCCTCAAAATGTCCTGATTTATGGCTTCTCTCAAAGAGCCAGAAGTCAGTTTATATTATGGTCAAGGCATGTAGCTGACACTAGATTGTGTCTAGAGTCCCAATGGAATAAGCTTTTTGCCAAGGCTGTTCTCACCACAGTATTATTCAAAATATCATGCAGACAATTAAATACTGTTGTTCACTTTTCAAGTTCCAGTCAAGTTCTCAGGAAGAAAGTGGTCCACAACCATCTGTAACAATAGCACATTATTTAAAGAGCATAGTTGATTGTTATTCAACAGTGTTTGACTTTGTGCAGTTTTAGCGCTTCTTTTTTTTTTACCTTCTCAGCAAAGAGCCAAGAGTTCAATGAAAACATCTTCAGTCATGTTTGTTGACAGCTCAGCTGCATGGGATTTCTGAACTGTTATCTTCACTAACTTCAACAAACATCCTGACATTTGTTCTCTGGATTTTAGGTTCTGCTGCTGTGCTTATTGGTGGTCATCTTGGCTGTGGTGTTGTCTCTGAGAAAGAGCAGTGATGGGAAAGGTAGGCACTGATGATTTTAAATGTTCCAAAACCTTGTTTTTTCATGTTTTAATTACAATAAAGTTGACAAAGTAGGACACATTAAATGTTAATAAAAAAACTTTATTTTCTGACTGAGCTTTATGTGAGTCATGACCTTCACTCCACAACACATAGAGTAAATGAAAATACTTTGGCTGCAACAAGAGAGGCAGACAGAAATAACCATCTCAGGTTACATTTTTGGAGAACTTCCTCAGTAAAGGCTGGTGAAAATACATACTACAAGTGGCCACTGCATCCTACCACTGTGAGGCTACAAACGCTGTCTGGGAGTGTACCTAATGTAGAGCATGCTAACTGTAGATCCCTCAGAAACTCTAAACTGGAAGTATTTACAGCAGCAGTGAAGGAGGGTCAAGTTACCAACCAGTCGGTGAAAGAGAGACACAGAGGTGAAAGTTACCTCCTCAGGCTGCATGTGATTTGTTTGCAGGATATGTTTCTCTCAGGGTGTTGTGAGCCAAGATTTTTTGCCCACTTTGCTTAACACGTCATTACGAACATTTAAGCGAGACAGGAATGTTCACCCGAGTTTGGCATTTTTTCTGCAGCTATAGATTCCCTCTATTCCGACGTGGGCAGTGGTGTCAGTATTCTCTTTGTTGCGAACCGCTGTGCCAAAACACCCTTCTTCCATTTCAGAGGCAGCGTGGTGACTGTGGGCAACTGTCCCCAGCCCTGGGCGGGGTGCTCTCTCTGCTGTGGCATTTCCCTTTAACTTCTATTTCCCACCCAGCTAACTTGAAAGCCATGTGGGAAGAATAAATCTTGACTTTGCACTCATTCCGACTCTTTTTTGGGGCGTTTTTCACATAATGCAGTTTTGTTGGAACATCTACATCTTCTGTAACACTGCTTTTTTGGTAAGGCCTTTGGAAGCAGATTAAAAATAATAAAAATAACCTGGGTCTCTACTTCTTCCTAGATGCTGACAGTACACACAGTGGGTAGTATGATATGCTTAGAGCTGGGTTTTCCCGTAGATTACAGACCACAGCAACTTGTCTTCTGAGACAGAGCATCCCCGTGTTCAGTCCAAACCACACTCCTGGCTCCGAGAGGCAGTGAGGAGGGGCTTTCTCACCAACATGCTAAGACTCCCTCCGTCATGTGTCCAGTCAGCAGCAGACTTGACAGATTGAATTTGGAGTACACTTCCTCAAAGCTTCCTGCTTAGAGCCACCTTGTCTGTGGGAAGGTCCTTGAGCAAGACATAGTTTGTTTCCAAAAACAATAGATGATGTATATTTGTATCAGCCTTTGGTTACAAGTGCTCGACACATGCACAGACTTACTTTCAAATCACACTTTATTGCCACAGCGACATGAGACACACTCATCTCCTCACTAAAAATTCAGTGGGGGGGGGGGGGGGGAAGTTTCCCAATATACATATTCTTGGAATATGGAGATGTAGACAATTATTTACCTTCACCCACAGTTAGCAACTAGCTGGTGAACACAGTGGATCATTTAGCAGCTAAGCAAGCAAATATTTCCTTCAGGAGTTAGTGGAAAGCTAAAAGAGGAGTAAATGTTTTATTTAAATGTGCCACAGGGTCATAAACTTGACTCCAAATAAGTGCTAATGTTGCTGCTAGATGTGTAAACAGGCAACTGTTTGTTAAAGTATTCTACATAAAACATCAAGTTTGTGAATTAGTGCAGGTTTAAATACATGTTGTGGATGCTGTAGTTCTTTCAGATTAAGTAAAATAAAAGTTTTTGATGTCTCTTGTCTCACGTGCATGTGTGGCCTTAAAATATGAAGATAATGTGGTCACGAGTTAAATGATCACAGCTCTTTTAGACAGCTGTTTTTTTCCTCCCTCATGGTTTCTATTTTATGAAAACACAAGCCGTCCAGCACACAAATCTCATTTAAAAATGTGATGGTTTAGTAATTAGTCTTTGTTGAGTATGAAGTCTGTGCTGTTATTCATTAGTGGTTTTACGCAACATGTGGTTCACAGAATTGTGCCCTCTAGCTCCAAAGAAAGACTCCACTAGCCAAACACAAGGAACATTCAGTCTTTTCTGTCTTTAGTCATCTTATAAATGTGTAGATGACGTCTGCATTTCTACACTTTTGCTTCCTCTTGTCCTTAAATAACTCAAAAATCCCATTTAATTTAGCATTAAAGGCCCCGAAAACACAGTTTACCAGGAATGATAACAGTGCTGGTTATTTGACACAAGAGATTTTTGTTTCTCTGTTTTTGTCTTTTCTGGTTTGAAGTGGACAGGACTCAGTTGGAAAAAAAAGTTGATGTTGTGAACAGGAAAGAGAATAAAAGGATGAAATGAATGAAACTAAATCTGTTAAGTAATTCAGCTAGATCGCCCCTTTTTAACTGTGATGAAATAGGCAAGATTCTGAGGTTCAGTACACATCCCCCTACTGTGGCAGCTAGCCGCGCCAAAAACAGAACTGTGGTCCCAGTTTGTTGCAACATTGTGTTAGCATTAGCAAGCCTTATAAACATCTACAGGTAAACAACATTGTATATAATACAATGTATTCCTTTGCAATTGATTGTTGCGTTATATAGTCATGAACATTTAATGTTCTAAAACACTATCTTCCAAACAGTCTGGTTCATTCAGTCTTTTTTAAGTTATCTGGTGTTTCATGGCATTAAGGACTGTGTGTTGTTGTACAGTCACATTTACAGAAAAATATTATGTATGCAACTCTTTTCTTAACAGACAACTCTCTTTTTTCCAGCAGACGGTGAGCTCTGGCTGCAGGAGGCATACGAGGAACTCCTACTGCCACAATGTCCACCTGGGTAATACAATACTGTTGTTGAAATGGGAGAACTGATGTGGTTTTAATAGAAAACAATTCCTCAAACCACCGCTGGCCAAGTTTGGATTGCAATAGCTCCTCTCTTCCTCTGCACAATATCTTTCCGCATGTTATTGTGCTGAGAAGGAAGCTGTTCGGCTGCAACTCCCACACTCTTCCTGAGTCGAGCCCATTGTTCCCAGTAGGCATTTCTTAAAGAGACTTTTACTGAGACCACAGAGAAAAATAGAAAAGCATTTCTGCCACTGTCAGTTCATCTTAGTTTTTTGTCTTTTTAGAAGTGTGTAAATAACCAAAATTACATGCTCCTTGACTCTTTTTTATGATAGTATTGACTTTGCGGGAAAACGTAACTTGTCTCTATGGAAACCAAGCTAATGACTCTGAACAATCAGTTGTGTGTGTGTGTGTGTGTGTATTTTTGTGTGTATGGTCACAAGCTAATGACTGAGTAATCAGCCGTGTGTTGGTGAGTGGCATGTGTGTGTGTGTGTGTGTGTGTGTGTGTGTGTGTATGTGTGTGTGTGTGTGTGTGTGTGTGTGTCTGAGTGTATGGTCCCTCTAGGGTATGTGTTTCTGCTTCCGTAAGGGAGTAACCCCAGACAGAGTCATTAGACTATGGAAAAGAAAACCTGTGGCTCCAAATAAGCTATTTTTGGTTTTAAAATATCTTTAAACAAATGAATGTTGTCTGTATTTTTCATACCAAAGTCAGTCATTCTTTTGGGTTTGTTTGTATTGTTTCTGTCGACAGACCACACTTTTATTTTAACGTGTGGTTTGGCCTTTACACGACAGAGATGAAGCTCCTCTGGAACGTGCTGATCGCACAAACATTTTTTTACATGTTTACATAAAGAAATTATTTTCCAAATTATGCCCGAGAATGGTAAATGAAAAAGGAAAAGAAAATGGAAAAACGAATGGCTCGTCCTATTTCCTGATTAGAACTTGGATTGTTTCTTCAGTTAAATCCATTTATTTATTTATTGAGCCTTTACAACATTTTCAAATTGATTTAGAATTCCATTTCTTATTTATGTACTAATTAATCTACTTTTTCTAAAAAAAAAATGTAAACCCCTTTTTGTTTTTACCAAATTGTTTATGCTACTTTAGTTACTATATTATAAAATTAGTGTTTCGATAGCTAGTTGCAGTTGAAGAAGCAATAACATGAAACTCTTGCAAACAATGAAATGAATGCAGTGCTCCAGGTGAAGTGGGAAAAGGGACCATGCCTCACTTCAGAGAGCAAAATAATCTGCAGAGACCAAGAGAATTCTCTTAGTCCTTAATTTGTCATCAGTAAAATGAAATTTCTCTTCCTGTTCACCTCCTCTGTGAGTCTGTGTAGTCTGGGATTTCTCTTTTTTTCTTCTTGCCTGCTCAGTCAAAGAGCTGCTTTGTACTCTCTCCACACAGACCCACTGTACAACACTACTGCTACACTACTGGTGCCAACGATCTCCCTGTCTCCTGCCGAGTAATTATTCCATTTCCCATTCACTAACACACCTCAGTGTCCACTTAAAGCATCACTCTTCCTCTCTATCTTCCCACCCAGTTTCTTCAGGCCTCCTGTCATCCTGGTGTCCTTGGACGGTTTCAGGGCTCCGTACCTGAAAGATCACAGCAGCCACCTTCCTATCATCAACAAGTTACGTAAGTTAACAACATCGTTGACTCAACAGCTCCACATGGTTTACTAAGCATCCTCAGTGACCGAACGTTACTGTGTTGCAGGTAAACTTGGAACAACAACGCCGCACATGAGGCCTGTTTATCCCACAAAGACCTTTCCCAACCACTACAGCATTGTGACTGTAAGTCTTCTGTGGTCAGGTCACAGAGTCAGAGGGTTGATTCATTCCACAGATTGTTTTGTCAGTGGTGGAAGAAGAAGTCCAGCATTTAAAACAGGGATGTTTGCCAAGATGTTCTTATTGTAAAGTATATTATGGAGGGAGTAATGGCCCCTGTGACTGATATACTGTATGATAATATTCGGTTGATATTTTGCAGTTTAGATTGATGAAACAATCCATCAGTAGCATTTCACTGTTGTAGCTGTTTTAAATGGAGCTACTTAAACTACTAAGCCAAGTCAAGTCTGTATGGTAAAGCTCTGCTTAACTCACTTTTGGGTACCAGTACGTTTTTCTTAAGATAATTAATTGGGAATGAAAGAAGAAGAAAAAAGTTCTGTGAAACAAATTTGTACTCATTGTTTGTAATATTCTACCATCTTTGCTTTGGAGTTTTCTATCCTTGGGTCTCAAACAGTTATTTAAACAAAACCACCTGAGAGGTTTAGAGGAGAAATGTCTCTTTGGTGGTTCTACTAACATAGCCTACAGTAGATATCTGAAATGGAACAAGAGCCCCCGAGTAGACTGCTTTTTTTCTATGAGTTTACAAGCCAAAAAAAGGTTGGAAACTACCAGTTAGACTCTACCAATGTATTGAATTTCATCATCTTGTGTATTTTATTTCACGTGAAAAATGTAACCTGAAAAGTAATGCTGTCAAATCAGTATAGTGGGGTAAAAAGTATAATATTTCCCACTGGAAAATATCTTTAAAATTCTATTTGAGTAAATGTACTTCCTTATTTTCCACCACTGCTGTCGGTGTATAAACACTTCAACAGTAAAATTTGGTGCTTTTCCCTGATTGTAGAGTCAGTGTCTCTCTCTTCACAGTAGTATAGAGGTTACTGTGGAGGCTTAATGGCTTACATTTACTTGTGGAGAGGAGCAGCAGCAGAACAGAGGGGCTTACAGAGTGTCTTTCACCTTTCTTGGTTGAAAACAGACCCTGGAATCACAATAAACTGCTATGACTACCAGTAATATTTAGGTAGGAACGACTGGAGAGAAAAGGTAATCACTTTAACTCCCTGTAGCCACAGAATCAAAACAGATCACCTTGACTGTGTGTGACTTTTTATCTGCAGGGTCTTTATCCAGAGTCTCATGGGATTGTGGACAACAAGATGTACGATGTGAGCCAAAACACTTTCTTCAGCTTGAAATCTAATGAGAAATTCAACGCAAAATGGTATCAAGGAGAGCCAGTAAGTGAATCTGTGAGACAACCATATTGTACACAAAGATGTAAATTCACAGTACAGTAAATTTTAGTCTAGAAAAAGCCAAATCTGTGACCTAACAACCACCACATTAGGGAAATTTTGTTTTCACTGAGCAAGGCCACAGCAGGGCAGTTCTGACCTATCAGAAATATTTTCTTTGCACATCAAAAGAGCCAGACAGTATTGTTCCGAAACTTGTAAAAGCTAACACACCCTGATTTTGTGGGACCAAGAGGAGGCACTTGTCATGTCTGTAAGAAATATGAAGCATTGTGCTCATATTGTGCTGTAATTTGCTGTCTGCAAACAACATTTTTTCATAGCTTGATATAATTATAGATTCTGCTCGTGCTAAATGACAGCTTGTTACGGCTGCGAGTTGTGCTTGTTTTGACGCTTTGTGGTTCCCGTTCAAATGGGAGGTCTCTTAAATCTCATTCCTCAACTGTGTGGCAGGCTGCTGCTCCTGAAAATACACCATGCAGGACTTTCCAGGAGTGAAGGAGAAATAGATGAATGATGACTCCTGGAAGGAATTCTTTCATAATGAACCATTTGGCAAAACATGTTTGCAAGCCTGCTGCATAAAAACACTTCTAACTGCAGATCAGTCTGATAGGTATCGATTTAACATAAATATTTGCAGTTAGATTTCCATCAGTCTTCTGGGATGGGAGTGATTACATTCTTTCATCCTAATGGACTAAACACTGCTGTGATGCACTGAGATTAATGAATGAGGTATTCGTCTACTACAGCTTAGTCTGTCTGAATTATTCATGAACCTAGATGTCAGATTCATCGCTCTCCTTATAATTTTCTCTTTTTTTGACCCATCTCATCTTCTCTCCTCTACTTTCACCTCCTTTCCTCTCCTCTTATCTCATTTCCTATCCTCTTTCCTTTATTTTCTTTTGTCTCCTCTCACCTCCTTTCATCTGTCTCCCATTTCATCTTCTCTCTTTTTCTCTCCACCTCTCTTTTCCTATTCATTCATCTCCTCTCCTCCTCTCTTTTTCTCTTCTCCCCTCCCCTCTCCTCTCCTCCTCTCAGGTCTGGATCACTGCCATGCGTCAGAAACTGAAAGTAGGAACCTTTTTCTGGCCTGGCTCAGATGTAAGAATCAATGGCACCTTCCCAGACCTCTACCAGCCGTATGACATGTAAGAGTGATGACATAACATTACATACATTTAAATTCATGACAAGAACATTACCTAATGGTATACTATAGTGGTGTATTACAGTTATGAGTTCATAATGGAGCCTTTTGTGTGCACAGGAGCATTTCATTTGAGCAGAGAGTGGCAACGCTGTTTGAATGGCTCAGCTTACCTCAGGGAGAAAGGTACCACGTGTTCTTCATTATCATTAAAAATGTTGTGAGTCACCATCTAAAATCCCCCTTAACTGTGGCCTTTGTGATTTTAGACCTGACTTCTACACTTTGTACCTGGATGAACCTGACTCTTCAGGACATCGTTATGGGCCCGCGAGCAACGAGGTCTGTCACTATTGTCCTACTGTAGAGATGACTTATACGTGAGGGAAGGATTGTCATATACTCAACCCACAGAAGAAGACTGTGAGATGCAGTTTAAATATCTGGAAAAATGTTTCGTCAAAGTGAAATTCTGGTTGTGGAGCTGTGTGATATTTGACTGGGGCTGCAACAAACAACTATTTTCGGTAACACTTTACTTGAAGGTATCTACATAAGAGTGTCATGATACTGTCAAGTACACATGATACAGTCATGACAAATGAACCCTAACCTTAATCATAACCATAACTTTTCATGACAAAACAGAATGACACTTACTAAAAGAATGATTATGTCATAAACATTTATGACTTTTATAATGTTTATGACACATTCATGACATGTCACTCTTATGTAGACACCTTCAAGTAAAGTGTAACCCTTTTATCCTTATTGATTACTGCTGATTAATTTTTAACAGGTTAATGTATAAAATAGAACATTATGACAATTGCTTACATTATTATTGTTATCATTATTATTATTATTATTATTATTATTATTATTATTGTTATTACTACTAATACTACATTACCACATGGCCATGGTGATGTCTTCGAATTGCTTAATTCATTCATTCATTCATTCATTCATTCATTCATTGACCAGTCCAAAGCACAAAGATTTTCAGTTAACTATCGCGTGAAAAGTAGAAAAAGAAAAGTTGCAAATCTCCACATTTTAGAGGCTGAAACTAGCTCCTTGAAAAATGTGTAAAACATGCCAATTAGTTAGTTCTGTTGATCTGTAGGTCCAGCTCCATACATCATATATAACCATTCAACGAAAAATCTGTTGGGAACTAATTGTAATGTAATTATGACTAATAATTTTAAACAATAGTTAAAGATTGTGTTAAAAAAATAATGTTTAGTATATAACACTTAGACAAGGAAAACTGGAATCGTTTTTTTTGTTTTAAGTATTTTTATTTTTCATACAGCACCTTACTTTCATTCTAAATGTTAATCGAATCTCCATTTAATGAAAAAGGTTATGAACCTTGCGGCTACCACCGTTTCAATCCTTTATATTTGCTAATCATTAATTTGCAAAAGCATATTGTTCTTGACATGACAAACTCTCCTGTCACAGTTACATGTTAACTCTGTTAAAGCTGCAAATGCTGTTGTGCTTTCAGGTTGTTCAGGCCTTGAAAAATGTGGACAGGATTTTGGGCATGCTGATGGATGGCCTGACACAGACAGGCCTGCACCACTGTGTCAACATTATAATCACATCAGACCACGGTGAGATGACTGCACACAGTTGTGGTACAGTTGACAGTGTCATTATATAGAGAGTAAGGTGACAAAACAATCAATATTTAGGGCCCGAGCGCCGACAGGCGGCGAAGGCCCTATTGGAACTGAAGGAATTATTATTCTTTCTTTCTTATTATTATTCTTTATTTTCCGTCAAATGAATTGCCTTTTTGGAGGACTTATCATATTCAAAAACTCACCAAATTTGGCGGTCGCATCAGGTCTGGTGAAAATTTACGTATTTTAATGGTTTCGGGAATAGGCGCACAAAAATGGCTCGCTAGCGCCACCTACAATATTACGAAAATTCAGCCCCTGCACTACGTTTAACGTAGAGTCACGAAACTTGGTAGACATATGTATCATGGCAGGGCGGACATAAAACTCCATGGTAGCCCCCCCCTAAACCCAACAGGAAGTCCGCCATTTTGTTTTGAATGTGCGAAATTAGTGCGATTTTGCCCATTTCCACATGTCGTACTTTAACGAACTCCTCCTAGAGCTTTCGTCCGATCAGCTTCAAACTTGGTGTGTGTCATCTTAACATGTTAACGATGAAAAGTTATTAAAAGAAAAACTTTTCGTCATAGGGGGGGGCCCTGGCGGGGCGGCCATTTGGGGCGATTCGCACCGAAACAGGGGAAATGGGGGAACGAGGTACGTTGTGTTGGTTTAAAATTTTACGTCTCCCAATCCGCCCCTGCCAATTAAGCCCTATTACAAAAAACCCCAATGGCAAAGGAAGAGGCCTAAAAACAAGGGTTTCTTACAACCCTTTCCCAAAAATTTTTCCCCCCCACAACTTAAACTTGGGGGATCATTAAGATGTTACCGATGAAAAGTTTTAAAAGAAAAACTTTGCATACGGTGTGGGGGTGGCAGGCGGCCCTTTTTGGGGGTTTTGCGTGAAGATGAAAAGGGTGTAACTACAGTGTACGTTTTTTTGCAGAAATTTTCCCCCAAAAAACCAAAAGTCCCGGCCTGAGGACCTACAGGCCAATGGACTTTTTGGGATAGCGCCCCACCTGGAACAGGAAATTGCCTTATACAAAAACAACGATTTACTGAAACTTAGAACGGGTTTACAGTGATATGAGGCGGGCCCTATATTAGGCACGCCAGTCATCAGGCCCCCGCCCCCCTTTTTAAATTTGAACCCTTTTAATTAGTATTGTAAGGGTCTTTAATCAGCAGAGGGCTTCCCTTTATTTGGGGAGTTTGACCCGCCCCCCTATGATGCGGCCACGCCCCCTTTCCTAGATAAGGAGCTGTATGACGTATAGGCTTGTGTAAGGTATCAATGAACTCAGCAGAGACTTTCTTTTTTATTGGTGATGTTTGACCCGCCCCTTTATGATGCGGCCACGCCCCCTTTCACAGATGATGACCTGTATGACGTATAGGCTTATGTAAGGTATCAATGAACTCAGCAGAGACTTCCTTTTTTATTGGTGATGTCTGACACGCCCCCATATGATGCGGCCACGCCCCCTTTCACAGATAATGACCTGTATGACATATAGGCTTGTGTGAGGTATCAATGAACTCAGCAGAGACTTTCTTTTTTATTGGTGATGTTTGACCCGCCCCTTTATGATGCGGCCACGCCCCCTTTCACAGATGATGACCTGTATGACGTATAGGCTTATGTAAGGTATCAATGAACTCAGCAGAGACTTCCTTTTTTATTGGTGATGTCTGACACGCCCCCATATGATGCGGCCACGCCCCCTTTCACAGATAATGACCTGTATGACATATAGGCTTGTGTGAGGTATCAATGAACTCAGCAGAGACTTCCTTTTTTATTGGTGATGTCTGACACGCCCCCTTATGATGCGGCCACGCCCCCTTTCACAGATAATGACCTGTATGACATATAGGCTTGTGTGAGGTATCAATGAACTCAACAGGGACTTCCCTTTTCATTGGCGACAATTTTCAGGGTACGAGTGACGCGCAAATGCGCGGTCGCAAGGAGAGGCGTCCGCCGGTAACCCCGACTGGCGCAGGTTAGCGAGGGCCCTCCATCGCTGCTTGCAGCTTTAATTCAGGTTAGAATTCCATCAAAACAGTACAATAAGAAGGAAATTGACACGTTTAAGCAACTCAGAGGAATTTGTTTTGTCTGTCTTTTTCTTTTTCTTTTATTTAAAGCTGTGCATTTGCTTGGTGCATCCCTCCTAAATCTGTATGGTTTCACAGTAGTAAGACATGGCATCGTATTAGAGCTTGTGTGCCACTGATGGGGGACTTTAGCGTCTCAGTGTCATCTTCAAATGTTTGACTTGGTTGAGTCATTGCACCTGTTACAGGAGAGAAATACAGTTTGGTGCCAGAGAGAAATCTAATGAAAAATGAGTCTGTTATCTGAGAGTACACTGGGAAAATGTGTTCACAGTGGTATATTAGGAGGATATTTTGTGACGAGAAGTTTCTCTAGACATCTGGGGACCATATGTTTAGTCTTGTAATTATGTATATTAACGATCAATGCGCGGAAGTCAACTTGGCTCAGGGCGATGCCCGGCTATCCTCATCAAAGACATCATTTCCAAGAAAAGACATTCATTTTGACATGCGGTGCTAGTTATTTTTCTGCAGCTCATCATCAAGGACAAGATCATGTCACACTCAAAATATGACAACAAATGCACACTGTAAATATAAATCTATTAACGTGCTGTACATGTTAAAGGTTGTGAAACCGTAGAAATTACAAAGTAGTGCCTTTCTGACTAGATAAACCTTAGTGAGAAAGAAATCCTACGCATAGTCATGGATTTTTTTTAAATTAAAGTTTAGAAACATTGTACAAACTTCACACATGTCATCCTTTCATAGCTACAATTGTAAAGTATTTACAAATTCAAACATACATATTAATAAATATATATAAGAATATATAAATATAAGAAACTAAAGACAAATTTACAGTATATTTTATCATCTTCTTCTTTTACAGGCATGGAGGAGGCTTCATGTAAAAATGCAACATTTGTGTCAACCTACCTGAACAAAACTGATGGCTTTGCTGTCATCCAAGGCCCGGCTGCTCGCATCAGACCCAGACACCTCCCAGAGGATTTCTTTTCTTGTGAGTTCTTGTCGATAACACCCAACTTCCCCTTCTTCCCAGCACTGCATCATCACGTCGTGTCAGTTTAGTAACCAGTGTGGCTGACCTTGTCCTGTGTTTCTCTCCTCAGTCGACTATGAAGGTCTGATGAAGAACCTGTCGGTATGTGAAGTATTCCAAAATGTGACATTTGTATTGATAAGAAGAAAGAAAAATTATCTGCTTGCATGGCTTCATGTAAAACAATCCCATTCTCCCGCTGCTGTGTGTTGATTCTCCTCTGCTGTGTCTGTGCTGAAGTGCAGGACCCCTGACCAGTCAATGAGGCCCTACCTCAAAGAAAATCTCCCCAAAAGGATGCACTTTGCCAACAACAAACGCATAGAGAGAGGACACCTCTATATGAAGGAGGGATGGCAGGCTGCTCTGTAAGTCACCTATCAGTCCACTAAGGTCTGTGTCAGGTCATCAAACTGTGTCAAGAATGGAATAAAGAAGACAAACTTATTTAAAGAGGAATAGTGTTGGGGAATAAACCTAACAAAAGGCATAGTTTAACCCAACATTGAGTCTTATTTAAATCCAGTTATATAACACACGTCAATCAAAATCCTAGTGAAGTTTTTTCAAACCACCAAACACTTTATTTGAGCTTGGAAATGTAAATTGTAAATTCTTAACCTTTTGGAATAGCATATCTCAAATATGAAACTCACACATCACCAAACAACCCCAGTGTATATTTGTCTACATGCAGCCTGGAGAAGTATGTGTTAGCCTTAAGCTAACTCCATGCACTGAAGAAGACCATTAGAAGTGGTTAAAAAATTAAAAAGAAAAACTAGTCGATCTTTTGAACTTTGAACTAGTTTTATAACACACTGTCAGTTTACATCTGGTCCTTCAAAAAAGGCATTAGGAACATTCTCCAAACTGCTATGTGACGAACGGCCTTTGCAGCTGTTTGGCTGCATGTTGCAAAAAGAAATTCCAGTGACCTTGGTCATTGGGAATTAAAGTGAGTTAAAGTTAAACACAACACAGCATGCGTGCGTGCTCAAGTGAAACAGCCACACTTCCAAATAGTTATTTTGTGTTCCACTGATTGAACTAGTTGGAGAGTTTGTAGTGCAGAATTGATGTAAAACTAGCTGTTCATTTAATTACATGGCAATGTTGAAATTTTAAGGACAAAGTTAGAAACCAAGATGGCCTGAGAGACCTGAAAAACCTGAAATTACTTTAGCTTTGTAAAAGCATAAAACGTTGTTAAATGTCACACTTATGTAGCCAGAGTGCTGACTTAATGTGCCAGATGTCTTCAGTGATGAAAAGTGTAATTCCATTGCACAGAATTAATATGAAAGGCTTAAACACCACTATTCGTAGTATAAAGTAGTGGAAGATAGCAGAGCTGTTACAGTAATTGGAGTTGGCGAGTCTTACTGTATGTAAATTATAGTAAAGAAGGTGTCGTGGAAAAAAAATGTGATAGTCTGGTGGTAAAAAAAAAATGTTTCTTTGGCCACACAGAAGTTGAAGCATTTACAGTAATTAGTGTTGGCAATCATTTATAATGAAGGAGGCATGGTAGAGGAGATGTACAACAACTCCTTTGATGGCTAACAAACATGTAATCATGGAAAATTGTTTCAGGCTGAAGAATTCAGTCGGTCCACTTTAATGCAGTTGTAGTGCTATGGGACTCACTCTTTAGGTTAAATAGAAACAAACTCGCCTGACCCAGAAATTAAGCTTGAAAGAAAATGAAACATGTTAATAACTATAAGTGTTGTTTATGTGACTTGCATCCTTCATTTCTGTACGTCTTTGTGCTTATTTTAACTTCTCAGATAACATGTTTTTTTTTAATTCTCATCAGTAATTCTCAGGAACTCAAGTACTGCAACGGTGGATTCCACGGTTCAGATAACCTCTTTACCAACATGCAGGTCAGAAGAAGGAAAGATGTGTGTGTGTGTGTGTGTGTGTGTGT
The DNA here is from genome assembly GCF_008692095.1 of Etheostoma spectabile. NCBI lineage: Eukaryota > Metazoa > Chordata > Actinopteri > Perciformes > Percidae > Etheostoma > Etheostoma spectabile. The sequence goes on from NC_045750.1 coordinate 8,795,992, forward strand.
GTGTGTGTGTCCACTAAGTCAAATGTTTAGCACAACATCCTGTTTAGATTTTTTTAAAACTAAACAAGAAATGTGAAAAGGTGGGCTGATAACTCCTATAAGATGGTTTTAGTTCTGGCCTTCTGTAGGATGTTGAGCTATGAAGATATTTTACTCAAGTACAAGTGTTTCAGTTTCAGTGTGCTTCAGTTATATTTGGCTAAGACCAGAGATAGTATCAGAAAAGTACATACAACTGCAATTCAAGATTTTATTTTATATACAAGACATAGTTATTATACAAGACCAAAGCGGATGCAGCGGTAACAAACCTTTTCTGGATGCTTCAGAATCCAAAGTATAAAAGATGATTGGTTGCTGCTGTCACTATATTTGAGTCCAAACGCAATATACATCTCTGTATTTGCTGTTTTTGTTCAAATGAATGAATCCAAAATTAATCACACAAAATCAACAATACACTGTGAAGCTCTAAAACTCTACTTGAGAACAGTAATTACACTTATTAGAAGTCGTTCTCCACCTGCACATTATCTGCCTTTGGTTTAAGATTTGAAGATGTGTTTGTGTGTCAGCCTACCTTCATGTTCGTCATTACAACACGTCAGGGTATGTTTCCAGACGTGGTTTGCCCTGGAATTTGACCAGGTATTATTAGCTTACATGGTTGCTGACTTCTCTAAAGAAAAGTGCCTACACAAAGCAGAGAAAAGTGTGCTTAACATAGATTTTACTCACCTCCAAAACCCACCCGACCAACAAATTTCCTACAATTGAAATCCCTAATACAATTTTTTAAGCTTATGTAAGGTCATTTTGCAGCTTAAGTTATTTTCAAATATTTACACGTGTTTGACTTCTTGTGATTTACAGAGAGAGTTTAAATTAAGCTTTCCAAACATTTTTTTGAGAGTACGCTGTACTTTCTCATTTGTATCTAGAAAGGTTTCCAAATAAATGCACGAATGTCAGTATGTTAATGTTATCTACTTATTCCAGGCGATCTTCATTGGCTACGGTCCAGCATTTAAAGAAAACACTGTTGTGCCCCTTTTTGAAAACATTGAAATATATAACCTCATATGTGGTAAGTGAACTGAACTGTATCCTACTGTATTGCAGCTGTAGCACTGGATTAGTTCAACTTTTTGGGACATAAGTTTATTCACTTTGTTGCTGAAAGACAGATGGGAGGGACCGCTCTCATGTCCTGAAGACTTGTCATCACATGAGGTTACCAGGCAACCAGAGGAGACTTTAGGAAGTACTGCTCGGCAAATGAAGCAAGAAATAGTCCTGCTCATAGCCCGCATAAAACCACAATGTGTCATTTTAATACACTATGTGTTAGTAAGCGAGCTTTAGAGGAGTTGGTAGGCAGATTTTGGAAGAACCAGGCTAGCTAGCTATTTTAATGAAAGCTAACCAACTGATAGATGTAGCTTCATAATTACCATACAATCATGAGAGTGGTATCAATATTCTCATCTAACTCTCTGCAAAAAAGGGTATTTCCTAAAATGTTGAACTATTCCTTTAATGAGATTGTTGGTTGTTTGAAGTATTTAGCAACAATTCAAAGATAATGTCATCCAAATCTGGTAATGAAGTGAAACTTGCAACCTGGGACTAATCTTCATGGTCCAATGAAACCATCTTTCTCTTTAGTTCTGAAAACATTTTCACGGCAGGTTCGTCGATGAAGTAACAGCCACACAGTTACACACATTTCAGAAGAGGAAACAGGTGCACTTCTCCTGCACTGAATGTCAGTTGGTTTAGCACATCTAAAAAAAAAAAAAAACAGGAAAGAGAGAGTCGCTACAGCAACCAGATTTTAGAGAAAAAGAAGAACGAACACGATCTGAAGTTTAACCTAGGTGTCAAAACCAAAGACGATGTTAATTGTTCACTTTTTTTCTTCCAGTGATTCCATAATATGGTTCAATTATGGACTGTTACTTATGATTTATTTAAAAGAAAAATGTCTTAATTCAATTAGCATGTAACACCCTAAATTAACCCTCTTTCTTTGTTTAGCTTAAATCTAGAAGTTTGTGTGATGTCTCACTTGTCCCAACCAACAACCTTGTAGTGATGTCACTGAATCCTTGTATCTCGACTGTATGATTACCCCATAGAAAAATATGTTCTTTTAATTGTCAGTTATGATGGCTAAATATATGAAATAAAAAACTCCTTACAATATGTGCTGATACGCAGCGTCACGTCCAGTGTGTTTGACACGTTTTTCTCTCTTCCTACTCCAGATCTTCTCAGTATTCGCCCTGCTCCAAACAACGGGACTCACGGCAGTCTGAACCACCTTCTGAAGCATCCTGTCCACCTGCCAGTTCACCCAGCGCAGCTCTCCCATGACACCCCCTGTGAAGCCAGTGAACTCATCCCTGTTAACGATCTCCAGTGCACCTGTACATCCCAAACCAAGGCAATGGTACGTGCCAACAAGTCATTCATGTCATGACAGTGCTTGTCCGTCTGTTGGTTAGTCCCCCACTTTGGTCCGGACTCAAATATCTTTTGGGTTTTGAGTAAAATGTCTCTATAACTTTTGAATGGATAGCCAAGAAATTTGGTACAACCAATAATGATCCTCTCAGGAGGAATTGTAATAATGTTTGTTCTAGTTAATGCCTCATCAGATCAAAATCGTGATGACTAAATTCTTGCAAAACTAATGACATTCCCATCTTCCTCAGCTGGATTTTGTGTTTAGCGATGATTAGCAAATGTGGCATAGTAACATACTGAACAAAGATGTTGAACATGGTAAACACATCCATGGCCTTTGTGATTTTTTTGAATTTTTTTTTTTTAAATGACTTCAGTCTTTATTCAAGATGGGATGATGCTCTTGCAGTGTTGTGCCAAGATGATCTGTTATTTATCTCATAAATAAACATTATAGCTTCTAAACATCAGTATGTTAGCATTTTCATTGTGCGTATCTTAACATGCGTCAATGTACAGTCACTCAGAGCTGTTAACATGGCCGTGGACTCCCGGACTTGTTGTGTTATCATATTTTGTGTGTTCCATTTAATGTTTCCCTTTCCACATACTCGAGCAGGGTCAAAGCACGTTTGATAGTTGGCCATTTTCCGATGCAGATGATTAAAATGCAGTAAAAAAATTAATAATTAGTCATTAGAAATGTAATTGAATTACCAGTAGTAGTACAAGTAAACCTACATTTTCTGTACAATAATGTGAAACAAAGCCAACTTGACACCAGTGCAAATACTTTAAAACTTCACAGGCCTCATATACTGATGTACATGGTGAAAGTTGTGTAGATACAGTACATGGAAGATTGTAATGTATTTAACACAAGCATAATGCCAAGAATTTCTTTTTAGGAGGCAAATATGAACAGAGATCTCCTGTTAACTAAGAATAGTGAGTATTGTTTTATTTTTCTTTGCATTCATAATGTTTTTGAGAGGAAACTGTATGTGACATTTATACATGTTCCATTTTTAGGTGTTAAAGCCAGCTTGCGTCGCCTCCATCATCCCTTTGGCTATCCTCGAGTCATCCAACCAGGCGCCACTTTTTGTCTTCTCCACCAATCCAACTACCTCAATGGATACAGCAAAGACCGCCTGATGCCCCTGTGGGTGTCGTATACCCTCCAACCTCTGGTGAGTCCGTTGTTTGGAGCTGTCTTTAATTTCTAAATATAGCATGTACAGCTGAGTTGTCCCGGCTGTATTTCTTCTGTGGTAATAGGGTATGGCAGGAGATTGTAAGAAGTTGTTTAGTATCTGAATCCTTACTCTGAGCAGCTGTTACTCATCTTGTGTGCTCATGTTGGCTCAAACACTTCTTGTCTTTCTCATTATGCGGTTGAGCTTTAGCGTAAATCATGACTTCAGGCAGAGTGATGCATTCCGGGGAGAGTTTACTCTGTTGTACTATTCGGTCTGAATGATGGAGCTAGTGAGGATTTGTTGCCATTTAGGCTTCATCCAAATACAGTACAAGCTAAATATGGTTGTACTGTATCCTTTGTGTTCATTTTTGCTTGAAAGAATCATTGTTTAGATTGTTTTTGTTATAGCATAACATACAGTATTATGCTCAGCCCACTTAGACACCCACAGAAAACTTCATTTTCACAGTTTGTCAACGTTAACAACTCCATAAAAAGCGAGCTTTAAGCTAGTTTTTCCTCTAGAAAAAATAATTAATCAGTGAAAAGCATGAAGCCATGCTACATTTCTATTCTTGTACAGGATGTTTGAAAATATGCACCTGAAGCAGAGGTAAAGCTAAACACAACTTTATGGAAAACACAAGGAAAAGTTAGAGTTTGGTTTGACTGTGGCCTAAGTATCACGTTGGTGACCTGAACAAACTGACTGGAGTGCAGAGCCGAGGTAATTATACAGCTGGAACTTGATGAATGGATGAGTTGCAGGTGTGCAGGTAGATTGGCAACACACACACACACACAGTTCCCCACACAGTGTGTGGCACTATGTTTGTGGTGACCCGTCATTGACATAATGCATTCCCTTACCCTAACCATCACAACTAAATGCCTAACCTTAACCCTTACCCTCACCATAACGTCGAATCCTAATCCTAAAACCAAGTCTTAACCCTCAAACAGCCCTTCAAAGTTGGGGGTCCAGCATTTTGGCCCAATAAAGCTCTCGGGTCCCCACAAGTATACTGTACACCCGGTTTTTAGACCCCATGAATATAGTTCCACAAACACACACACACACACACACACACAGAAGACAAACAGGGGACCAACTAGAGACATAAGGGAGAAGCATAGCCAAACCAAGACACTCATTACACAATCAATTACTTTAAGTATGAATTAATTAACTTGAAGTTTACATATTAAACAGTGTCTATGTTCATGGAAATGGTGAGACCTAAAACAAAAGAAATTCAAAAATTGCACATTTTATTTAAAAAAAAAAATCAAACAACCAACAACCTGTAATTGTCTTGTATGACAGAGGAGAGCAGTGAGTTTATTGTTTTTATGGAGATCTCTGCAAACAGAAACAGGGCAATACCCGCACTGGCCTGTACACACAGGCAAAGAGAAACCAAGCCAAGCGATCTTATGCAACACTTCTCACTTCACACTGTCCATCACTGACTGATCCTCTCTCTCAGACCGGAGTCCAACCCCTGAGTGCAGAGTCGGAGGAGTGTGTTCGTGCTGACGCACGCATCCCACCGGCCGCCAGCCAGCTGTGTCTGCGCTACAGAAACAACCCCACTCTGTCCTTCGGCCTGTTGCATCCCCCCAGTGAGTGAGTGTGTGTGTGTGTGTGTGTGTGTGTGTGTGTGTGTGTGTGTGTGTGTGTGTGTGGTGTGTGTGGTGTGTGTGGTGTGTGTGTGTGGAGGGGGTCATAGCCTGCCTCTCCCCAGCCGGGTGTTGAATTCAAGTTGACATGTTTGAGAGCCACATTCTCATGTAAAAATGCACCCATGTTTTAGCTGTGAGAAAATTAGACAATTTATTTTCCTCATGGCTGTGGCAGAAAGTGATCCCAGACTTTGATTTGTGCACATTAATGACTTTAGAGCTGCAAGTTTTAAGTAATTTTTTAAGCAAAAATGCTCCATATTTTCTTGTTCCAGCCTCTCTAATTTGAGGATCTGCAGATTTTTTTAAATGTAACATCTTAGGCATTTGATCTGTTGGTCAGACAAAATAAGATGGTGACATCACCTAGGACATTTTTCAAAATTATCTGTATGTAGACAAAATAATGAATAGATTTATCAATAATGATAGTTAGTTGCAGCCATAAATCATTTAACATCAGTGTTTAGCCCCACCGACATGTGATGTTTAGTCCTTCTTTTCACAGTACACATGTAAGACTTTTTCACTATTTTTTTCTTTATAGATCTGAGTGCCGAGGGAGCCGAGACAGACTCTCTAATCACGAGCAACATGGCACCAATGTTCCCTGCATTTAAAGGTACGTGTATCTTGTAAAAGAAAATGAATTACCTAACAGTTTTAGTCTCATTTTATGAAATCCTCTTTCCTGTTCACTTATTAAGTTCCTTATTACTTTACCTGATCAACAAGTTTTGGTGTCTCCTGATTTCACCAAGTCTGTCTAGTTTAGTCGGCTCTAGTTTAGTTGTGTTAAACACAGCATTTTGCATTGATCACTGAGAGTGAGACATTTTGTTGGAGCCCAGGCTGACTCCAACCAAAGGTCACCCTTAACTAATCAAAACACCTTTGCTTAGTTGAAGCAGACAGTATTGAGTCTATGCAAATCCACAAATCCTTTTGTTTAATCTGTTTCCTGTAACCTTGTATAAACCCCTGGCTAGAAACTCATTCTGGTCAGAGAGACTCCTACAACTTCTTGAGAGCTTCTTTCTCCACTGCACAGTAAATAAAACTCACCTTAACCAGCCCCTGAATTGTCTTCCAAATATGTATTGACTCCTGGTTTTTATAACTGGAAATGGGAATCGTGACAATGCATGGTTTAAAGATTTAATTCCAGAGTTGTCAGAAGGGTTGATTTTGCAAGTGAATGAGAGCTAAACAACTTAAATTACCTGGTGAACTGAAGAAATACACTGGATCACAACTAGACATTATGCCATCCTCTGTTTTGTGTGTAAAACACTCAAGTTTTCCGAGAGCAGGTATTGTGGTTTGTTTGTTCTCATGAGCATTTGTTTGGTCAATATTATGCTTTTTGTTCTAAAAACAGGCTATACTTTTGGTTTTTAAATACACATAACAGGAGTCCAAGGATCTAACCGCTGTGATTATATGGGACTACTGTACTTTAATTTAGTTAAACTCCTTCTGTAAAGCACAATTAAAGGTTTATTTTGAAGAACCTTTCCAGATTTAATCCTCCTGCTATCCTTCAGCCGACAGCGCAGTTTTCTTCACAATAACTCACTTTTCTGATTCACCAGACTGGAGTGAGTGGAACGATATTATAATTTTGTTCTTTTGCTCATACAGATGTTTCTTAATTCTGAGGAGTAAGTCTGTACCTGCACTCACACCACTGCACAGCATCACAAAACTACTTGGGACACATAAAAGTATGTGGGTGTGATTTAACGCTGTGGTGTGCTTGGAGGACCCATGCTTTTGTTGAAACTTGTTTATTGTGTTGAGTGATTAATGCATTGAAAAGTTGCTTGTTTAAGAAAACACAGCTCTGGTTTCCCTGGGGACACCCACACTACAAATGAAAACTCTCGCTCACTATTACCCATTTCCATTGAAAGGAAAACCCTGTCCAAATACAGAACTGTTGTTGGCGTATGTGTGAAAATGCTACACAGTTAACAGATGCTGCCCCCTGGTGGCACATCACTGTGCCTAAACTCTGGAAACCTTTAATGGATGAGTTAGTTTGACTTAAATATGACAATGCAGACATAAAATAACTTAAAATAATCAAAAACAAATCCATATACAATACAGTCAACACATAAAAAACAGAAAACATTTTGTTGAACACTTGCTTTACATGAAGGGCACTTTAAATGAATGTACTTTGGAATCTAAGTAGCCTATATTCACTTTCTTTCTGAGAGTTAGATAAGAAGATTTCTACTATTCTCATGTCTGTATGCTAAATACAAAGCTACAGCCAGGAGACTTTATGCTTATATCATCTTAGCTTAGCATAAAGACTGGAAATACAAGGAAATAGCCTGGTCCTGAAAACGTAACACAATCCACCTACCAACACCGCTCAAGCTCACTGATTAACCCGTTATATCTCGTTTTACACTCTGGTTTTTGTACAGATTAAACAAACAAGATATCACTTGTTAATTGGTGAATTTTAAAGTTGCTTGTAGGGAAATCGTTCCTTTCAATTTTAAGTTTTAATGATATAATCACTAGCTTCTCTCTGTTGACCATAGTATTGTGGAGATGTATTTTTGGAGAACTAAAAAGTTCTTGTATTTTCTCTAACTGTAGATGTTTGGACCCACATCCATGATGTCCTGCTTCCAAAATATTCACAGCAGCTGAATGGAGTTAACGTCATGAGTGGACCGATATTCGATGAAGACTATGATGGAAACGTTGACGCACTTAAAGCAATCTCAGGGTAAATCAGCAGCACACACTCCAAGCAGGATTATTTTCGTTATATAAAGAGCCTAAAGTGACATATTGAAATAGGTTTGTGACATGAGATTTGTAAGTATATTTATATATAAAAAATACTTTTTAAAGGCTTTGACATAACCAGCAGGTCATTTATTTGAGATTTTGGACCATGTCCACCCCAGGAACAAGGTCATGAGAACACATAAGTTAAAAGGAAAGCTTTCTGGAAAAGAGGTAGCAGTTTCTTAAACTCTGATCTCATGTTTCTCCAGGAATGAGGCTCCCATCCCAACACATTTCTACGTGATTCTGACCAGCTGTGGGAACTCGACCTTCAGTCCTGTCAACTGTGAGGGTGCCCTGCGGGCCAAGTCCTTTATCCTTCCCCACAGACCTGACCACAGTGAGAGCTGTGCTGTGAGTAACACCACCAACTCCTCTCCTACTCGTTTCTACACGTCAGCCTACTTCTGTGAAAACCTGCTGACACGTGGACAGTGGAAAAAATGATAGTGGAATACATTTTCTTTGTTCCTCTTCTTTCTATAATTTATCCCTTCGTTCTATTGTTCTTCAGGACGGGTCTGACCTGGAGTGGGTGAAGGATTGGCTCCTGTTTCATACAGCGCGAGTCCGAGACATCGAGCTCCTGGCCGGACTCAGTTTCTACCACGACAGGCTATCAGTGGAAGAGACGCTACAGCTCAAGACGTTTCTAGAGACTGCTTAAAGTCAGAGACAATATCCAATGGAGCTTTAATTTCCAGAGAAAGCTATGCTGGTCAGCACAACTGGCCTCAGTCCACATGAACACATTCATAAAAGGTTTTCTGTGTTCAAACCCCACTGATCCATCCCAACATTAAGTTCCATCCAGGTTTTTTGTGATATGTCTGACTCCCTAAAATGTTTAAAATTAGTCGATGTGTGATAGCTGTATATTTGTTTTTAATGATGTTTTTATAAATGATTTTATAGAGAAAAGTCAGACGACGTTTTATCAATGCAGCTCCGCAGCTCTGAACCAAAGACTCAAAGTATTTCCTCTGATGGGAACAAAATAAAAAGGGAAAATAAACTTTTATTGCTGAAAGAAGGATCTTTTTATACTGGGATTGCTTTTATTGGCTGGGGCTCTTCAAGAAACACATGGCAATCTGGAAACAGTTGTTTCTGCCGCCACACATCTGGAGAGCAGCCGGAGAAACACCTAACATGAGAATTAAAGAAAAAGAATACGTTTTGCTGTACAAAAAGAAAAGTTTCCCCTGCCAGATGTTGTCAGTGTTTGTTTATGGTTGTTATTTTTCTATTTTCTTTTTATGGCACCAATGTTTTTAGTGTTTTACAAATTTTTGGTTTGGTTAATGACATTTCGGAAATAATTATTCAATGTTTGAGTGTGTGTGTGGCTGTGTGCATACTGTATGTTTACTGTATGGTTGGATGGATTATGAGACACACTGGGCACAGACATGTAAAAGGCCCCCACCCATCCTACATAGAAGCAAGACATCTAGACTAAAAGAGACAAAAGGTTCTACAAACAATAAGACTGTTTTTAATGTCTTTGTGTCTTTCTATGATTCTTTGAAGTTCTTTTGCGACCCTTTGTTGTCATTTTGGTGTTTATGTAATCTTATTGTTTATTTTATGTCTTTTTGTGATCATTTATCCTTTCTTTTTGATTTTACATCTTCTCATGGTCAGTTTGCCTCTCTCTGTAGTCTTTTTGCATCTCTGGTTGCATTTAGCTTTGTGTTGTCATTTTGCTTTTAGTTACATTCTGCAGGTGAAACAGAACTGTCAGGTAAGGCTGTTGGTCAAAAGTTGATAAAGAGAGGCTGTCTGTGCCCAGTAGTCTCAGTCAGTAATCAGTAATTCATCATGCCTTGTTTGTGTAAATGTGTGTGGGTAGTTGAAAATTATTTCTGGGATGAACGTAGTTTTTGTTTAGTCTTTGCTCTTCACAGCGACGGTCTGGAAGTTAAGGATGGCAGGTAATTTGTGGAAAACAAAAACAACAATGTTGGTCAAATACACAATTTAAAATAAAAACTCTTCTACACTGATTTTTGTGACTTGAATTCCTTTACTCATTACCTATTACACCAAAAGATCAAGGCATCATAGAAACACTTTCTGCACAGAATATCACCAAAAACAAAATGCGAGGTAAAACAACCAGCAGTGTCTCTGTTTTCCGTCTCCAAATTGCAGTAGGCCCTACGTGTGAAATCAAAAGGAAGGAAACTGAGCCATGTTAAACTCTGTATTAAATGTGCCACTTCCTCAGTCTGACCACTCTGGCAGTGCAGTGTGCCTAAAGGTATGATCTTGCAGCTTTCTGCTCTGCACCGCTTAACTTTGCAGTGACCTAGTTCACATCTCAAACCTGAGTTTGCTTTCCTTTTATTTTAGAGATTTTTTATAGTCAAAGTGACGTTTCAGTTGAGATACAGCAACAGAACAATGTGTTGAATAAACGTTTTCTTATTGCAGCTCACATTTTAATCATCGTCGAAACAAACATTTGCAGTGATTGTTGATGTAAGGAGTAAATTAATTTTGTGAATGCACTGTATGAGTGAACGTTTCCCGTTCTTTGTCCAGTTTAGCATCATTTACTTTTCTCTTGGTGTCATGCTGGCTGCATGAGGTTTATTGCATTCATAATCTTTTTGCATTGCATAGAAGAAAACTGACTAAAGACATCCTACTGCTTATAAAGGACTCATTATGCTGTGTGTGTGTGTGTGTGTGTGTGTGTGTGTGTGTGTGTGTGTGTGTGTGTGTGTGTGTGAGAACTCCATTACCACTAACTAGTGCACTGGGGTCTGTCATATTTGACCTGTTCAGTAATCAACAGTGGGACACAAGCTTTAAGTTATCTTTAATTGAAACTCAATGATGCGTCAGAGCCTGTTTTACACAGTCTATGGTCACAGCCCATGAGGACATGTGACATTTAAATAATCTCAGAGCTGCACGTGCAGCAGGCGGGACAACAAGAGGCCACGTCGCTTGTGCAGCCCCGCTGCTTCTTCAGATCAGCACAGTTACTACTGATCAGTGTATGGAAAGGTGTTGGCTACAAGATACAGAGAAAAAAGAGAAAGGATGCATAAATGAGTACAAAACATAACCCAAGAGAGCTCACTATTCAGATGGAGTCCTATAACTTCTTATAGGAGATGGTCTGAAGGCAGAAATTATCAAAGAATTAATTATCAAACTAAAGTTTTACACATGGGGTTTTACAAGGGTGGACAGGTTGCTAAGACTGTTGGTAATCAATTTGATGGAGTCAGAAGGGCGAAATAGAAGAACTTCAGACTTGCTTTCATTTAACGTTTGTGCCATCCAACACCTTAAGGCAGTTCATGATACTGCTTAGGCCGGACCAGTTGTTTGGTTTCAGGGGAGATAGAGCTCTCTGTCATCAGCTTAACAGTGGAAGCATATTTTTAAATGATTTGGCTGACAGGAAGCATGTATACAGAAAACAGAATGGGCTCCAAAATGGAGCCTTGTGGTAACCCGCAATGCAGTAGTGAACCGTGACTATTAAACCTTGGCTCTCTGACCCCACTTCCCTTGTCAGAAAAAAGCAAGCTACCGGCCTTGCTAATTGTGTCCTGTACTTCAAACATTATGTATGACAAAATGCATGACAGCAACCACCTCTAACCACACAAAATTAACTACATGTCATGTGCCAACACATCATGACACGGCAAACGCAGCTAAGTGACCATTGGCAACAGAAACCATGGACTGTAAACAGTGATTACTGTATTTTGAAACCCGTCACCACAAATAAGCAAAATTTTAATAAATAATAATATTAGATAAGCACAGCTGCCAATTACCAACAAATACTGTATATGTTATGGTTTATTTGGGAAAATGGTCATGCAGAATTAAAGGTAAATGTGCATAATTTTGGTAACGTTAAATTTACATACCGTTTTACAGATATTTTCATGATGAAAGCTTTTCCTAATAAACCTTGACCAAACAGTGGCAGCGGTGACCAGAATAAAATCAGTTTTAGATTTTAAGTAACTAAACTTACCTTTGTGTGTAACATTAATTGCTGAAGTCAAGATGCCTCTCAAAAGCTTCAGATTTTCAAATTGAGTTCAGATGTAGGTCTTTCTTTGATGACTCCACCTTTTAAAAGTTCTTCTTCAAATCAGCGTGGATAGTTCGCAACAGTGTCCTCATAGCTTTGGTCCTCCTCAGCACCGATATCACTACTCCCAGCTCCCATCATGAACCAGCAGGCTGGCTAACATTAGCTAGCCTACTTCAGCAGCGGTGCTAGCTTGTGTACACATGTTAAGGCTGGTTCTCTTAATACATTCATGTCATACATACAAAATTCAATTCTCATTCACAAAAATGAATGAGAAGATCAAGTCTTCCAGTGCTGTATTTGCCACTTACTGCACAGTTTGTTGTCAAAGGCATTGTGTGGGGGCGAGCGTAATTGTGGTTCCACTGTAATGTATTCCAAGGCATCAAATATTAAACATAACAGCTTAGGCACTCAAACACACAATATCAACTCAATACATTTTCATGTACATAAGTATTCACTAAAAGTGAGACAATATGCTTGACTTTCCATTGAAAAAGAAAAATGTTTTGTACTTACGGTGGGTAGTATTGTCAGACGTAGAAGTACTTGTAACTAGAGTTGGGACAGTAGGCCATGCTGGTACCCAGATCCGGACAGGGAGAGCAGAAGACTGTGTGGACAATGCCATCTCTAGCTCAAAGTACCAAGAACTCGTCAGAAGAAATCAAAAAGGAAGAGGTTTTCTGGGCTGGAGAGAGTCACAAAAACTTCTCAACTTTGTGGATGATCCACTGAAACCTATGTAAACACAATTAAAACCAGAAAACAAGATTTGGTGAAGTGTGAATGTGTATCATCATATTAAATCTTATGATAACAAAACTTTTAATAATTTTAAACACTCACCCTTCAGGTAGGGTTTCAGAGATGAGAGAGACATATTGGGTTAGTTTGTTGCATGTTTAAAGCAACAATAAAAAGAATGTGTGTTTAGAAAAAGCAAGATTTTTGAGAGAACGTACCAAGAATTATACACTCAATATTAATCCCTATTAGAGAGGACATTTTATTTCACTTAGTAGAGAGCCAAGGTGCTATGAACTTGAAGAGCAGCAAAGGCACACAGAACAGTGAAAGTGTGTGTAGCCATGGTGATTCGGACCAGGACTTCCGAGAGCCATGTTGTGAAAAAATAATACAAAGACTTGTGTCAACATTGCACCTGTGAAACATATTTGACGATAATGTATGAAAAGTTGCTGGTCTGTGTTTACATTGTACATGTGTTTTCATGATAACTGTGAGGGATCATGTTATCTAAACCTTGATAATTGGAGGTTAAATTAATAATGGGAGCTTTGGTAAGATTTGAAAACCCTTCTCTTGTCCTTGACAGCCTATTGAGATGGTTTTGCTTTGTTTGGACAGGCCTTCAACTTTGTTTCATCCGTATCATGTGTTAGACATTTGACTCATCATTTTGTTTTTTTATTTTCATCTTAGATTACTAGTTTACATTTTTTTTTGTGCTGCGCTTATTTTCGTTTTTACTAGAAATGTTGTGCCTGCAAATAACTGCACAAAGAGTCCTGCAATGTATTTTAAAATAGCCTACTTTCAGCAGGGTTTGTGTGGTCATGTCATGTTTTGGAAGAGCAAAGTATTCATGTCAGAGGTTGTGGTGTCAGTGACTGAGTTTTTATTTTAAATTTGCTTGTGGTGATGAGTCTTGCTGTGAGCACAGACATGTTGCCAGAGCTGACTCAAGGTATGCAGTTGCTCTTCCAGGAAGCAGTGCTCTGGGTGGGTAACTTGTCAGAGACCTCATGACTAGTTTGGTCTTTCTCAGGGCTTTCAGATTCCATATTTGGGTCCCAATGCAATCAGTCAGGTGTCTTTTACGGTCACTGCCGTGGTGGGCTGATGCGGGCTCCCACCCTCTTTTCTCAGATGTTCCAGTCACCATTAAACCACAAACAGCCTGAATCATTATGGTCTTTTGCATAGTAGAGGCGAGAATGAAATTACTTGCCTTGAAGTGATGATAGTCCTCTTCTACACAAATAAGATTCTCCTATCAAACTGTCAAAGCAAGAGCTTCAAATGAGGAATCAAATCACAGATGAGCATGAAGAAATGCCTTCCTCTAGAAGCATATTTCACATCTCTCCTCATTTATATTTACAACTTGAGAGAATCTCTTCAGGCATGGTGCACGTCAGCAGAGGACAGATAACAGCTGTGAGCTATAAGGCCTAATTACAGCTGTCCCTGATTGTTTTCTCCGGCCTCCTGGCAGCTCTGGATAGTAACAAGGACAGGCTCTTATCTAGCAACACAGGCTGGCATCCAGTTATTCAACAGGCCACTTCCTCTCTGCTCCCCATGCTTCACTTGTCTACAACTGAAGAGGAAAAGGGTTTTGTTCCAAATGGAGATGTTTAAGAATAAGACCCTCTAGGGAAATAAACAAGTGCTTAAAGGAACAGTTTGACATCTTGGGAAATACGTTTCTTCACTGTCTTGCCAAAAGTTAGATAGATATTTACATCTAACTGTTGGCAAGAAAGAAAATGCCCGTATTTCCCAAAATATAATTCTGTATCTCTAAAATAAAGCATTTAAGACCTATTTACATTTGACCTCTAATCTTTATGTAAAAAATATGAAGCTTTGGGGGATGACTTCCTTTTTGAAATGGATATTTAGCTGTTTAAATAAGATTTGAATAAGTCTACTGACCTTTAAAAAGAAAAGAAAAACAGAAACTAGAACACAGACACACCTCAGCCATCAATAATGCAAGGATTGGCATTTGGTTTGTTTTGTCGCTCTGTCATCAGTGAAGCATCACTGCTCTCGGAAGGAAGTGGTGGGGGTTTGCCAGGAGAGGGGTTGAATAAGGGGGGTGAAACCTGGTGACGCTGACGCAACAGGGGAAGATGAGGACATAAGCGGTCTGACAAAATCAGCATATGAAGCTTAAAATTTAGCCCAAATCTAGTATTGTGTAGTTTATTTAAAATCTCTTCAGACCCTGAGTTGTAGAGGCTCTGATAGGCAGGAACTGGTGACGCAGATAGACTTCTTAACTGGCCTTTAGTGAAAATAATATTTAAAGAGGGTTTTTTCCGAGGTTAAATCATCCTAGTGGAAACACTACAACTATCTGCTCAGGAGGACGACATATACATCCGGCTCTGATGTGAATGGAGATCACAATCAGGAGAAGGTAGATCTTACCAGCACATACTTAGAATAACTTTCACTGTTTTTTTTCTTTCAGCTATAGAAGACTAAAGAGGAGGTCTGGGGGAGGGTTAAAGAAGAGAGGAGGAGCAGACAGGAACAGAAAAGGAGACAGTGAAGCAGAGAGAGACAGAGAGAAGAGGACCAGTGAGAGTGATACACATGATCAGAGACTGCTGTTTGAAAAATGGATTTAGGTTTGCTTCAAGCACTGGAGAGAGAAAGAGTCCTGGAGGTTCTTCAGAGAGACAAACAGCTGCGACTCATTGAAGAGGACAGGATAAGGTGAGTCATTTTAGGCCACTTTCATAAATACTTCTTACTGCTGCTGAAAGGGGAATGCTCTATCTTATTCCATTGTCATTTTGAGACCAGACAAGGCTAACAGAAAGCATTCATAATGTCAGAAGATTTGTGTTATTTTCTGTCCTACTGTGTCTTTCAGTATATTTTATGATCTGGATATTAAATTATAAACAACATGTACGTTTAAAAGGATGTTTACCACTTTCAAACTGAGAAAATAAGATGAGTTTTCTTTGTGAAAATAGCTTAAAGATGTTTTATTATTCCATCCATCTTTATTTCAGGAGGATGAAGCATGAGTTGCAGGAGCTTCGAAGGAGAGGTGCAAAAAGTTTTGCCCGGCAGTACGGCGAGCGGACCTGTGCTCGCTGTCAGAGGCCGCTGGGAAAGTTTTGGAACTCAGGTGCAGTCTGCCTCAGCTGCAGCCACCGCATCTGCAGCAAGTGTCGCGTGGGCGTGGGAGCGGCGGGCTGGAAGTGCACGGTCTGCCACGCCTACAGGTGCAGTAGAGAGCTATACACCTTGCTCAATGCGGGTGAAATATCTGACACAAATGACTGTATGTGCATCATTTGAAACTCACTGTCTGGCTTTTAATCATTTGAAACTGTTGTTTAGCCCCTTTTAAACTTTAAATTCAAACTTTCTCTAAAGCGTCAACATTTTTATTTTAACAATCAATCAAGTGGCAATTGATCCTAATGATGCACCCTCAGATAATTATGACCTGAATCGGCAATTCCTTTCAGCTTTATACTTTTAGTGAGTTTCAGGTCCTTGTATAGCTGTCCGTCCTGCAACTTCAATGTTTTGGTTCACTCTCAATGCTTGTTTTTCTCTGCACCAGGCAGCCTTTTCCAGTAATAAATCAAAAACGCTCTAAAAACTTGCTGTACACCACCCCTGCCAAGCTTCAAACAGACAGACAGACACAGTTAGAAATTTCAGGTGAACACAGTGGAGCATTTAGCAGCTAAAGAACCAAATATTCCCCTCAGGAGTTGGTGCAGACCAAACATAGAGAAAAAAGAAGAGTGCAATTGGATTGACATTCATTAGACTTGTTTCCCAATTAATTATAATGGTGCTCCATAACTGCTAGATGTATACATACGCAACTATTTGCTAACTATGTTCAATTAAAAGTGATATGTTAATTTTGTATTTACAACTTGTTGCTGCTGCCCTCAGGTGGTCAAAACAACCGGTTATAGCAGGATTACAGTATATTCAGAATATATCGGTAACTTGTCTCAAAAGTAAGACATTAAATATCTCCAATGAAATAAGACTCAAGCTAAAAGAGGCAACAATGATACCATTTACTAAAATATTAATATAGTCATGGACAGTAACTAGAATAGCTAACTTGTTACTTTTTCTTTTTCACTATGAATAGGTATGTATAAGTGCTTATAATGTAATGTGTTGTTGTTCTTCACAGGGAGGTGAAGTTCAAGTCTGGAGACTGGTTCTTAGAGGAGAGGGCAAAGAAATTTCCAGTCACCACAGGTTTGTTTAACATATTGCATGTATTCACAATTACTTTCCTTTCCATTGTTATTAATTATTGATACTTGATAAAATATGGATGATGCGGGTTGTTATTTTTTAAGCTGTTTGCTTTATATTTGGGGTTTAAAAGTTACTGAGTTATTTATAAAGGGTGGTAAAGTATTATAAGAGGCAGAATGTTAATAATATATATATATATATATATATATATATATATATATATATTGTGTGTGGGGTAGTATAATAACTTTCAGTCTCAGGAAAGTCATAGTCATTGTCCCTGTATAAAGTGTTTTCATTCATAATATTTGTTTTCTTTACAGACAAATATGAGATGGCTGGGGAGAGATTATTAAAGACCTACCATGTGCTGAGGTACAACAAATCTCAACATGTTAATTTTGAACGTTTGAATAAAATATTTGAATATTAAACACAAAGTAACATGTTATTGTCTGATATTCTTCACAGTCATATATCAGTTGTGCCTCCCACTCCTCCACCCCACTTGGATTATCAGTTTCTGAGCAGATCTGGGGTAAAATACTTAGATATTTCTTTTTTTTTAAGTAAAAATCTAATGTAATCTAATGTAATTTGAGCCAATAAATGCTGTGTTTTGATCTGCAGGATTTGAAAAACTCAAAACCTTTTACCAAATCTATGGAGAATCTAATGGTGTCCTTCACAAGTCATATTAAAAGTAAGTGTATGTATCATTTAACACAGTCTCCTATCAGTGAAATGGTCCACAGTTATGAGGAATTCTTAACTCAACAACACAAAATTGTTGCCATGCCCTTGCATGTTGGTGAGAGAATTCTCAGAATGAACTGCATCACTTCCTCTGGATTTTATCACAATCTAATCAGTTGATCTGAATATGCGTGCAGTAATAACCACAAAGGAAACATGCCTGAAATAATATGATGCAAAAAGAAACCCCCTACTGATCTCATCATCCTAACTGCACCAACTAAAGTTGCATTAGATGATGGAAAAGATAGCAACAACCATATTGCGTGCATTGCAACATTTGGGACACCACACAACTTTTTTGAGTCATTTGAACATCTCTCCAGGCAAAGAAAAAAACGTAATAGATTTTGTGTGCTGCTCTGCAACAACTGACTTTTTGTTACTCAATGCAGATATTTCCACTTCTCAAAACGATGTGCGAGGAGACCTGCTGAAAGTCAACAACAGCCGGAGAGGGTTGTGCTACAGCACCCAAAAGAGTCTCTCTGAAACAGACATCAACAAATCTAGCAAAGTAAGTCATTCGCAACACTACATGTGTTTAGCACAGTAAAGGAAATCATTCAGTTGTAGGGCCTTAAAGATGCCAGTCCACCTTTACTGGCCAACAGGTCTTGTCAAGAACAAGAAGTTGAGGTGGACATTTCCTAGAGTTTTCACAACCCAAATGGGCAGATGATATTACCAAACAAGTTCATTAAAGGGATCTTCAAGTAATTTAACACCTTTACTGGTCCCTAATAGTACTGATAATCCTGCTTCTTTTTTCAGCTCTTTAAAGGCCCCAGTCTTCCAAACCTGTTCAAGAAAAGCAAAGACAGCGACCAGGAAGGCTCTTCCACTGGGGCGGAAGAAGAAACTTCCTGTGGTTCTGAGTACTCTGGAGGAAAGAGAGTAAGTAGAAGCTGAACATAAGAGAGAAAAATCCCCAAATGACATTGTGTAATGGCTGAAATATCACATTATAGATCAGAGATCTTCAACAGTGGGTCCGGGTCCTCAGATTCTCTGCAGGGGCGCCTCCAAATTACTGTTTTTTAAAAGTTATTTAAAAAGTGAAAATGTCTTAACATGAATCCAACATGTTATTAGCAAATATAAACCCCCACTGATGATAGGCTTTCTGGCCTATAGGTAAGGTAGTCACTAAGGCCATACACAGATACAGTTCATCCAGAGCATTCACTGTACACATGTATGTGTAACATTAAAACACATGATTGATAAAATCATACCGACAATCATTATTTTAATAGCTTAGTATTCCATGCACTAAAAAGGTTTGTGTAAAGGTGTTTGGCTGCCCTACTCATTGTTGTAGACCTAGTTTAATATGCATTTACATACTACATTTTATAGTAGTAGGGGCTCCCTGCTCCGTCTCTCCTTTAATTAAGGGGTCCTTGGTTTAAAAAAACGTTTAAGACCCCTGCTAGAGCTTGTGATAATTTCAGCCTCCTAGCTCATAGGAAAAAAAAATTCTGTCCATCAGATGGTATCTTTCAGCCTTTTTTAAACATGTAAACTGACCTCATCAGGGCAGCAGCAGTAGCAGCATCAGCACAGACTGCGGCCCCTTCGAGACCATCAGCATAGCAGGAGAGCTGGAGCTGGCTCTGGCCTACAACACCAACACTTCCTGTCTGGAGATCACAGTCGGCGCCTGCAGAAATCTCAGCTACGGAGACACCAAGAGAAAGAAGTGTCACCCGTAAGGATGAAAACATAACTCCGTGCATACATGTACAGTATGACCCCATTTTGTTGTGGGATTCTCCATCAAAACCTCAGCATCCTGTTATTTCTTTGTGTAGATGCGTCAAACTCTACATGCTGCCGGGGAAAAGCGGCAAAATGAAGACAACAGTCAAGAAAAACACGACTGATCCGGTTTATAATGAAGTTTTAAAGGTAAAAGGAAAAAAGTTTTTACTCCACCTGTTGTGACAATCTATCGTTCTCAAATGAAACAAAGTTCTTTGTCTGGTTCTTGACAGTATCACGTAGGGCGTCACCTGCTGTTTGGAAAGAGGCTGCAGGCCACTGTGTGGCATTCAGGAACCTTAAAAAAAAAGGTGTTTCTCGGTGAGGTCCTTGTCCCGCTGGACGGCTGGAGATTTGAGGACAAGGACTCCCAACGCTTCAACTGGTACCCACTTTGTCAGAAGGTAAAACTGGTTCAGATGTCCAGCTCAGATGTTAAACAGATGAGGAGAAAAACATTAATGGTTCTGTTGACATCCATTGATCCTTTTTTTTTAAATACGGGATTACATGACAATTAAGTGTGTTATATATTTTGTTTGTATTTTTTTGTATTAAATGGTATTAATATAGAAGACATAAGTTCTCCATTACTCATCTAAAGGGACTGTCCTTTCTTCTATTTCTGTGTCCATCAGGCTGAGAGTCCAGAGGGCGGCGCTGTGGAGCAGGACGGAGGAGATCTTCTGGTTAGAGTCAAGCACAGTTCCAACAACCAGGGTGAGCTCCTGCGGCTCAGCTCCCTTAAATGTCTGCAAGAAAAAGACTCACGTCGCCAGATAATTTAACATGTATTTATTGTAACAATCTCCTAATAACGTTGCATCTGCATTGGCACCTGATTAAACATCTGTTGGACATCCCTAAATTTCAAATCTTGAAAATGGATGATAGTTGTTCGTTTGCACACAAAAAACACATCATGTTTAACTTGCTTTTTTTTTTTTTTTTTATTTATTTATTAATTTATTTCTTCTCATCTAATTTTGAATGCTTCTTTCTTACACCACTCGTAGCATTATACATTGTTTTGTATTGTATGTGAAATTGGGCTTTGAAAAATAAATTTGATTAAACTTGACTTGAGTTATTGTTTTTTAAAACAAAAGGAACGTATGACTCGTAACTTATGACTCATAACATAGGCCTTTTTATCTGCCAAACCAGTAAATATATCATATGAATATTAATACTGATTCCTGCTCATTTTAACAACTCAATATACTGTTTAGTATTTGATCTCATAGTACAGTGCCATATTTTAGAAATGGATTGTGTTTTGTTTGAAAAATCTTAATCTGCAGAGAAACTCCAGCCGTCACATAAATGTAGTGGAGTAAAAAGTCTAAAGTAGCATAATATTTAAATATTCATGTAAAGTAAAAGTACTTCAAAATTGTACTTAAGTATCATACTTCTGAAAATGTGCTTACCAGTGGTTACTTTCCACCATTGTTTAAAACAATGTTTTAAAGGAATAAAAAGCACTAGAGGTCAGAAGAGCGTTGGCCACAGGGCAATGACCAACTGACTGTCCTTATCAAAAGATCCCAACACCTTCCTATGAATGCAAACACAGGTTAGAACACATGCGTCAGAGTGTAAATACACCTCATTATGGTCTCTTTGTGTGTGCAGGCCTGCGAGGTGTGGTATGTGTGTTTAGGTGTGTGTTTATAAATGCAATAAAGAGTGGAAGTGTTTAATAATGCATGAGGGTGTGATTACATAGATATTTGTGTGTGTTGTGTTTAGGTGTCTGACTCTGGGAGCAGGCAGAGAGCTCATCCAGACAACGCTCATTTCTAAAGGGAGAGACCGAGCTAAGCTGAGGAGCTGTGGCCCCTCCTGCCCCTCTGAGGGATCCCAGATGAGGGGCTCAAATAGACCGGGGTAACATCCTTTAGCCAAGCTAAAGGAGTTAACGATCTGGTAACTCGTTAATCCATACTTCACATTGCTAAATTCACAGACAATAAATAAGTGCTTTGCAACATTATAAGTCTAGTTGTAAGCAGGCATAGGGACATTAATTATTATTAACCCTTGTGTTGTTCTCCCGGGTCAAAAACAGACAAAGATTTGACATTTTCATCCCTTTTTCAGACTTTTTTTTTTTAGTTTTCACTAACACCACTTTACTACCACTAGTACTACAGTACTTTTTGGAATTAATGGTCAATAACCCTCATTTACATAGAATTATACCTAATTTTTGAGTTAAAAAAGCAGAAATTATGAATTATTCTAATAGTTAAGATCAGAGGAAGGTACAGTAGTACAGAGTTTAGTCAGAAATGAAAGTGATCCATTGTATTTACCAAGAGCGTTGTATGGAATCCAATCCATTTTTTGTGATGATTTGGTTAAAAAGAAACCCATATTTCAGATAGACATTTTTTAAAGGAATCAAATTTGACCTGAGGATAACAGGAGAGTTAATGTATTTGTCAACATCTATATTTGTGAAGCATTTGTTCAATCACTGTGTTGAATTAGCAAATAGATAACTCGCTAATAAAGGCCATTACATATTGCTAAAAAGCTCTGGAAGAAAACTAGTAAGAGGATGTAAGAGGAAGATTCTTTTTGTTAAGCCTTTGTATAATGCTTATGCTGTATATGCTAAATAAATGGGGTTAGAGTGTTACCAGCTGAGGCTACTTTGCAGCATTCGATGCATCTTTCAAATTAAATTTCCTGATGTTCTATCAGAGGAGTCAAGCAGCTAAACATCCATGCAAATTAAATTACTGAAAAAGACACTGGGATGATATTTCTGAAAAATGAAATTTAGAACCACACCTGCCACTTTACAGGAAGTGGTTTGAGAGTGAGCTATCCAATGTTTCCTTCTGTACAATGAAGCCTTTCTTTTCTCTGTCTAAGCAGCGCGTGAAAGACATGCTCAGTCTCTGGTTTCACAGAGCCATGAAGAAGAAGAAAAGTTCCTGTGGAAGATGTGGTGATGTCACTTACATGGAATGCTCTCCTGACCCCTGTCTTCTCCGGGGTCACCATGGCAACTGGTGTTGGCTGCCCCAACAAGTGGAGTGACGTCTGCTTTCCGGTTTCTCGTCCAACGTCAGAACACGACAGCATTCAACAACAGACTCAGAACTTTACCATGTTTATGGTGCAGCATTTATATTCTAATAAAATAGTCAGCATTCATTCAGTTAACATCATGCACATACGTTTGTAAAGAAAGGTTTTTATTTATCTGTCAAACTGAATAACTTTACAATTAAAAGTATTTGGCAGTAAAATTGTGTACGTAACGTGGCTCCTCCCTCTTGTCTAAAATCGTCACATCCGCAACCAGCATGGCTGTGCCCTTAATGGCAAACTCGATGACTCATGGCAGACATGAGCAAAGGTATTAACAAAAATAGCGTTATTTAACAGTTAGTTGGGTTTCCTGTTACAGGTCATTTCCTCAGATGGAAAATGACAGTTTCAGAAACATATAAATTCCCATTAAGTCTTGAGCTTGAACATTCTTATTAAATCACTACATGGTCAGAAGTATGCAGAAACATTACCCCCATCGTTAGCTAACAACACGAGGAGTGTATCTAATTTATGTTCCCAAGGTCTTTTGGGCAACATAGGACCTGTAACATGTGACCGTGGTGGCTGTTTTCATCAGGTTATCGTTCTGTTTTAGTTAACGGCAGCCGTTTTTATACCATTTATGGTTTTTGGTTAGTTTTAGGAAATCATTAACGATTGGCTTAGAATGAGTCACGTAACACTACTAAAATGAGGAGGCAACTGCATCATGGATCGACTAAGGTCTGTAAAAAGAATAATTTCAAAAAGTAACCATTGACTTTCTGTTTCTTATATTGGGTCATGTTATATTGCTTTAAATATGTGTCGTTATGAGCTGCTTGCACAAGCAACCTATACGGTCGTTTTCTAGGTGAGGACGGTCTGGAATGTGGGCCTATGTTAAAAAAAACAACAACCATCCAATAGTTAAGATATTTCAGCGGTGGACCGACCTATATTGCCATCCCTAAAGCCACAACACATCTACTTCAGCCCTCATGCACATTGATTCATACAGTGAGCGTACAAAGTAAAAACACGCAGATGTGTGATCATAGACTTTTCTTTATTGCCAATTTGTCAAACACCTCATTATAAAATCCTGTTCCTATACAAAGCTCGACAGAGCTGTGTGTTTCGATGCTACTCTAGTCCATGTCCAGAGAGAGGAGAGTGTTGTACTGTCTCGGTCAGTCCATTAGGACCAAGCTGCAAAATAATAACTATTTGTAACGGCATTTCAACCATTATTAGGTGTAACATTAAAACCATATTTTTTGTGACTATGTACCTTGGCTATGATGTGAAGACCAACTGTCTGGCACTAATCCCTGCAGAGGGACAGCCAGAGAGGAAGGCCACTTAGGAAGGTAAAAGCACACAACACATGCTCATCTCTCACTCAACAGCAACATGACACAGAACAGAGATACAATAAAATAAAATATATTAAACCTAAGTGTCCCAGTCAACACAGCATGCTGAGGATGAAGACATTCCTCAGCATGCTGTGAACTGCACGACAAAAAAAAAAAAACTAATCAAAAGTAGCTAGATAGATAGCAATCTCCCTAACTGATTTAATGGCATGCAGCTGGATGTTTCCTACAATATAAAATAATAATTTACAGTTAAATCTCTTTAATTTAGTGATCTAAAGGAATATGTATGGAACATAAGACTGCTATTATTTTGGTCAATATATAAAACCTTTGAAACGTTACTTTTTTCATTATCATTAGTAGATAGCAAAAATATACAAACCAAGATAAAATACCCTTTTTAATGTCCCATATACAGTATAAATACCAAACTTGGGATGATTTAAACTACCGTATATCAATATTAAACATTTGGAAGTGTTCAAATATAATGTAAAACAAAAACAACCGTACATTTTCCTGCTTATCCTGTTTTGCCCCTTTCTGAGTGGTCGCTATTAACGACAAGCTGTTCATTTTCTTTCTACACGACAAACGACAGACATAAAAAAGAAGCGAGGCTTTGATTACATATTATATGTGGACATCATGAATTAATGATAGAATTTGGCCCATCCCACTACTTCATCACACCTCTGGATATGATTCGGTCTGAATTCTATGAAATTACAGACAATCATATACATAAAAAGGATCTGAAACACTAAGAAGAGAAAGGTTTTGGCACTAAGTTTTCTCTGAAGGATTTGCAAAGCTCTGCACACTCACAACAATAGTGTGTCTCTCTGTAAGTGCTGCTTATACTGCTCCAGTTAAGACTGCAACCGGGTAAACGTGGGTTTGAGCGTGTTTGTGTGTGTCCATCTGTGTCGGCCGAGATGTAGTGACCATTCAGAAAGGGTGAGTGGCTGAGGGGCCGAAGGCTTTTTTATAAGGCCTCAAACTCGTCGATCCTCTGCTTGGTGTTGCCTGATCTGATCTGTCGCAGGGTCTTGTATTTGTCTCGGCCGGCCCGGACGTTCTCACTGTGAAGAAGGTCATTCTGGGTATTCTTGGAGTCATCCCGTGCCTGAGCCAGCTCTGAGGTCAGGGCCTGAGGGGGCAGGAGAAGGAGAGGAGCCATGAGATGAAACCTCGAAAACAAACCCCACAACTAATACAATCCTAGCATCAAATCACACCCTAGTGCTACTACTCCTGGGTCTTCCCTCCATTGTGCCCAAGGTCCCTGCCTCGGTCACTCCTTCACTACTCCTTGTGTAAAAGACTCTCTGGTGAGCAGTTCATTCAAGACTATTATTGTTTGGCTCATTACTTAGTTGGCAGAATGTAATGTGCATGCAACACAAGTACTACACACATTCACAGAGCGCTCGAAGCATTCATAATTGCATTATTTTCAACTGTATAAAATTTAAGTTGTGTCAAAGTCAGAAATTGTGGTCTGTGGCGGCTAATTTGCCGATCTGTCGAAGCACCAGGTGAGAAAACATCAATCTCAGAAACAAAAAGAACCTGGTCCCAGTATGGATAAAAGAGAGAATGACTCCAAGCAATTTCAAACGGGGTGCGCACCAGTAACACTCTACTTCTTTTCTTGTTTCTACTTTTTGGTCACTATTAATACACAATAGGTCCAATTGCAGGCTTGAATAAAGTCCTCATAATCAGTTATTTCTTTGTGGCTGCTTTGTGACACCAGAGAAGATAAACACATACAGTAAGGCTCAGTAATATGTGAAAAGGACTTGAATTACTCTACAGTATATAGTGAGAGATATCTGTCAAATCACACAAAATAAATTAAACAAGGTCTCTGCATCATAAGGGATGATTGAATGTGTGAGGTGTTCATTTCATTTTCTGTGGTTCCGATCGTCTCCTCACCTTCAGCTGTTTCTGGACGCGCTCGTTCTTCTCGGCCTCAGTCAGGCGATCCTCCTCGTGGCGGTGGTCGTTGATGCCTTCGCTCTGCAGGTCGGCGCTGTGCGTGCTGTTGTTCTCTTCGCTGGCGTTCTCCTCGCTGTCGCTGTTTTCCTCCATGGCGTAGTACGTGGGAGGAGGTGGAGGCGGCGGGGGCACTGTCATCACCATGTGCAGCTCCTCCTTGGTCTTGATCAGATCCTCCTGGGCCTCCTGAGCCTGGGGAGAACAATCAGTTACACACAGCGACAGTCAGTTTACTCTCCTTCGTCTCGGAACTCTGGTAGAAATCTGATTTTTTGTACATTTTCAAGTTTTAAATTGAACAAAAATATATATCAAAAGTAAAAAACACAAATTTCCCCCCTGACCCACATTTGTTTTCTGGTTTATGACAAACACCCAAAACAATTATACAGGAAATTTCTTATTTGAATCACTTACAATATTTTGAAAGATTGTGCTGAGATGTACATGTTATTATTTATCTGGTATTTTTTTGTTTGTTTTTTAAATGGTATTATATAGATTTTTACAATCTACCACTTACTACCTTGTTTTTTGAATAGTTGACAGGTTAAAGAATGTGTAATAGCAGTGAAAGAGTCTGAACAAATCTAATTTAGTCCTTGTAGGCCCTGTATAACATGTACTTGTATGCTGTACATTGACAGAAATAGCTGAATGAGCTGACTGTAGGTTAAAGCTCTCACCCTGAGCTGCCATGTGTCGGCCTCCTCCTCCTTGCGTTTCTTAGCCTCCTCCAGCAGGCTGATCTTGGCTGTGTGCTCTGCCAGCTCCGCAGCCTGATACAAAACAAGAGGAGAAACACTTATTTAAGGGTCCAGATTTAATACATGTAGGTGGATAAAGAAATATAAACTTTATTTAATTAGGTAGTCTCATTGAGATCAAGATCTCTTTTGCAAGAGTGGCTTAAATTCAGCGAAAAGAAAGAAAACCAAACATAGCCAGATAAAACAAAATCACATAGAGCATCATTTTTGTAAATGCTCAAACTGCACAAAGAGTGAGTCCTGCTGCTTATGTCATGTAATGCTACAAAAGTAGATTAAGTCACTACTGTGGATGGACATCAAGAATTTGTTGGCACTAATTCTTCAGTCAGCTGCCATTAACCACTGAAGAAGACTAGGGTGCTACGAGATGGTGTAATTACAGTAACAGAGTGCCAGTCAGAGCTCAAACGAATTAAAACTATGAATAACGGATATTAAATGTGGCATTTATGTTTGTTTTTCGTGTATTCATTTTAAGGTTAAAGTCCAATCCGATTCTATGTTTTCATCCGACACAATTTTCCCATCTCTTCAGTTTAATTCACTGATATTTTTGTGATATTTCTACTGAAGCAAGGTATAAAATATTACATATCAAGGCAAATTACCAGTCAAATGTTACTGTACTTTATGACCACTGCCTGTTAAAACACCGCCTTGACTGCAGAACAAACATTTTAAAGATGACTGTCTGGAACATCAGCTGAGCTAAAAATCCCTATGAACAGTTTAAAGTTACTTGATTGAAAACTTGAATACAACATGGCACTAAAGGTTTAAATAAATGTATATTTGATCAATTTTGAGCAAGCATATTAGCTTTAAAAGCATTTAAATATCAGAAAATTGGAAATCAATAGTATGAGACAAAAAAAAAAAAAAAAAAAAAAAAAGAGGCTGACGTTTTGAGTAGAGCCTTCTGATGAAACATCATCCTTCAATAATGGGAACAGCTGGAAGGCTCAGTATTAAACGGTACACCTTTCAGCGTCAAGTCACTGAACAGACTCCTTATTGTTATTTTACAGGTGTTTAGCTGAAAACTTGACACGGTGTACTTTTATCAGTAAGTTACGTGCTTTTTAACATTTAAAACACGTTGATAACAAAACTCCCACACATTGATCTCAATCACTGTCAGTGGAAGTTGCAGGGTGACTTAATCCATTGCACAAGCACCTTAATAGGGTTTGAGTATAAAGGGTGTTGAGCAGGTGTCTGTGCGATAAAACTGTGAATGTGGAGAGGGACCACAGCTTTACTGTCCAGGCTGTGAAAGGGGAACAGGGAGCAGCAGAGTCCTGTGGGTGGTCCACAGACCAGCGACTCAGGGTGAGGGGGCGGTTTGTCTGATGTAACGGGGTGTGGTTCAGCTGGACGCTACAAAGTGGTTTTGTCTGGAAATACAGTAGCCAGGGACTGACAAAGTGCTAGCTGAATGTAGTGAGAAATGGTTTTCATTTATTTTTTCTTGCATACAAAGTGTTAACTTTTGAGATTTTGTTCTTACAATATAAAAAGAAGCAAACAGACAGCCTTTTCTATATCAGTTAAACCTGGTTTAAAGTTACTAAACAATTGCAGTGTTTTTTTAAAAACTGACCAGCTGCTCCTGACTCTTCTTCTGTTCCTCAGCATGGCGGGCGAGCTCCTCTTTAGCCAGTAAGGCAGCCTGACGCTCGGCCTCAAGGCGTGCTGCCTCCTCCTCGGCTCTCCTCCGCTCCTGCTCCAGCATCATGGCTCTCTGCTGCTGGTCCTGCAGATCTGCAATAAAGAAATATAAGAGATATGAGACAAAGGAGAGAGACTGATGTCCCAGCAATAGCTCTGGGATTATGCTCTTTCCATTTAAGTGGTGTTATAATACAATATCTTTCTTTTGTTATCAAAGACCAAGAACAATTCATCTCCCAACAACCTGTCAACACCTTTCAACACAATGTTTCCAGCACATTGGTTCCTACTGTAGACGTAAATCTCCACAGAACACAAATGTATCAGTTTTTTAAGAAGAGGCCAAGTGATTTCCTAAAACATCTCAGCATTGTGGATTTTTTTTTAATATTTCCTAACCAGGAGTTAATAGTGTACTATTTTCAGTCATTGATTAATATTGATTTGATTTACTATGATCATTGTAATCTTTGAGCATGACGCCATTTCATTTTTATTAAGTAGATCAAGAATGGCATAATAATAATAATAATAATAATAATTAGGAGAAGACCAAACCCAGATAAAAAACAATTTACAATGTGCAAAAAGTAAATGTGTCCCATTTTCTGTGCCGACTGAGGGGTATTCCCATTGTGAATAATGAGATACTGTAGTGAGATAGATGATAGAGTGGTTTAATTTGATGGAAGTATCAAAAAAGTACTGGGAAAGCAACCTCTTTCCCAATAAGGTGGAATTTAAACCGTTTAAAAACAATTCAATTCATCTGGAACATATTTGTGAGCAGAAAACTTGTTAATCATTACTAAAAAGGAAACCCCAGTGTCACTTAATGAGCTTATTAGCCTTATAGCTTACTTTATGTAATTTTGTCAACAATAAAATGCTTCCAATGGTCAAATTTTTAAAGAAGTACAGCTGGTTTCTGCTTAACTGCCTGTTGACGAGATGAGACGAAACACAGGTAAAACTCAAAATAAATAAATCACAAATAATCGTTCTGGTTTGGACACTAAACAAAACATAATCAATATACAAAATTAAGATGACTAACCATCAGGCTTTGCACACACACACAGATTACATCACTGCTACAGTAAATAACAGCTTATTGTTTCAGCAACAAACAAGTAACCTGCTTTCATAGCCTGTCAACACATTCACCTATCCGCATGTACACGTCCTATTTTCACACACGCACACACTGTCTCACACACTTTGTATTCTAAGGGTTAAGGGATGAATGAGACCCTCTCACCTCTCTCTGCCTTCTTAGTCTTCTCCTCAAACTGGTAGAGCCTCATCATCAGATCATGCTTCTCTTGCTCCATCTGCTCCTTCTCTTTCTCGATGGCCTCTCTCTTCTTCTTCTCGTTCTCCAGCTGGGCCCTGCAGATAAGACACAGCCGTCGTGAGCTGACATAGTCTATGTGTAGTTACAGCTGACAAACGACAGTCGGTACACACACACACACACACACACACACACACACACACACACACACCACACACACCACACACACAACACACACCACACACACACACACACACACACACACACACACACACACACACACACACACCACACACACACACACACACACACACACACACACACACACACACACACACACACACACACACACACACACACACACACACACACACACACACACACACACCACGATTGCATGAGCTGCTCTATTACTGCTGTTCAAAAAAATTTAAAACACCTCAAGCATCTGTCATGGCCTCATACAGTACACTAAACTGGTGCAAAAAAACAAAATGTCATGTGTTCAACTCGGTTTGTCTGTCTGTCAGTAGGAATATGGAAAACTGCTGGCCCGATTTTCATGAAACTTGGTGGAAGGGTGTAGCACGGGCCAAGGAAGAACCCATTAGATTTTGGAGCGGATCCAAATCGCGGGGATTGATACATATTAATTTTCACTTTCAATGACATTGTAAGATATGGCATTTGTGCTGCATTCATGTGGTGTCAGAATAATTGGAAAAATTGGTTCCTGACTTGGAAAATTCATGTGAACCCCATCTCATGTCAGTTAATTAGCCTTGTATTTTCATTGGTACCTAAAATAGATTCATAAAACATAAATGTTTTAGTGTAACTATTAAAAAGGAAAAACATTTGTCATGGGCCAAATATTTCTGTTGGGTGGGCCAGATTTGCCACACTTTGCTATTCGTACTCCAGCTTTATTATTGATTATTCTATAACTTTTGATGCAGCAACAACCTAATGTCTCCCTCAGGGTTTAATTATGTTTAATCAAGCCATCTAAAGGGACTTGTCACAAACAATCTAGTAACTGTGTTTGGACACCAGCCCAGAGCCTCCGTCACAGACCAATGGGACTACTGTGTGTGTGTGTGTGTGTGGTGTGTGTGTGTGTGTGTGGTGTGTGTGTGTGTGTGTGTGTGTGTGTGTGTGTGTGTGTGTGTGTGTGTGTGTGTGTGTGTGTGTGTGCGAGCGAACCCTAACTGTCTGCTGGTTCGCCTACTGGTATTTACTGTGTTGTCTGCCCAGCGATACATCACCGTGTTTGAACAGCTGTACGGGACAGACAGTAGCCCGACAGCTATAGCTAAGACAGGGGTCAACATCCATTTACTTTCAGTGCAGCCAATTCGGGAAGCTCATTTCCCACACTTAAAAAAGGAATGCAGTGTTATTGCCCTATGAATGGAGGTTTCACTTTACATGTTGAACTGCATGAATGAAAAGTGGCTGTGAATAGTATCTGCCATTGGTTAAGCTGGTTCAGACAGCAGAGAACAAGGTCATACTACTCATAAGTGCTCTGCTGGTCTTAATCTGTTTTTATGGAACACTGTCTCATGGTAAAAAACAACAACAACATATATATGTTTCCAGGAATCTGCGTACTTCTCCATCTGTTTCTGTTGCTTCTCCTCTCGTGCCTGGGCCTTCATCTGCTGCACCTCGATTGTGTCTGGCTTGCGACGACGCATGTACAGCTCGTGGTTGCCCATGCACAGCTGCAGGATGCGCTTGTTTATGCGCAGCCTCGGTGCATAAAACACAAAGTCCTTAAATTTAGAATAGAAAAAAGAGACATAAGGAATAAGAAAGAGGAAAAGTGAACAATCACCAGGCTGAATACAAGGTTTAGCTGCCTGTTTATTGTGCTTTGCTGATAAAAGGACTAAGACTCCAGTAGTGGCTCTGAGCGGGTGCAGGGACATTTTTAATACAGATTACTACGACAACCCGTACTGAAGCGATTGCTCCGCAAAGAAAGGTAAAGAAAGGTAAAATAGCCTGAGCTACACAGATAAGGTGTATAACACTTTTAAGAGTTTGGGGCACTGCCTGGAAAGTGGCCCTGGCTATTCTGCATGCTAAATCAGACTGAGGCTATGTCTAATGGTTTTTCTCTTCACTACAGAGAAACATGATGCCACAGGTGAATGGAAGCAGGGAGCCCAGGTGTTGATGCACACTGAAACTTAATAGCAGGCTTTGAAAGCTTATTTTTTTCTAAAGGGAAACGAGAACTCTTAAACTGGAAAAGAGAGACTTTTAAGAGAAGTACTTCAGGGTTTAGAAATGTCAGCGTGAGTAAACCTAAACGCTGGTGGTTAAAATATTACTCACCGGAGATTTTTTGTCGATGGGCTTGATGATGAACTTCTTATCGTTGAAGGAAATGTTTCTGATCTCACTCCAGGGAAAGCCAATCTTTGGGGTCAATCTGAGGAAGTGACCATATGAACACAAATGTTTTACTGGGATACTAAACCGCTGTATGTGGACCACAATGTTAACTGGCACAACCGAAAAAATATAATTCAAGAATACAGAGCCATTTTCCACTGTGCCGCGTTCCGGCTGCATTCCGGTTTTGATCCGTCCCCCGCCACGCGCTATACCACACACGTCTTGCTGCCCGACTTGGAGATTTGATTAGTTCTACAAGTACTTTACAGAATAATCACATATTTATTAAACTAGTATCTACCTTTCATTCCAAGCACTCTTCCAGTTAAACTCCATGCCTTTTCTTTTCTGGTGTTGTCCTAATAAAAAGGATCTGTTATGTGGTATTATGTTTTTCCACCTTTAAGATGAATCTCTCGTTGTCCGTGTTGTTGTAGAAGAGTACTGTATACGGTACTGGGGGATGTGTTTTGATAAATTGACTAGATTCTTTCGCCGTTTCACTGGCCTGGATGTCTGAATGGCCTGCGGCTCACGTGAAAATGGACTTGGCGCGTATCTTTAGCGGAGCGCAGAGCCGCTTCCCACATGCTTCTGGGACGCGCGGTGGCGCAGCTAGCGGGATATCAAGCATTGATTTTGAGCAATTGCTGACGGGGTCCGCTTCCAGCACGCAGAGCAGATGCACCTGTTGGTAAATACCTGTAACTCTGACATTATTTGCAATAGCGCAATGTAAATGTTCACTCATGTGGACCACTCACATACATATTGCTAGTCCCCGAAGGATCCCAACAGTGCCCTAAAAATATTGGAGTTTGCGTGCAATGACAATTTTAAATTAAAATAATGACAAAACTAAAATTATAGTTATTATATATAATAATATATGTTTTGCCTGAGAAATACTGCAAATGTTAGACGACATCTTACTCTTATATATTTTTTGATGTAAAGAAACTAAATCGTGATTTGGCTCTCTCTCTCTGGACAGTTGTTATTTTTAAAGCCAAAAATGCTAAATATCTGGTTTCAGCTTCTCAACTGAGAGGAAATACGGCTTTTCTTTGTCATATATGACAGCGAATTCAGTATATAGTTTATAGTGTTTAATAGTCTGTGGGATGTAGAATTATTCAAACAGAAAACGATTTTAGACAAGTCATTCATTTTGATCAATCCACTGCTGCATACTGTTCTGTTGGAAACAAGGCTGGATTTCTGTATCCACTGTTAGAGTATGAGGTAAGACTCTGGGGTGTGGCTTGCCATTCTATTGTGCCAGACAAACTGAACGGATGCCAATTTCATTCAGCACAATGCAAAGTAGCACCGTAAACATTGACAAGCCGATAGTATTGAAATCTGGAAAGGCAGCCATCCGCCTCACAGCGAAACTCTGCTGTGAAACTGTACTGCCTAAACTGGAATTTCACTCAATTACTGACCCTGACACATACCTGTGGAATTGAGAGAACAAAGTTAGTGATATTTCTATCAGAGTTTCAACATTTATGAAGCCGTGCTTTATCAATGGATCCGTGTTTGTACAAAATATTGTTGTGGTGATGCGGTTTATACAATCTTCCTGCCAGCTCGCAGTAATTTAGAAAAGGAACAACACTGTGGTTGGTGAAAATCTAACTGGATTTCATTAGTAAGTCTCTGAACTTCTGTAGCATTTACAGTATAATGTGTAATGTCTGAGAATAAACCTGTTGGTAATATTAGTATTTGACAGCGATGGCTTGTGTGATGACATGTCAAAAAACACGGGTAATAAAAAATATATATATATATATATATATATATATATATATATATATATATATATATATATATATATATATATATATATATATATATATATATATATATACATATATACATACATATATATATTCTGGTTCAGGTACTGTTTAAACCTGGGTGGATTGACTTTTTTGAATTATAATTAAAAAGTAAAACTAACAATTATTTCCAATATCAATTAATATTAAATATTTTCTCAATTATTCCAATAATCGGTTGGGCTATAAAATGTCAACAATAGTGGAATATCCCTGAAACAATGTCCTAAAACCCAAAGTGTGTAAAAAATCCAAATCTATTCAGCTAACTATCACACAAAACAAATAAAAGCTGCCAAACCTCACATTTGAGAAGCTGAAACCTACGTGTGTTTGCCATTTTTCTAGAAAGAAATGACGATTAATTGATAATCAAAATAGTTGCAGATGCCGATAGCAACCAGTGTAGAACTGCACAACATTTTAATCACGATCACGATTTTGGCTTCCAACAATCAAATTTGCGTGATCAAGCAATATTTTTAATTCCGTTCATAGAACGCTCCGTTTTTTTTTGCAAAGCCAATCTACCGCTCCATAAACCAGTCTGATCATGTGCCAGTCAGAGTTATTCCCTCCACCGTGCAGCTTAGTTTCTAGATGTAGACAGTCACAGAGGACAGAGTAAAGTGAGGAAAATTCCACAACAGATAGCAGTCGGTCACAAGGTTTACCAGGAAACACAACATTGTGTCCCGTCTGTGTTGTTTTTCAGACAACAGCAGTGACCAGTGCTAGTTAGTGTCTGTTAGCTCACAGGGCTCTAGGGTGCGACTTACATTTTTCCTAGGTCGCACCAATGCACCTAATGTCCTTGCATCTACTGCCTTTCCACAAACAAAGCAATGTTGTTTATATCGATATGGTTTAATTTTGCGTTACACAACCTTTTCTTCTGAAAAGCTGTGCCTGTGTTTGGATCTCTCCTCTTACTCTCTGCGCAGCCCCGCCCCCATTCACTCACACACGGCTCCCAGCAACACGGAGAGACACAGCGCCGATCCACACTTCTGACATATATTTGTCCACAGTTTTAATTGTTATTAACACAGCTGTATATTGTTAAGCATGAGAGGCAAACCTGTATTTGTACCAGTTTTAAAAGCACAGAAGAAGTTATTGAATGCAACTGACTTCAGTTCATAGAGTAATAGCGTGTGAGACGGAGACTGCTGGACCTGGGCGAGCAATGTGACCCATGGCCAGAATATCATAGGTCATAAAAATGCCGCGCAGTGACGATACAGACATTTTATACAAACGTGTGTAACTCCGCTGACCCGCCAGTCGACCCGTGCTGGACCCGTAATGAGTCAGCCGTCACTCTGAGTAGCATACGTCCATCGCACTCCCCTCTCTCTCCCTAGCTCTTTTAATCAGTTATTGAAAACAAGAGAAGGAGCTTTCTCAGATTCATTTCTTGAAAAATATGTCCTAGGCTATTATTATTATTTAAATAATTATCTGAAAATAAATATTATCTGATATTTATTTTCAGATAATTTTGTGATAATAATTGTGTTGCAGCTGAATGTGCAGTATGTACAACATACAACTTCAACATAAGAGGAATGTAGCACAATATGGATGTGAAAGCAGTTATAAATAACCTATGTGACCATAAAATTGTTTTGGTTAAAATCCACAAATAATCATGATAATTAATGGTGATCTCAATACCGATCAAAATAATTGTGATTATCATTTTAGCCATAATCGTGCTGGCCTAAGCCAGTTTGTCAAAGAAAAATGAATGAAACATGTTTGAGAATAAGTGAATCTGACTAGTTGTACTGGGTGTTTGAGTAGATCGTTGCTAAGACAAAACCTTGGATCAAGAGAACTTCAAAAACTCAGTCCTATAAAATGAGCAGTGTTCGGATTAGCAGAACAGGAGAGCCTAAGGAGTTAAACCAACCCCAGACTGTGCCTCAGCAAAGCCTTAGCTGTACTGCTGCATTGTGGGCCAAATGCCCTCATTGGAGAGACAGTGTTGTAGGTTAGCCACACATTCTTAAGTGCCGCACAGCTTGAAAAACCAGTCGGCATAGCCATGGTAACAGCAGAGGGCACTATGGAGGACAAGCATTTCTTTGCTGATCCCAGGGATCACATAAAGAGACAGACTCACAGGGACACAAGGACCCGGCATGTTCTTAAACAATGTGCTTCTCACTGTTGTTGGAGGTTTTGTACCACAGTTAAAAAAACAATAAGGCTAAATGAGCAACTGAATTAACTTTAACGCAATTGCAGTTAAAATAATTGAATCATTCAGACTCCTTGAGCTGACAAAGACTTATGTCTAAAGCCGGTAAAGTAATTAGAGGCCTAATATGCTAAACTTTGTCACTCCATCCCCAACTTTCTCTATTCAGACAAGTACCCCAGTGATTTCAATAGACGCTGGCATTAAAGCTCACACAGCTCGCAGTTCAATATGGGAAGAGCTACAATTTGAAAGTGAAGAACAACTTAAGTCAGAGCAGTGTGACTGGAAAGATTTACAGCACAGGTTCAGTGGCTAAAAGGCACCATGGATGAAGTGCTCCTTTAACACACTTCACTCCAGGAACCCCACAGACAAGGAACCAGCCACAGGAGATCTCACAAGTCATTTCACCAAATAGAGGGTGATTACCTCCCAAACTTCACTATAAACAAACAATGACAGTGACAATCACAACCACAAACAGGATGGATTCTGTTAACACCCTTCCACATGTCGCAAAAAAATAGTCTTTTGAAGCACAATGCCAGACGAAGAATAATCGAAACAAACAAATACAATAACTACAGAAATGGACCTGGACATGTCTGAGGTTAAAGCCAGCAATAAGTCAGGTGGAAATAAAACTGGACTCATGGCAAAAATGAACAAATAAGGTCTGCAAAAGGGATTTTATGTAAATCCTCTTTAGTAAAAAAACAAACAGTGTGCTTCAGGTGGATGTTTTTGTAATTCAGCAGGCCGTAGAGTAGTAATTGTACCGTTACATACGTAGAGAACAAAATACGTCATATTTACCCTATGGGGACTATGATGGACGCACAAATACATGCCGCAAAGACATAAGATCTAAACAATATCATGTGATTTGTGTACAAAGAACTCAAGATAAAAATAGACAATTTCAGCACAAATTTGCAAATGTGACACCCAAAAAAAATATATATAATTAAAAAAAAAATAATATAATAAAGAGACATAAAACCAAACTCCTGAATTTGAGATACTCATCCCAAAGTCTGTATTAATTTTGCCTTCATTATTATTCCTGCCATACTGTCTGCAGTGAAACAGGAATAGTGATTAAGTACAGACATGGACCTGGCCCAGCCAGTTTAGCTCCGTTTCACAGTGTAGCAGCAGGAAAAAACAGACAGAACAGACACTAACAGCAGGCTGGTTAAAAAATGCAGTGCTTACTTGTCCTCCTTCTCATAAATGTTGAGTCCCAGGGCGTCCACTCCCAGCCACAGCTCTGTTCCCTTCTTGTTCTTGATGTCAAAGTAGTTGACTCCGTACATCTCCAGGTCCTGGGCGATCTTCAGGTACTCCAGCATAGCATCCTCCCTGCAAGAATGGACAGATGACAACATTAAGTTATTATTTAAATGTAATCTTAATAACTCAATGAGTGAGATTATATGAAAACACAAACACTCACTTTAACATTCCACGGTGCTCCTCATGCCACACCTGAATCCTCTCCTCCCACTGCTCTCTGGATAACTTGTGCTGCTCCATGACTCTACAGAAAGAGAAAA
Organism: Etheostoma spectabile; assembly: GCF_008692095.1. Classification (NCBI taxonomy): domain Eukaryota; kingdom Metazoa; phylum Chordata; class Actinopteri; order Perciformes; family Percidae; genus Etheostoma; species Etheostoma spectabile. The sequence continues at coordinate 8,834,017 of NC_045750.1, forward strand.
GAAAGCAACAAAGATCAGCTTAAAATCAAAAAGGATATCAGCTACATCTCCAGACAGAGCCCACTAACAGGAAAGACAATCTGATATGATAAAGTGATGTCGTCATGCAAGCTTTGCATGGTGCAAAGTCCGACTTTGTGTGTGTGTTTTAACTTGTCTGCATTAGGTTGGTACTGCCGACTTTGCTCTCACTGTGACTTGCTGTGCGCCAGACTTAGAGGAAAGGCATAACAGGGTGTGTGCTGCTGGCATTCCAGCAGTGCACTGCTACTTCAAGTCAAGATTGGTGCATTCTGTGCACCATCAGACACCCATAGAAGCCTGAAGGAAGACGTTCCTTTGAAAAATAATGCACTTTTATCTGCCTTGGACTCAAACGTAAAGCAAAACATTGATATCTTCTACTGCCACCCAGCAGGTATCCAGGCTGGTCCAAAGCAATGCCACTGTGACAACCTCAGGATACATAGGTAATACACAAATTCACATGGCTCAATGACCTCCAAGATTTCCATATATCCAGGCAGGGGAATTAAAGAAACATAATTATGTACTTGACAGCATATTTAAGCTCGTTTTTCACACATCAAAATCATTGCATGTTCCTAACTTACCAGATGATGACAGGACCACGAAAGATTTTTCATGCTTGTCACCAGTCACCCACCAAAATCATTACCTGCTTCAACCATGAAAATACCACAAGAACGCCGCCACTCTCTCGGCCCACTGTTCATGGTGTACTTGACTCTGCTCTATGGTCTGTGTCATGACCACTGATGTATTAAAGCTTTTATCTTCTTCTTGTGGCAGGTTCAACCAGTGTTGAGTGCAGCTCTTGCACGCAACAAAAACTGCCAAGCCTAATTGCTTCGGGATAATAAGCCAAGGGCTTATTACTTTGTAACATTTTGCCTTTTGATCTAGGTATTAATACAACAGAGTTTGATTTGCTGCTCCTTTTAAATCTACTGGCACATCTCACCTGTTTGGCAGTAGGCGTTCAGACACCAGGTATCCAGGCTGGTTGACTTCTTTGTTGTAGTCTCCAAACTTGGCCTGAACAGAGTAGGAGGCCAGCAGCACGGCTGTCTCTGGTGGACAGTAAACCTCGTCGCTCAGGATGCCCTCCTTCACCTGTAGAAAGAAAAGCTTCTGGGTGATGTCCTGGATCAGCTCCTCAGACACATCCTCTGGGAAGAACTTGGCCCGAAACTTGAACTGCAGTGGGTTTTCTTTCTTCACGTCCTGGGACGACACCTGTAGAGCAATTACACAACATACTGTTGTTAAGGAACAGACATTGTCAGAGAATTACAAAAAACGTAGAGTAAAAACAGTAATTCACCATCCCACAGAAGTTTTTTTTGCTAGACTATTTGTTGGTCTGGAGCAGTGACTTCCATGGTGGTTACACTGGTTGCTTGGCAGCAGGCCCTGTTGGACAGAGCCAAGCTAGCTTTTTCCCCCTGTATCAGCTCTTCTCCTCCAGCATTATATTTACCAAACAGACTTGACAGAGTCATCTTCTCAGTATTTTCACACTTTTTGTAGAATTTCAACCATCTGGAAAAGCTGGATTGTACTAAATTGAGTATTATCAGTTGTACGGTATAAATCAAGACTTTGTTTTTTTAAATTTGAGAGTAAGGATATGACCAACTGGGATTCATGATGGTTTAAATATAATCAGTACATGTTTTTTACATCATGACTCTTTCAAACTTGTAAACTGTTATTTGCTACAAAACAATCAAATTCAGCATACATGCATAAATAAATACTGTGTCAATATAATGTGATATTATGTAATACATTAGGAAATGGCTTACAGTTCTGCAGTTATATGGGTGCACTGCCCTCACTAACAGGGGATCTATCTTTATTTAGTGGAAATACCCTTTAATAACTCAAATACAGTATGTGTTTACACAATGTGCCTCTTCCTCTAATTTCAAAACAGGAACCAAATGGTTTGATGGAGAGAATGGGGCTGAGAATATTCCAGTTTGAGCGAAGCATTGTGCTGATGAGCTGCAGCGCAGTGTCAGCACACAGTGTACAGTTTGCTGCTGCTGACTGAGGCAAGCATATCCCTTTCTCTCTCAGTGACCCTTGCAAATGCAAAGTGCAAATTTGCTTCGCAGTTTCTCTCAACAAGTTAGCATGGTTTCCTAGATTTGTTTCTTAATCTATTCACTATATTTTTACAGTCTGTAGTTAATGGTGCACTATTAAGCACGGTGGCCAGTAGAGTCTAATGTATATTTGAGAGGGTACTCCAACGATTTAGCATGGCACTGCTTTCACATTGTCAAACTCACGATGTAAAGTAAAACAAAAACAAAAAACAGGATCAAAACTGATGTAGCAAAAACCCCACATCTCGTCTTTATCATTGCATGTGTCTGCTTTTGGTGCCTACATTATCCACAATGCAACTTGACTGCAGACAGTTTTGTCAAAGACTCAGGTGTTATAGCAACAAATGTAGCCTCAAGCTGCTAGCATGTAGCAGAGATGAGGACCAGACTGGTCTTTTGAGCTCACTTCTTTCTTTACTAACTCTAAACGTCTTCTTCAAACTTATAGTCTTCAGACCAAACAGACAATGAGTGACATTACATTAGTAATTATTTTTGGTCTATCCAATTTCGAGCAGCTCTGTTTGGAGCTACAAAAGGTTTTATACATTATTTTTGACGTGTGAAGTAGTACTTTCTAAGACCTGCAAACAGATCTTGATGTGTAAAAGTTTTCTAGAAATAATTAATACAGAACTGGTCTAAAAGGCAGCTGGGGTTGGTAGATCATTTAGAAACTAATACCAAAACAATCTTAAACATCTGTAATTCTGTTCTGTTGGTTGAGTTGCATTTTGCATAACAGATTACACCAGTTTGATTATGGGCAGCTTCAGGAGTAACAGTTAGTAAAGGTACAGTAATCTGTGTTTACTTAGGGACAACAGAGAAGAACCAAAGCAGTTCTGGTTCACAAAGTGTTCATTCTCTTGTCAAATAATCCACCTCCAGCTGATTACATGTGGTGCTCTGACCACCTGGCAGACAGAAACCAGAAAAGAATTAGCTGCCATGTCGAAAGTGGAACCACAAAACAGCATGTGAATATATTCATATTGTATTACGGTGGCTACTGATTGACTAAAAAGCAAACATTGGAGCTCAAAGAAAGAATGCATCCTTTCTCTATTGTTTTATATATTTGACTCCACAGGAAAAAAAAAACTGGGTGAAATGACCATGAACAGTAGGTAGCAGGTACCCCGATATGCAAGAAATCATACTACTTATATGATGAAATAACAAGCATGACAGTATAATAGCCCTTTGTTGTCTCATTAACAGTATAACTTACAATATTTACTGTTATAATAATCCATGACTAAATGATGAAGTATTATTACACACTGGAAACATTTTTCCTCCAATCCGAAAGATCTATTAATTTTAATAACTTGAGCATTTAAAATATAGGAGGATTATTATGAGACAAAATCAAACAACATATTTTCAAGATGGATCTTACCTTTTTGTCTAGTTTTAGCCAAGTGTAGTAACCTTTGCCATCCATATACTGAAGTCCGAAGTACCAGACCTCACGTAAGCCAATGGTTTTTACCACCTGCACAGAGAAAAGCAATGAGCAATTCATTAGTTGTTTGGTCTATGAAATGTAAAAAAGGAGAGCTGCAGTTCAAGAGCTATCGTACATGCGCATAAGTAACTAAGCAACAGTGGGCTCTTGAACTTTTGACCTGCTGCAGTCGGCAGCTCTGCTCTCCTGGCTCCACTGTGGTGTCAGGTTACAGCCTGTTTCTACATAGTCATTACTAAGGACATTAAGACGACAAATCGTTTTTTGTGGAAAAAATACATTTTGGAATATTGTATTGTATAAGTTTCACAATCAACTAGCGTAGACTTCACCGGAAAACTGGAAATAAACAGAGGTATGGAATAACAACTTTTATGCCTTTCACATCTACTGCAGTCAGATTCGCTTTGTTCCCTCGTAAGGAATCACTGAACATGGGTAGGCACTTGTAATGACATTTTGAACATGTTTAGAGGCTAAAAACATGTTTAAAACTTGCCCTGTTTAAACCTGTTGGGTGCTAACTCTAGCAGGGGGATAACACGGTGTAGACAGCACCGATTGTTTTCATTTTTGTTGCTACCAACAGCACTGCAAATTTCCAAACAACAGAGTTACGTGTTGAAATCAACCGGAATTCTCCTTTAAAGTGACATACTCAGGTAGGTTACTCTGGTGAACCACCCTCATAGTATTACACATTTCCAGGACTGAGTATGGTCTTGGCTACGATAGCGATACATTCTGTCAACTTATGTCAGGGCAAATAAAAGTACACTCAAAAACACAGAATGTTGATTGTCTGAAGCAAGTTGGCAAACCTTGTAGTACTGAGAGTAGTCTTCAAATTGGCACTAAGGCTAGATCTAACAAATTATGTCAATATCAAATCAATTGGGTGATTACTGTCTTGATTCGTCTATTAAAATGCTTAGTCTGTAAAATGTCAGAAAAAAAGGGTGAGAAATGTTTTTCTAAATTCTAAAGTACTTGTTCTATTAATAAGCCCATAATAATTCAATACTATTCGTCTTTCTAACATGTAAGACAAAGAAAAAAAGTAAATCCTCACAACTGACAAGCTGGAGCTTACATAGACAAGTATCAGTTATTATTATTTAACAGTTGCAGATATAAGGTTCTGTCAATCTGCATTTCGATTAAACCATTTCAGCTCCAACTGTCAACTATACCAATAATGATTCTTGCAGCTATTTGAGCCCGGAGGCTTTGATTGAAGATCAAAAGCTACTTTCAGCTTATCTACTGAGCCAAGTGAAGTCAGCCAACATAATTACTTATAAAGCAATATTAGCACATTTTATTTTGGGTACTACTTAGTAATGGTTTTAAGTTTTTACACTTTGCTAAATTAAGACGGTTTTCTCACATCTCTCTGTCTGTTGCAATATGCTGCAGCACACAAGAGCACGACGAGGGCTGGTCTCTAACAAAGTGGTCCTATTGTGTCACCAGTGAGGAGAAGTGATACTGTATAACTGCATTACCAGCTTCCTGTCTCTGACTTAAAGAACAGACTGAGAAGGCTGGAGCGAGACGGAGGGAGTCTGCTGTTACTTTCTGGCAAAACTGCAACAGCTAAAACTCCTCATTATTAACATCTAAAAAGCAGATTATGAGCCAGTATTAATTTCAATCGCACTGGAAATGCTTAAAAGAGTTTTTTAGATCAGCAATATTAAGTTTTTTCCCCACCCACTTTTGACTGTTCAGCTGAGGCGTAAAGTGAAAACCCAGTTTTAGAAATGGAATAATCACTTGTGCTGCAGGAGGAGTTGCCATTTTCCACTGTGCTTCGAGGAAAACCCTCAATGACCAGAGGCTCTTTATGGCCTTCAGAGAGGCAGAGAAATTTTCCAACAGCACTGTGTTGATATTAGTGTTTTTGTGTGCATGCCAATAAGTTGGGCTATGTCTGTGCCAGGCCCTTTTTGAATGCATTACTGCCAAATTCCCCACCCAGTCACCAGGTGAGGTGTTAAGTTGCCTGCGTGAAGTTTGAACCAACACGTTGGCACTCCAGCCACCCCCTTTCAGTGGACAACACCAAATACAGGTCAGGCTGACCTGTGGGAGTAAAAATGGATGGCTTTGATTCAGGGAGCTTTTCTGATGGATTGGATTTAGTACAGCAACAAAAACAAGCACTACTAGGGGGGCTGACATAAGAGAGGCGGCATCTCATCTGCAATGAAACTCATAAGGCCTCAGAAAACAATCAGCCCTTTCATGCTGGTTTTGCCTCGGGGTCTACAGAGTGAGAGGAAGAGAAATAGTGTGGGCTACCGATCGGATACCTAAATAAACCTAAAGGATTTTCTCAGGGCTACTGTAGAGAGGCTTGGTACAACCTTGGCATTAACAAAGAGGTAATCATTTTCATCTTTCAAAACGTACTTTACTTGATAAATAGATAAAGTATAATATTATATAATATTATGTATTATTATATAACTTTAACAACATGTTAACATTTTAAGAGCGCCTGCTGGCAACCAATCCTGAAAATAATACAGTTCATTAGAGGAGGATTAAATCTGAATCTGGGGATTCAAGTTCAATAAACTGAAATCACAGTAGGTTGCTTTGGCAGGCTGCCTCCACTTTATTGGGTTGTTAGGTTGCTCCAATGTACGCCGAGAGCTCCTAACACCTCCGATATTCGTTCAAAGTCAGATTAATGAAAACAGAAAAGCCTAAGTTAAGACTTCTCTTCCTGTTTTAACACCACGTAGAACGCAATTTAATAAGGTTCCACAGTGATACAGTATGAAAGTATGATGGTAAATCAGTAGGGACGATAAAGCCTATTAATATCACATTTTTTTCAGTACTTCCCACCAGTACATAACAATTACTCTTGATAAAAAAAAAACAATAAAATGTAATTTACATTACAACTTGAACCGGAAAAACAGCAGGAATGGATGAATGCATTAAACAAGTGAAAATTATTAATTCAATTAGGTTAATGTAAGTTTTTGTTCAAATCGACACCCGCCCATTTTTGAGTCGATCGACTGTAGATAGAAGTAGAGACGGTGTTTAAGATTAAACAGCCTCCTGCACGCAAAATTCAATCCTAATTTGAGTTCATGGGTCTATAGTGTCTCCTGGCAGCCTCTGACCACATACAAACATTTTTTCATGACTAAAATTACTGTCTACAGCAAGCGAAAGAAAAGTATATTTAAGACTTTTGTAAATCAAATGCAAGACTTTAATACCTTCTAAGGTCATTTTGGATGAGGAAACTGAATTAAATGGGGTTTTTTTACCCTGCAAAACTATGGGAATTTGCTTGTAAATTGTCTTTGAGATCTATAGATTTATTTTTTCCAAGGCTGGATGAAAAATTAAAAAAAAAATCTATAGATATGTATCAAATCTAAAGGTCATACCCTTAAGTAGATGCACAAGTATATTGGCAAGGATTACAAAGCAGGAACTCAGTTAAACATTTGCATTCAAGTCAAAGCAGCTAAACCTTTTAACAATTTTTTAAGAATAGTGTCACCACCCACTTCAGACTCATTTAAGTTTGAAGGAACAAAAGCTGCAGTGCCACAGAGAAACGGTTAGCATGACTTGAGTCTGCAGCAGTGAAAGTTTCTCCGCCTGGTTTATGGGAGCTTGGGCCCTGTGGTGAGAGAGGAATGCCACTGGGCTGCAACAGCTTTGCTCACTACATCCTCTGGGCTGAATAACGAGAAGTTCTCCAACAACTGAGAACAAGAAGGGAGGGGTCACCCAGTCGGGCCCCAAACAGGGACCGGCACAAAGATGAAGAAGCATGTTTTGTGGTGGTGACGGGGCAGTGGGTTCTGGCCCTAAAGGAAATGGGTCTATTGCTGTCAGGCCACACATTAATTGTAACTGAATAGTAAAGGGGAATGTTACAATGAGTTCTAAGAATAGTTCTGCTGCAATACTACAGCCCAGAATACTAGCCATCATGCATTGTGTTCCCTCTTTTGACTTTGAACAGCTTTGCAGCCATTTTTGAATGCGGCTTTTACATGTGGGTTGAGTGCATAAGTGAACTAGTTTCATATTTTGCTCCTGGCAATGATACCTGTCAGCCAGATTATTCAGATTTGGAATCAGAACTTTTTAAAATGCTCCTATGTTTTCATCTATCTAACATCAATCCTCCTTCTGTGTTTAACCAATCAAAAACTGAAACTGAAAGCCTTTTGACGCTGCATTATCACAGACCAAAACATCGATTGGATCTGAACACAACAGACAGACTATCTAGTACATCTACTGTACACCGTGACTGCTGTGATTTTTCTAATTGAGGCAAAATGAAACAAGCAGCAGTGAACAGTCACATGGAAGTGGAACTGTGCAAGGGCGTGGAGGGGAGTGGCAGAAGTTTCTCTTTAAGAGGAGCATGACAGGGACTAAGGTTATGATCAGCGCAGACCACACGGGCCACACCAGGCCTAACACTCACTCTGGAAATGAGCTCAATGCTGCTACTCAGCATTTCCACAGAACCTGTTAAACACTGTGTGAGTGTCCTTGTACCTTTGCAGCTGATTAGTGACAAAGCACCCATTTGAAACTAAAATCAGGCTGCTGACAGACTTTAGGGAAACAGCCACTAAATGCCAAATTAAAACGACAGACACTGGGAACGGCTGCTCAGACTTAAGACAAGGTGTGAAGCTTCATGGGCAGTTTCCCATGCTCATCTAGTAAATGGAAAAACTAAAATCAAGCACTGAATTCTGACACTATCACAGGGGGTGAGTGATTATTTGTGGCACACCCCAAGTGGGAGGGAGAATTCTCCAACACGTATAAATAGGGGGACGTCATTTGAGAATATCTGAGTCTTCAGCTATTCCTTCCTATAAAAAAACCACAAAGAGCTTTAGAACAGATGCCCCACTGTGTCATAAGTGCTCACTTGGTCAAAAGACATCGAAAACATAAGCAATTTCATCAATATCACGCAAAACAGAATATTATAGTTGATGTGTGTAAGGATATTATGCGTAACATTGTTTTTTTCAATAAAATGTTCTTGACATGGTTGAATCCCCTGACATGCAGCCAGAAATACACACAGTCGCTACACTTGCTATTGAAAAACGAGTTATACAGGAAGTGGCTAAAACAATGCCTTTCCTCCCCCGGTGCTGTCATACAGCCTCGGAGGAGCTCGTGCTAATGACATATCATCTAGATTTGGATTTTAGGTACTGAGATTTACAATGAAAGTTTACAACATAAGGAAATGCAAGTGACCACTAACAGGAGGGTAACACAAGGGTCATGAACAAAACACCATGCCACACACTACCACTTTTATTGGACAATCATTAATACCTTAACCAACCTTAACATTTATTACACACCTGATGAAAAAACTATTAATTTGAAGACAAATGATAGTGAAAAAGAATAAAACAAATGTTTTACATAGGGATTCTTATTAAGTTCCCATTAATCATTAGTTTAATAAATGCCTCAAGTTATATTTGTTCACTGATGTTCAGCTGCATTTTTTCATCACAAGAAACCATTTCTAAGAATCCCTGAACCTCAGTGGGAAGACAGAGACTGATAAGAACACTTGAAGCCAAAAGCTCCTGTAATCTTGTCTGTTACCTTTTCTGACCTGGATTTAAGGAATGGAAAGAGGGGTGATAATGAGGGCAGACACTTTCCTAACACAGACCTCTCTCAGTGACGTCAGTCCAGTTAGTAGCATTATAAAAAGTTGTAGCAGTTTTGAAAATAATTATAGACGCAGCGGTAGTAGACATATAAATAATAGATGTTGTGATATGATTCACAATATTGGAGGGAATGATCATTATTCTCATTTTCATTGAAAATATATTCAATATTATGATTTTTAGTGTGATTTTTGCTAGGATCTGTACAAAACAAAGATTTTTTTTTCTTTAGTCTGTAGGATACAATTTGTAGGCAGTGACGTCCCTTCAGCCCCACAATATTTCATTCAGAATGGTTTGACACATATTTTTCGTTTAACAAAAATGGGGCCCCACCTGCAATATTGCACTCCCCCCTCGATTTGATACAGACCTCAATTCTTTTTTTTTTCCTGCCACATGACATTGTTTTGTCATTGACTACATCCCACTTTGCAAAGCAGTTAAACAACAGAGACCTTGTTTATTGATATTGCTTGATTTCAATATCGATCGACATAACACTATATAATGTTTCCAAAATCGTTTCAGTGGTTCATTAACACGTTGGAATGAGACATAAGAATAATGGTAAAAGTAACACCAATAGACAATTCCGCTCCCCACCTGTGCTTTGGTGCCTACAGTAAAGGTGCTGGTTGCCAACTGGCTAATGCTAATGTTATTCTTGGTGGGTAAAATAAGATTACAGCACCATTCAACACACTCAGTTACTTTTAGTATGTATTACAGTTAACAACTCTGGACTAACCCACAAATTCGTCAGTAATGTTAACTGTATAGATAGACAACTAATGTAATGGTATTTTAGCTAGCTAGCACATCACTGTCTGTCTCCTTAACTTGTTAACAACCATTCACCATCATTTCAGCCCCGGCCCAGGGACACATCCAGTCAGCCCCCAGCCAGCTAGCAGCCAGCTCGGTCAGCACTTAACTCCAGTGCTAAGGACGCTAACGGCAGTTTACTGAACCATAGGGAAACAGACCCAGGCAGAACAGCGGCCATTCGTAACGTTACACCTCCGTTAGCATTACAGGTGCCCCCACCCCCCTTACGCTTTTAGCCGTCTTTACAGTTTAACTTAAGATAACTTTATCCAGACAAAAGGGGGATAAGGAACCAAAATGACTAACACTAATAGTAATTTAAAGATGTGGTAGCATTGGATCTGGATGAGAAGGATAACTGTGGAGTTGGAAGGGCTGTGCCGCGATTCTGCCTTCTCACTCCGTGACACCGGTTTGTGAAGCTGAGTGTCGCAATTTGGGTTTTATTTAGCATATCGTTACAGCCCTACTCTATACGTATTGTATAGCTGCTTTATAAATACCACTAGACTGAAATTGTCTGATTCTATAAAAATGATTTATTCCATAAAATGACTCTATTCAGAACCACACACACACACACACACACACACACACACACACACACACACACACACACACACACACACACACACACCACACACACACACACACACACACACACACACACCACACACACACACACACACCACACACACACACACACACACACACAACAACACACACACCACACACGCACACACGACACAGCACCACACACACCACACGCACACACGCACACCGACACACACGCACACACGCACACACGCACACACGCACACACACGCACACACACGCACACACACGCTAGAGGTCAATACAGAACTGATATGCACGATACCTGGTCAAACAGCTGCTTGCCAGTGGTGCTGGGCTGGATGGCAAACTCCAGCTCAGCGTCCATGGTGGTGACGCGAACATTGACCTGTGGAAAAACATGAGAGACCGTGAGTTCAAAAGCTGACCCAGCACAACAGAGAGGTTCTCATAAGGGCCTACACGTGGCAAAGTATGACAGACTGCAAAACACTGCTTTGGTGTGTGTGTGTGTGTGTGTGTGTGTGTGTGTGTGTGTGTGTGTGTGTGTGTGTGTGTGTGTGTGTTTGGTAAGGGGGTGTATTTGCAGAGTAAACACATGGGGCTCTGTGTTTATTTCTACTTTCTAAGAGCCAAAAGGGTTGATTGAAGGGATATCTGCTACAAAATCGGAGGTGTTTTTGGTACAAATATTCAGTGATAGTTTTAACTTTGGATTTAAAAGGAACAAACAAATGTTGAGAAGTGCCACATCTAACGCTTACTCCAATTATGATTCACCAAGCTAAAAAGAAGCACCAATGTTCTTTTGGATGGCTAGACTGAAGAGAGGAGGACTAAAATAAGGCAGCTACTTCAGTCATTCACTCCCATTCAATGAAAAAAGGCATGTCTTTAGGTTCTCTGGTTAATGATTGATCGGAGTGGCCTGTGCATACAAAAAGAGGTGGTCCATCTAACTGAAAGCTGCTTTATGAGCAGAGAATGTCCACTTACAGGGATCCACCCCAGTGATTAATGTGGGATTTCAAAACCCTTACAAATAGCAGGACTTGTGCGCAGCACAGAATAATGTAAACTGACGTCATGTGTCCTATAATGGAGGGAAACAATATTCTGTATTGTATGTTTGATTAGTAATCAGAAAACGGCACATAAAGGCCAAGCAACAAAGCACAAATATTTACAATAGCTGCTTTGAGGTATTGCACGTACTGACTATCTTCTCTGTGAATAATGTCAAATGTCTGGTATTTGCGGGGGTTATGAAAAGACCCTCAAAGTATTGACTGAACTTATTAATGCTCAATGAAAACAGCACAAAGAGGCTAGAGGGACACACAGTGTAAAGAGAGAAAGACCGCTAACAGAGTCCTCCAGTGACATCTTTCATCTCCAGGCCATTGTGACCAGCGCTGAACAAATTCAATGACGCCTACGGGAAAAGGGATGTCTGGGCTGGTGATTCAGTGCACCACTGATTCCTATGAAGCTAATCAGGCTGAGCAACTAATGGCGTTTTTCCATTGCTTGTTACCTGATCAACTCACCTCGACTTGCCTTTTTTAGTTTTCCATTATGAATAAAAGTCCCCAGTACCTGACAGGTACTTTTTTAAAGTATCACCTACGTCGAGGTTCCAAGCGAGCTGAGGCAATACCAAAAGGTGACCTGAAAACTTGCAGACTACTGATTGGTTGTAAAGAATCGTCACTGATCACTGCGTCATTATTGCTAGCGACCAAGGGGGTAAGTCTCTCTGCACAACACATAGCTCCTATGGCGCCATTTTGATGCTAACAGCCAACCTGCCGTTAGCGTTCCATTGACTGCCATTCATTTTGGCACAACTTTGACAGTGAATGACTTTCTATCTGAAGCGTTTAAAGACTATATTTGTCCACCGTTTATTTCTAAAGAAACATGACAATGTGTAAAACGCTCCATTACTTTCTATCTCACGTCATGGCTCCGTAGCAGACGTTGTTGTAAAAATAGGCTAACGATTGTATAGGAGAGGAATTACCGAACATTACGGGATAAGCTCGCAGGCTGTTTTGAGTTACCTTGCTGTTTAGGTTTAATTACTAATGTTTACTAGCATGTTAGTTAGCAATAATTAGCCTGTGTCTATGTTATCTCTGAACATACCTACGCTCTCCACCTCTGCAAGATTTGGAATGATTGAGATTGCTCTTGGCACAGCTACCAGAAGACTTACAACTTTCAGGCAGGTTGCTGACGTCACATCTACGTCTTCAAGCTCAATTGGAGACTGCGCAGTAACGCTCAGCCATCACCGGAAAGTGCTTCTAATAGACTTCACTGGTCTCCGTCCAGAGGAACGGGATCTGTTGGTCCATTTCTTTAACGGTCTATGCTAGCAACAGACTGGGGTGTCCTAAACAAACCCGCCATTTTTAAATTTAGCCAGTGGTGTTTTTTCGCTGCCTCCAGCTTCTTTTTAAACAAAATTTGTCTTCTGGCTGTGGCAACAGCCACATGCCGAGAATCAACACACCTTTGACGTTATGTGTGTGTTAGGCCACTGTTGTGACGACCAGCCACGCTTGCTTCACGCATAAAGCGGTACTTAGCCCTGGGGGCCCTGAGCCCATTTTTACAGTTTAATTTCCGTCTGGATTTATTTTATAAAAAAGCTTGTAAAACATCAACCCTGTTCTCTACAGTCAAGATATGAACATCATTTTTTTTAGGACAAACTGGGTTATTAGAATATTTGGGTTGCAGTGAGGTCACTTGCATGTTAAAAATGGTTGTAGGGCCTTAAAGATAAATAAATAAATTAATTAATTAATTAATCTTCCAGATATGTATTGATATCACAGACATATAAGTAAAACCTAAGCCATTTTCCATTCTAAAACACTTCTCATATGTCTTGGGAGTCACACTGTGAAGAAATAATCATTATAACTAATACAGTTGACAAAATACATGCATTCTTTCCAAAAAAGTCAAGACGTTTTGCTCTCATGACATTTACTTATGCCAATAATAACATAATAATGTCATATTTATTGATATTACACCCACAGCAATGTTATACAAGCAAATATGTGTCGAAATAGTGCACCATTTGGCCTTCCATAGAGTATATAGCCATTTTTGTCCCCTCTGGCCTTCCATACAAGAGGGGTGCCTTTATCTCCCATATATGGGCATGTACTTCCTGAAACAATAGACGGGAGAGACGGGGAAGAGATGGAGGAGCAAGCCAGCGGCAGAAATGAGCCAAAACGCGATGAATTATGGATATAAAGTGGATCAATCTTGGATATAACAGTATGGATTTAAAGCCCAAAGAGGCTGAAGTTCCAGGCTTGATAGAAAATCTCCTGTAGAGGCTAGAAAGACAGGGAAAAGACCTCCGTAAACATGAAATCGTCAGGATTTAAACGAAACCGAAAGTGAGTAAATCGCTTGTATGGTTCAAAAGTTATTAAACTATGAATCAGAGGTACTTTTTTACTCGTGGGCGAGTGTCTCGGGCTCAGAGGGTTAATGTGCAACGGAAAAAGGAGGACAGGCACCGCGGCCGAGTCGAGCTAGTACTAGCAGTGTTTAAGCGCCATTATGGACAGGCTTAAATCCTTCAGAGAGGGCAAATCTAATCGCATCGGATGGAAAGTGCCTCAGAACAGTCCTGTCCAGGATATTGTAAGAACACAGTAGTCTAGACAGTGGATTTTCAAGGATGCCCATTTTCTTTTCATTTATGTGTCTCTGAGTCACTTGGGATCAAAACCCAGGATCTGTGGCAAGGCAAACTTTGCTTTACTAAGAAAAACTCAAGAGCCACATCCAGTGTTCTCTGTCCCGCAGTGCCACATGTGCATACAATTTGAGTCAAACAGGGATGTGTACCAGCTTCCAGTCCCAGCAAAAAAGCAGGGGAAGCACTGTATTTACTTTACACAGCAAATCAAAGATCTCCTTTCAGCTGCAGTACCCCAGCAGTCACTTGTTATGATCATCTACATCTCTAGTGACCAGATTACCAAAAACACTAAATTGCAGCAGAAGTGATCAGAAAGTGCCATAATAGGTGATTTGGGATCACCACACACACACACACACACACACAACACCACACACACACCACACACACACACACACACACACACAACACACACACACACACACACACACACACACACACACCACACACACACACACACACACACACACACACACACACACACACACACACACACCACACACACACACACACACACCACACACACACACACACACACGAGTGATATCTGATCTCAAAGTAGGTCCTCCAACGGTAACTAAAAAACTAAGGCCATTCAGAGCGGTAAAGAAAACATGACACATATGCTAAAAATATACCAGGCAAGGACCCAGAGTTCCACAATGAGCAACTTTAGTCAGAGGAAAGTACAGGCATTCATTTTAAGTGTATAACACCCTGCTTCACAATTCATAACAGTCATAACTGACTCTATTTTCTCACCGTTGGAAGTTGCAATGTTTTGGTAATAACAAGTGACAAAAGCTAATGCGCATATTATATATATATATATATATATATATATATATATATATATATATATCTCAGTACTCCAAGCCAAAGATAGAAACGTTATATTATCCCTTTCACCTTAAACACCAAGTTCCCAATCTAAATGAACACATGTGAAAATGTAAAAAGGAATACAAGAAAATAAAACTACTAAGACAGATACTTTATTCAACCCGAAGGAAATTTTAGAAGGCAGTGACCTCTCATAATCGCTTTGTAATATAACACAACGATTTATCAATTCAACAATAATTCAATTGACAGAAAAGGATACTATTCTGTAAATTAATCAATCAAGCCATTTCTTGAAGAATGACAAATATTTCCTAGTTCCAACCTGCCCTTCCCTGACCCATATAATCATGACCTGCATATCCTCCCTTCAGACTTTTCAAGAGAGGGGTTAAGGTGCTGCCCAGGGTCATGTTAAAGAAATAAGGTGGTCATCACCTCGCTAGTTAAACTGTGAATAGGTTGCACTGCATTCTTCAGTGAACACCATTCAATATTTAACCCTCTGCATAGTTTGAATGACTTTACAAGATTCTTTGTAATGGGAGTAACCATAGAAATTACTTAAATGCTCTAAGAGTAATATAACCATAAACAACTGTCTACTGTTGAGAGAAAACAGGCCTATTGTGTCTTTTTTATTGTTTTATGAAGTGACATATCTTGGAAGTATACTTTCAAAGGCTCTGTCAACACATGTATACAGGTAATACATGTAATTAAAGAATGAGACTTGAAACCATTTTTCCATTTGGTTCCATTTTTGGATTTGTGAATCAGGTCTCGAAGGTGTTCCAGGCATGATTAGTTATTCATTATTTAAAAGAACAAATACTAACAAAAGGATATGAACATGAAAAGGTAACACCCATCCATGTTGATCATGGCCATGCCTTGTATGGTTTGTGTCACTGGGCTGTGACCGCAAGGAAATTCTGGGAGAGCCAAGGAGCGCTATCCTTTACTTCTGACTATGTGTCATTCAGATAAGTGAAGCGTGAGTCACACAATGCAGGAGCCTCGACTACTCCTCAAATCTGGTCCAACGTCCTGCCGCTGGGCGTCTTGGTCCTCTGTCATAAAAGATTTTCTTTTCCAAACAATGCTGGAATGTTTGATTTCATGCCAAGTATCGGAGCCGAAATAAGTAAGAGTAAGTAGGTTTCTGTGCCAGTTAGAATCAATTTTAAGGCAAGTTGTCACTTTAATCTTTGCTTTTCAGGAACTACACTTACTTCACAAATACATTCCCAAAATTGTCTATGACCTTGTTTTAAGTTTTCATCACTGCTCAACCACATCTGATGTAAACAGGCAACCTTTAAATGAGTTATGACGTTTTGATTCAAAGATTTCCAGGGGTCATTGAATTTTATTAGATACTAATCAGAAGTGAAGAAAGACAGAGAAGGTCAGGAGAAAGAGACCAGCGGTGGGGATGCTGGATTCAAATCTAGGACGTAATGTAGAGTTTATGGCAAGTATCTAACGCCCAAAAATGTCTGTATCAAATCACTTGCCCTAAAGATACAGATGCAATGTTGCTGCCCAATTACTTCTGCTTTTTTGTACAAGTAACAAAAACTTCTTGTTGTGTGTTGTTATTCAAGACACACCTACAGGTTTAATGACAACTTAGTTTCCCCAAATCTTTACATCCTACTATATGATTATAATGTATTGGTCAATGAACAAAAAGGGGCCTGATGTCAGGTGCCCTTGAACATTAACATTACCATGATATTGTTTAAAAAAAGCAATCTGATACTCCTGATGGGGTTCTGGGTATTTTCAGCACAAAAACAAGATGAATACAGCTAGTTTTAGAAGCAAAGACATAAACCGTTGTATTTATTATTGTGTTGCTGTTTTCAAAATCCCTTTGATTTGGGAAACAATAATAACCTTGGAGCTAGCGAGATGAACACTGGAAAAAAAAAAAAAAGCTTTTTTTGAAGTTTTGAAAAAAAATATTGTACCGTGCAACACGGCAGGCCTGCATGGTTCTCTCGGGAAACGATTGTCAAGATTTACAAAGAATATTTTACGCCGTTTCCTATCTAACTGGGACATTTTGGGACCAACTGGCGGGATAGTTGTCGAGGAAATACACATGGCGATAACCCTGGTAAGATCAAACTTACATTAACCATGTATCCAGCTAATTTATATAGCTTACCTCACATTACTTTAATGTGTGAACATAAATGTAATATTGTATGTGGCGTTTTCTTTTGCGGGGTGCAAATATTCCACCAAAACAAGTTCCTTTTAGACACCATTTTGCGTGTGGCAGCTGGACTCAGACGCTATCAGACACTTATGATGTCATTTCCACAGCGACCCTCATGACAACCATTAGACCATTCCAAACAAAAGGACAACACACTTTATGACACTGACCGGGGCTTTCGTCTTTGTCATCACAATACGCTGCTCTGTTCAGCAGCAACCGGTCTCTGTCATGATCCGAGCAGCGTATTAGCAGCAATCTATACTTCTGGATTTTGTCTCTTTTTAACTAAACGCTTTCCAAATTCAAACCTGTTTTATATATATTTATTTGACTTATCAAACGTTAGTAACTGTAGGCTTTTAGGTATCTCTGAACTTTCTCTGCTACTTTGCCATAAAGAAACGAGTATGAGAAAAGGTACTCTATCCATTCTAACACAGTTCATCACATTGCTCCAAACAGTATGTGAGGGGGCCAGCGTCAATGTGAAAGGTACAGTGTCTAAGCATGGGGGGGGGGGGGGGGGGGGGGGGGCACCAAAACGAGTAAAGAGTAATTGGAGGGCCAAAAAAACGCTGCTCAGATATCTTACCCAGCTTCATCAAATAATGTCTTTGATGGGTCTTTTGGTAGCTTTTTGGATGATGAAAAGTCATTGATCCTAGTCAACGTTTCACCTTGTACAAAGATCACGATGGAATGGAAAAAACACAACATTTAGACTAAGCGGGGAGCAACCTCAAATTTCAGCCTGGAAAATAACTTCAACCCCCCACCACGTTGTTATAGTGAGTGCAACAGTGTGCAATATTTATAAATATATAATGTAGAAAGGGACTAGGTCCTGGACCGATGTACAACCACTGCAAGCACATTAAAATAAAAAAAATAAAAAAAACTGTCCATGTCTAGAATAGAAGTCTCACTCATACTGAAACATATGTGACACCCCCAGGATATGACAAGAGCATGTGATTTGAGCGGCAATCCCCTTTAACACAGACCCTGCCGATTCTGTAAGTTTCTATGACAAAACTACATATCATATCATCATATCAGTCTCTAAAAGGTTTTTCCTGTTTAGTTTGAAGGCCTGTGTTCTGTTTCTTGCTTATTGACTGAGAGTTAAAAAGAAGTGACAAGTTAAACACATGTACTTAAATTGACAAACGGTTTACACATCACTCTGCTTGAAAGTTGAGGAAACTACTGTGATGGCAATCAAAACACCTGTCACTCCCAGGAAGTCATTTTGAGAGTTCTTTTTTGAAACGTAGCAACAATAAAGTAACGAAAAAACATAATATATCACCTCCCAGACTTCAACAGATTAAGTGTGGTTCGAATGCTGACTCAGATATGACATTTACATACTAAAAACATCATTATTATAAAGTAGCGTACTAGCATCAGTGCGCTACCATTCACTGCACCAGCTATTTCACAATTTACCAACGAACTATAGCCTACAGTACTGTTACTACAATATAAATTAGCTAGCTAGTTAGCTGGTTAGATTAAAATAAGAAGATGAGAGTATCCTTAAGCAAACAGAAGATTAGAGTAAATGTAGGAGGTTTAACCTTCCATTAACATTACCGGTCATGTTTTAGTTAAGTTTGCCCAGATATAAAGAAGTGATACAACAAGCAGTGACTGAATGAATCAAAGGCGTTTCGTTAACATTACTTACCGCTTTGGGCATTGTCCTGTCTTTTCCTTGCTCTGTGTGAGGAGCTGTTCAATAAAAAATGTCTTTCCAAAGAGGAGACCAGTGCTCTGTGTGCCTTCCTGAAAAGAGAGAAAGAGGAGAAACGAGTTTCAGTCACTTCGGCGTTACTTAAACCCGGGTTAGAGCAGTTTGGCACTCCTGCGTGCCACAGTCATCACGATGAATCACCGAGAGAACCAACAAGTGAGCAGCGGCTAGCTAGCACACCACAGGAAGCTACCCCGTCTGAACTTCAAAATAAGAGCACGAGTCTGGTCACTTCTGATCAATCCTGTCAGTCCTGCCAAGATTGCAAGCCTTTAACTATCCTTATCGTTAACTTTAAACGTTTTCAATTTTATATGAAACCATCATTTCTATTAAATGTTGGCCAGATACCTAAAACCCCAAAAAATATTATATATAAATATGATTAGGTTTAATTGTATTATCTCAATTGTCTTTTCAATTAATATATATTTATTATGAACTGTTCAACAATGGCGAAAAAAACATCCATCGCAAATTCTCAGAGAAAATTGCTTGTTGTGTCCAATCATCCATACAAAACCCAATTTGCAGTGATATAACACAGAGAAAGCAGCAAATCCTTAATTTAAGAGTAGGAACAAAAAGTTTGACTTTTATCTTTAAATATGAATATAATTGTTGGTATTTTAATCTTTATTTTATTTATTTTTTGTCTGAATGTGAAAAATATCCTCCACAAATTCTCAGAGCCCATGATGGCAATGAATGTCTTCAACTGGGCTAGGCAATATATCAATGTTATATTGATATTGTGATCTGAGACTAGATATTGTCTTAGATTTTGGATATTGTAATATCGTGATATGACAAGTGTTGTCTTTCACTTGTTTTAAAGGTTGCAATACAGTAAAGTGATGTACTTTTCTGAACTCACCAGCAATTCTACATGTTCTATCATTTGCCTTTTCCCCACTTAGACACTATGTCCACATTACTGATAATTATTTATCTAATATGTAATGTGATGATATTATTGTTAAAGCACCAATTGTCAACCCTAGAATATTGCTTCAATATTGATATTGAGGTATTTGGTCAAGATTGTCATGATATCGTCCAACAGTCCAAAACCCAAAGATACTCAATTTACATTAATATTTAACAAAGAAAAGCATCTCACTTCTCACATTTGAAAAACTAAAATATGTAAATATTTGGCATTATTTCTCAATATATGACTTACGTCATTAATTTAAAAAATAATTGTCAGTTCATTGTCATTCAATTGACAAACCAATTAAACTACAAATCAACATAAAAACAGTACTTCGTATAACCTTGATGAAATTCCTAATTCTGCAATAATCAAATAACTAACGTGTATCTATATCAAGTAAAAGTGTTTCTGTTAATAATATCCATGTATTTATAATTAGCTCTTTTGATCTTGTGTATTCCAATGAACCGCACATCTAAATTATTTTATTCTGAAAATTAAGACCGGAAGTCCCGCAGTTCCATTCTACCTTGACACTGTTGAATCATCCACCAAGCACCAGTTAAATATGGTACTCAACGTGCCTCTCCCACTAGCTACGATAAAGTTATAGTCCCCACCCTGCCCTGTTTTAGTCTTTTATTTTGATGCCTACCGTTGCTAACTAACCCACACCCCAAGACAATTCAGATTAACGTTAATAGGAGCCACTGGCACCGGTCTGTATCGCTTTATAAAGTCGCTTTAAGAGGCGAAGAAACAATGTTGCTTACAGATAGTCTAACCATCAATAGTCAGGACCACTGCCCCAGTTGTAATAATGTTACAACATGTGACAAAGTGATGATTTTCAGGGTATATTTCTATTGTAGAGATTACAAGATTACGCCTTGGGGAGGCTACACACCCACAGAGACAGTGAAACCTTTCATACCCAGCAAACGAGACGTCCATGTAACCGCCTTGATCTCCACCGGTAAAGGGCATATGGGCTACTTCAACATAAAACAAATCGTAAACATGTTAAAAGATCCAACCTTAGGATATTTAAACTCAGGCTGAAATAGGAATGTTGCTCTTTAAGCAGAGCTGTGCCGCAGTCATCCTCACTAGTTTATAATCCTACAGACACCTGTTGTGAGATTTGTCCCCGTTGTGCACAGAATGCGCCGAAAAAAAAGTGTGAAAAGTAGGCCTGTGTTTTTGAACAGCTTCGACCTCGCTTTCCCGTAGGCTGCAGCCAGTACGACACACAGGTCGTCTACTTACTGGAAGTCTTCCTGAAGCTGATGAGGTTTGGATGAGTGATAATTGCTCCGCAGCTCGCAGTCGCAGATTTCCCCTTCCTCTGTTTAGCCGGGCGCAATATGGCGCTCATCCATCCCACTGTCTGATCCTGTTCCCGCTGTCACCGGCAGGATGGAGGAGCACAGGTTCACAACCTATGGGTCCGGGCACCTGCAGGGGACTTTCTCGCAAAAGCCAAAGACAGCTTTATTGTTGTTAAAGAACATTTCATACTGAAGGTGGTATTTCCCCACCTGCAGCGCGGGATTTAGTAGTTTTGAATAGTTCGAAAATTATGATTGGGGGGCGTTGGTATGGCAACTGAAGGTCTTGCATCGTTGGTGTTTAAGTGGCCCATAAAACACGAAATTCAGATAGATTGAAAAATTGAAAAAGTTTGCTATTCTGAAAATATACTGTATAGTGGCTATTACTAAGGCCTACAATAAATTGCAATAAAGGCTCTGGCTAATCTCTGGTAATACATTTGGACCTTCTGTGCTATTCTCTGTTTAATTAACTAATTAATGATTATTTGATGGAACATCATGGTGTCCTCATTTTAAAGATCTACACCAACAATAGGCGTCCCAGTTATTAGCTTCCCCACCGATAATCACTGATATTTAGCATATATTTACTAAGCTCAAAACCTTACCGTATTACCTGGAAAAACATTTCAGCTTTTGTATTGTTTCTATTTTATTTTCATGTTCAGACAACAAGTGAAAAACTATGGCATAACATTAAAAGAACACACGTTTAGCCTGCATATAGCCTATCCTACACAATGTAGCATATAATGCCAATATCCTTCTTCCTAAATCATAAATATACTGTATTCTGTGTATGAATCACACGTTAAAACTTAATTGACGGATTCTGCTCATTAGTTTCTATTACTTAGCTGAAAATGATTCGTGTACAGAAACAAATTTGTGTAAGTCAGTTTAGCTGAGACATCTAATAACAATACAATTATTTGAGCAATACCTGTAAATACAATCTAACAATCGGACTCTGAACATGTGCATGTCATGTATGAGGTGTGTTAAGACTGAGGTGTCGCCTGCCCTGAGCACTAACTTTGTTGGTTAATTGTAGTTCACTAGGGAAGTGCGCGTCATCCGCCCTGCAGTGAAGGAAGCGCTGCCAAGCGAGGGGGTGGCGTCATAGGTGAGCTGGCCAATGAGGGGACGGGATTAAAATAGAGCCGTATATATCGGAGGTTAGACTACTTCCCAACATAACACGAAACCAGAGTGATGTGACGGTCCTGCCAACCACATTGTACTCAAACGGCCATTATCAACCACTACCATCATCATCATGAGCCCCTCCTTTAGTATATTTGAATCTATTGAGAAAAAAAAACTGTGTTAAAAATGTCTCTGACACCGAGCTATTGTTTTGTAGGATAATTCACTTGACAAAGTAGCCTACACACCTTTTTTCTATAGCACACAAACTAAAAAAAAAAAAAGCCTCTACTATGAAGATGATAAAACCCCAATCATTTTTTTGTCTTTTTTGTTTTGTTTTGAGTGGAACAATGAGTCTGTCTGGGCAATGCAAAACATTGTTGAATTTACCCGTTAGATCATCTGAATGAACTGTTTGCAGAGCAATGCCCGATGCAAATGGATTAAATTCACAGGAAGGCGCTTTGCATGGCCCTCTAAATATTTGGAGGTCATGTTGTTCACCACCTCTGTGATCTCCATTTGGGATTCATTATTTTTAAGATAAACTTCTGATTTGCTGTTCTGAAACCCGGGACAGGCAGGAACTTTCTTCTGATAAGTGCGATAAAATAGACAAACGCACTGCATGCCTGAGGGAAAAAGGTTGTTTTGGCTAGCTATTACAGAAATGAGGTCAATGATAAAATACAAGGATCACTTGTTTTTTTTAAGCTGCAGCAGAAAACATTAAGGAACAGAAACATGGCCTCCTCTGACATTATGACTGGACTGCTGTGGGTTTGACAGTAATCTGTTTGACTACAGTAGCCATGAAACTAATGAAAAAAATCTGTGAAGGCCACAGCAGGTGGATGAAAGCTTCAGAAATCTTTTTTTTCTTTCAAATGTCAATAATGAACCCTCAAGCTCAATGACATATCTGCGTCATAGGACCAGGCTTTTTATCTTTCAATTTAACTCCAGCAAAACTCTGATAATAACAACCCTCGGATCACAACATGATAAAAATGTTAATGCCAGGGTTGCTTATTTTGTACCCATCTTTAAAATATTTTGCAAAAAAAACTACCTTCAAACACGGAAGAAACTTTCACGAAAAAGTTACATAACCTCTTCATACTGTACTAACAGAAATCCCTAATTTATGATATACAAGAACGAGTGCAAACGTTTGCAAAAAAGGTTAATACAAAACTGCATTTGAATTTTCCACTATATTATATTAATTTTAAGGTTGAAACAAATTACTTATTTACTTACACAGTATACACTAGCGTTGCGTTCTCAAAGAGAAAACCTATGCTAATTAAGTCGCTGAAATGTATTTTTATTTTTGATAATGCATTCATGCCCTTGACCTTTCTCAGTGAATCATTATCACTGTGTCTCCAGCTCTTTGAACATCTTCAGTCTCTTCTGGGTGACATCATGGATGATAGCTGAGAGAGAGAGAGAAAGAGAGTTGAAGATGTGTACAATCTGTTTGACATTAATAACCTCTGTAATGTTAACAAAGAACCACTAGATGGCACTCCATGAACCCTGTAAACCATCTTTTAGTTGTCAGGAATGATAACGTCAGCCTGTAGATTATGTTGATGTCTTCCAACAATTTAGAAGAAGGGGGGTTTCTGACAATTTTCAGTTTCTGACCATTTTCAGTTTGTACCATAACTATTATGGGGCCAGCTAAGATTTTTCTTCCCCCTGCTTTTTTGAAATAAAAAAGTGTGTTTTGTTGTGACAGATTGCATCTTATACAGTTTGTGTACACTCTTGTGCTAGTAGTAACAATGAGGTGAAAAAAATACTACAGAAAACCTGGGCAGAAAAGAAAAGCTAAACAAGCATGAAGCATTTCAGTAAAGCAGGTTTTCAAATTAAGACGTTGCTCAGTTTAAATGGAGCGATGTCTTCCAAACAACAGAATAAATTATACTGTATTTCCTTACTGTCCAGCAGCTCTCTTGCTGCGTATCTCTTCTCCAAACTGTTGTTAACCTCAGCCATCAGCCATGGGAAGAAGTTATTCTCAATATCTGGAAATCAGCAACCGCAAATATGATAAAGGGTTAAACACTCATATCAATATCTTCATGTACAGTGCACGGCTCATCTCTCTCCCAGTGCAGAGCTCATCTTTTACTAGTCACAGACAACACTACGGGTTTGATTCAATGCCGCTTTGTGCGGTGCAGTGATGCCCTCATGTGTCGGAAAGGTAGAACGCTGAGTATGAGTGGAAGCTGATGCCGGAGAGCAACGCAGCAAAGGAAGGCTGACCTTTCTCCACCGGGTCATAAAAGAAGCCATGGCTTCTCAGTGAGGTAACAACTGCAGGCAGGAGGTCAGCCAAGTACTGCTGGGTGTACGCACGGGCAGCAATCTTCTCTGCAGTCTCTTTTTCTTTCTTCAGCACCTCCTTTTGCTGGGCAATTCTACGCCTCTGAGGTCAGAAAAAAACTTTTTTTTAAACAAGCACAAACGGTGTTTTACAGTATACAATGTTTATCAAAGCTGCTATAACTGCTATCTGAAACACTTGGCGTGTGGTCGCTCTTTCTAGCATACAGCACTACATACTGAGTAAGACTGTGGCAACCAGATGTTTGCTTGGAATAAGAAGTAGTTATACAGCCGTGCAACTTTGAACAGAGACCACAACCTACAGTGACTCAAATTAAAAAACACACTCAGAAAAAAGACGGAAAAAAGATAATCATAGTATCGAGAGACTGTTTCTAAGAAAGGCAGTGCTAAAACACCACAGCCATGAGCATGTAGCAATACAGATACTCTAGGGACAAGATTTAAAAGACTGATCATTTCATATATTGCTTGTATTGAGAATCTAAGGAAATAGCCCAATCCCGCTGTATGTTCAGGACTGGTGTCTTCATTGCATCACTGCTTTCTCCTAATTTTCCAGCTTTGGGATAGACTTGTTCCTATATAGTGATTTAAAAGGGATTTTCTATAAATGACATACTTTCTCCTCACTGTGGCGTCTCTCCTGCTCCTGAAGCCGCAGCACCTCTGCCAGCTCATTATTTCGGAGCTCTTCGAAGGCCCTCTGCTGGGCCCTCAGACAGGCCAGCTCCTCCTCCTCCATCACCTCCACCAGGGACTGTTCTATTGTCTTACCCACCAGGACCTCCAACACTGGCTGCACCTCCTTGTCAAAGTCAAATAGCTGCAGAGGATACTAGTAATAAGTGCTTGTGCATTTTGAAACATTGGGTTTTAATTTTATGAAAACCTTGAAACATTTGGCATTAACATCCTACATGACAATAATAGTTATAAAACAGGTATCCACAAATGTATTACTTTTCCAAAAGTTGGAGGACTCACAAGAGACAGAATAACAGCAAAGGCCGCCAACAAATCATGACTTTTAATCCCATATATGGGATCTATACACTCTCCCTCAGAGCAAAATAAGACATTGCAACTATAAACTGGACTTTATGTGTACAATCAGAGGAGTTTCCCCTTTGAATAATGTCTACAACAGATCATATGTTAAAGAACAACGTTAAGTCAAAGAGGTGTGGAAAGTGTTGCCAGACCTCCACTTGGATTACCTACCTCTCCCTCCTCTATCTGTGTTTCAACATCTTTGCCAGATTTAGCAGGTATGAAGAGCGGGGTTGCAGGTTTGTCCAGGAAAGCATCAGTCTGGCACTCGACATCTGATGCCACTATAGTATCACTCAATTCTTCCAGATAAAGCTCTGAAGGTCAAGAGCATTACAACACAGCTTTGGTTTCCAACAGCACGTTTAACAAACCCATAATGTATTGAACATAGTACAGCTGTAAAAGTTCTGAAGCTGTCAAGAGAAGAGCCCCACCTGTTTGTACATCAATGTGTTTTCTCCCCTGCAGGGCCGCCGGAGTACTTGGTCTGAACTGCTCCCTGGCTCGTTTTCGAGCAATGGCTCTCCTCCTACTCTCCTGTTGCCTTTGTGCTTCAAGCTCTGGCTGAGCCGTCTGTCAAAGGGGGATGACAATACACATTTTTAAGATAAAATGGCAGAAAGAAAGGCAAAGCTTCCAGGGGTCGAGCATAGTTAATGGGATGTTTCATACTTACAGTTGGTAGGATGAGTTGGGCGTAAGTGTTTCCTCTGACAACACGACGGTCATACATAATGTTTCCATAATTACTGTGTGTCCTACAGTGGCAAGGAAAAACACAGTCAGAATGCAGTCATGCAGTCAGCTGATTAGCTATTGTATTTGCTTGTGTGTAAAATCTGCATCAGTACACTCTCAGAAAATGAAGTACATAATTGTACCTTTAGGGGTACAATGGCTTGTCACTAGGGCTGTACCCTCAAAGGGTACAGTTTTTGTACCCTTGGTATAGGGTACATATTTGTACCCTTGTGTTTTAAGTTGCGATCAAGCAGCCAATCAGGGCTTGCTCTACATATTTGACACATCTTTCCACCAATCAAAAGTAGTGAGCTGGCAGTCTCCGTCCTTGCTCTCCAGTAGTTAGATAATGGATAATGTAGGCTATGCAATGCAACAATGTTTCTGATGAAACACACTGTAACAGTGAGAATCAGCCATTTGTGTGTTTATATGTGTTGTTTTTCATTTACATAATCAATACAATGCCCTAATTTCGATTTAATTTCACCAAATTGACTTACAAAACTTTTATTTCCTTTATTTCAAGGCTACTGAAATATAGTGATAACTTTAAATCTACCTTAAATAATTAAGGTATAATTAAAACCTTTAAACAACTCTTACAACAAATTTGGCTCGGCAGAGGCTGTCTCTTGATATTGTACCTTAACTTTGAAAATAAACGCGTTTATTTTAAAAGTTAAGGTACATATATGTACCTTTTAATGCTTGGGAACATATATGTACCTTTTGACCCTCAAAAAGGTCCATATATGTTCCTTGAGGTCCAACAATGAGCCCTATGGGGTACGTTAGTATAGACTGTACCTTGGGGGACAGAAATGGACCCCTGCTGTACCCCTATTTCTGACAGTGTATGTAACAACTATAGCTGTCAAACATGAGTAAAACCTACAATATTGTGAGTAGTATAAGTACTATGAGTAATATTGGGATGTAGGTTATAGCTATGGTAGCTAGGTTTATCTGCCTTCATTCGACGCTCGTTGTACTGCACCAACACACTTACTGTTCAGACGGAGGCTCTCTGTATTTGGAGCGGTTCCCAACAGGTCTGGGGCGACTTGCGAAGGTGTAACTTTCGTTTGGAGTTCTCTGGCTTTGTGAAACAAAAGCCATTTTTTCCTATCAGAAACTATCAGAAACCATAAAGTATCGCAGTTGTAGATTGATATTTAGCTAACGTGAATATTTGGCAGCGGACAGGCTACTTCCAAAGATACTGCATAGAGACTGCTACTATCAACCGAGAGGAGAGGGCGCAATGAACTGTTGTAGCAACCGTCTCTAGGAAGTGTAGCTAATGTAACGGCCGTTACGTCACTTCCGTAAAACAGACGATACGGAGAGCTTTCTTACTTTGACATTATATTATTTGGATTTTTTTATGTATAGTTTCATTTGATTACGAACTGTGTTCACTGAATATTTGTAAATTGTATTCTGAATTTAAAAAAAAAAAAGCTTTCTTATGGGCGATGAAGCTTTGGGGCTTCAACCCATAGACGTACAGTATATATCTATTAATATTAACGGTCTACGCTTCAACCCCAAACACAGAGAACACAGGGACATCTGGTGGCTTGTAAACCAATCAGACGGACTGAAGGTCTTGCAACACCTCTGATTTGAATATTTTTAGTTTCATGTGTGCAATTGTACTGAGCCCTGGAAAGGTGATGCCAATCCGCGTGTTGTTATAACACATTTCGATCAGAAGTGCTGCATTAAATGTAGATGGTATTGTGCAATGTGTCTAGTGAATTTGTTCATTTAATTAATGCATTATCCAAAAAGCCTACACATGTTTACTGACACAAAACCTTAATGTACCTTATTGGTGTACTTTAGGCTTAGTGTCACCATAGGCCTATCACTAATAACTGCTCCTATACTACAACTACATATTTAACTGCCATTCTACTGCTATTGTATTATACCAACTAATAGGCTACAGTTAATAGAGTAGGCAAACCTACCATTGCTACCACTACTATACTACTACTAATTCTGCTGCTGCTTCTACTACTACTCCTACTATTAAAAAGTCCATTTAATAGCTGTTATGGAGTTTTATGTCATTACAGTCTTCCTTAACAGGGAGTTTGCCCGTGTAGTGTCGATGTTTCTCATTGGCCTATTATTTTTACATATCCTAGGCATTTTTAGGACTCTCATTCTCATTCATGGGAGCTTAGAGTGTCATCGTAGGTGCATGCCCACGTTTTTGTACAATCAAAAAACTGTTACAAAATTAGAGACGTCAACAGACATCCAGTAGCCTAATAGTACAAAAGTTACAATGCTAATGCAAATGAGACTGTGTTTGAAAACTGTCACCACTAGTGGCTTTTCTGGTTTTGTTCCAACACATTTCAGTTCTGAGTATAACACGCTGATGCAAGGACCACTTCCTGTAGCCTACAGATAAGGTAAAAGGTGACAAACAGTACTCCGCTCATTAATGAGTTGCATGAGAAAAACATAAGAGATAGAGAGTTGAAAACTGGTATTCTCTTTGTAAATTTTTTCCTGATATTCCAATGTTGGTTGTTACATAAGTGTGAAGTTGTTGTATCTGTACCTCTACATGTTTTGTACACTTTAAACATTTTACAAGCAAAACACAACTGTGTACTTGAAAACAGCTTTGTTTTGCACTGAAATGTGGGTAGCACAAGGCCTTTAGGAAACCAGGACAGTGAGAGTGAGAGAGCGGGCACACGCACACGCACACACACACACACACACACACACACACACACACACACCACACACACACACACACACACACAAAAATGTGATGTGACATGAAGACATAAAAACTTTACTTAATTCACAACACAAATGGCCAAATAAAATATGGCCTAGTAGCTACCACTTCTACATTTACTACTTCTACTTCTACTACTTCTACTTCGACTACTTGTACCACTACTACTAATATAACAGCTACAACCACTATGGCACAAATACTACTACCAATACCAAGATGATATGCCATAGTTTTGCATATTTTACAGTATTAAATAGTTTTGTAATGGGCAACTATTAAACGTAAATAACCAAACAAATGACATTATATAACATTTCACAGAATGATTACTCATCCACAACACAGCCAAATATAGCCGCAGACCATGTTGGAGCTGTCATGTTTTTTTAAATCCTTTTTTTTTTTTTTTAAATGAATAATGAATGTCTGTTTGAGTGATATTGTTTCTGTGATCTATAGGGCTGGGATTCACTCTCTTCGCGGCATGTGACATTGTTTATGCATTAGCTGTCAAAAATCGTTAAGTGTAATTACTGTAAAGGTCAAAATGTTCAGCTTGCCACTGTGTTTGCCTCTTCTCATTAGTGTTGACTGTAAGCCATGAGATTACGCAACAAGCAAGGCACACATTTATCTCTTTTTTCAGTATAGTATTTCCGTTACATCGATTTTCATT
Source organism: Etheostoma spectabile (assembly GCF_008692095.1). Classification (NCBI taxonomy): domain Eukaryota; kingdom Metazoa; phylum Chordata; class Actinopteri; order Perciformes; family Percidae; genus Etheostoma; species Etheostoma spectabile. The sequence continues at coordinate 8,864,390 of NC_045750.1, forward strand.
TTTTAGGTTTATTCTAGACTTGTAGCCTTGATTCACTTTTACAAATCCATAGATTGAATTCAACGTTCTGGCATTTTTAATTAAACAGTGCATGCAAGAAACAAGCACCTGTAGTGTAAAGCCTTCAACATGTTGTCTCGCTCGCTCAGACTTTTTAAACAGTAGGCATAACTTGAGCAATCACAAAACCAGGTGGAAATAAAAATAAATGGTAATCCAAGTGGTAAAAGTGATCTATTAGGGAAACAGTAATGTTCAGAAAGTTGCAAGAGACAAACAGGTGGCAACAATGGAAACAGTTAATAGCAGTGAGGATAGATAGATAGATAGATGGATAGATAGATAGATAGATAGATAGATAGATAGATAGATAGATAGATAGATAGATAGATAGATAGATAGATAGATAATTTATTCATCCCGGGGAAAATTTTATATTTAGATTTAGATTTTTAGGTTTAAACAGGCAATTCAGCAATTTAAGGATCAATTAAACAACCGAATGAGTTACTTTATGAAGATTCTAATGCTCAGCTTTTGTTGAGCATGTTAATTCCCGTATATAAGATGTTTAAAGAGTACTGCGTGGTGCAGTAAGAGCGTGTGGACTGCTCATGGGTTCGCCTCTCAGATGTTGCCCTGTTGGTAAAGGCTGTTGGATTAAAAAATGGAGTTACAGTTAACATTCTCCCTAAATCACCAACGACCTCCTCATGGCAGCTGATTCTGGACTCTCACCATCCTCATCCTCCTCGACCTGAGTGCAGCATTTGACACCATCTGTCACACCACCCTCCTCAATAGGCTATCTTCCATTGGCACACCCACACTCCGTTAGACTGGTTCACATTACCTCTCGGTCGCAAAAAAGTTCATTCAACTCAAGTCCTGTGAATCCATCCCTCACGTCCGGCACTTCAGGTGTGCCCCAGGGCTCTGTTTGGGGCCCCTACTCTTCATCATTACCTCTTCCCCTCGGCAATATCTTCCGCAAATTTAACATCACTTCCACTGTTACGCCGATGACACCCAGCTCTACCTCTCCACCAAACCTCGTCCACTCTCCCGCCACCTCCCTTACGGATTGCATCTCTGAAATAAAATCTGGCTCACCCAAAACTTCCTCAAATTAAACAGTAATAAAACCGAGGTTCTCCTCATTGGCACCAAAGCCACTCTTTCCAAAACAGACGGTTTTTCTCTCACAATTGACAACTGCTCCGTCTCACCCTCCCCCAAGGTTAAGAGTCTGGGTGTCATCCTTGACAGCACATTATCCTTTCAACCCATGTCAATAACAGTCCCCGGTCTGCCTACTTCCACCTACGTAACATCCATCGCATCCGCCCCTCCCTTACCCCCCACACTGCTGCAATTTTTGTCCACAGTCTCGTCACTTCCCGTCTCGATTTTGCAACTCTCTGCTCTTCGGTCTCGCTCACAAATCCCTCCACAAACTTCAATTGGTCCAGAATTCAGCTGCCCGCATCATAACTCGAACCCCCTCCATCCACACATCACTCCTGTCCTCCAACAGCTCCACTGGCTCCCGGTCCAGTTCCGTATCAAATTCAAAATCCTTCTATTAGCATTCAAGGCCATCCACAAACCCCGCCCCCCCATATTGTCTGATCTCCTCCAGCGTCCCAATCCTTCCGCTCCTCAGATCCTCTTCCTCCATAAACTGTCTGTCCCCCCGCCCGTCTCACCACCATGGGGGGCAGAGCATTTAGCCGCTCTGCTCCCGTCTCTGGAACTCACTACCCCCCCAAATCAGAAAACATTGATTCATTCCCCCATTTCAAATCACAACTAAAAAACATCTGTTATAACTGCCTATTCCACTTAAATGTCTGTTGCTCCGCCTTTCTGTTGTATAGTATTTGTTTTGCTGTATAGTATTTGTTTTTCTGTTGTATAGTATTTGTTTTGCTGTTGTATAGTTTTGTTTTTGTTTGCTGTATAGTATTTGTTGCTGTTGTATAGTATTTGTTTTTCTGTTGTATAGTATTTGTTTTTTGTTGTATAGTATGGGTTTTTGCTGTTTAGTATTTGTTTGCTGTTGTTAGTATTTGTTTGCTGTTGTATAGTATTTTTTTTGCTGTTCTTAATTTATGAATTCCCTGTGCGGCGTCCTTGAGTGCCATGAAAGGCGTCTTTAAATAAAATGTATTATTATTATTATTATTATTATTAAAGATCACTAACATACATTGTAGATACGATAATAAAGCACAGAGCTTTGTGCTGTGAAGATGCACAACAGTTTCTAGCATCATGGACAAATATACATGACATTAAGTCAGGTTATTGCATTGATACAACGTATGCAGAAACCACCGCACATATGTACACAGATATTATTTTTTGAATGTATTTTTATTTTTTGTTATACTACCATTATATGTATGTGGAAAATACAATCATCAATTTCATTATAATGTAAATGATTACATGTACAGCTCTGATTTTCATATTTAATAAGTGGTCACAGTGAGCTGAGCACACTGAGGAGAGCTGTACAATGTGTTCATTGTGACAGCTCAACAAAAAAACAGCTCAAGGGCAGCTGTTCATTAGTTTCGTGAATGTTTGTTTATGAATACATTGCCCACTCTGCTGAAAGCCGTGTCTGTACTTAAAGCAATGCTGTACATACCGCAAATACATGGATTCAAAATCACAATTGTTCTCTAAAAACTTAAGTGATGCCCAGAACATCTCCTTCATGACACAGAAGCTCTGGCTTAATTTAGTGTGTAGAAGTGGCCTTTTTAAAGCCCCTTGATATTGTAGCATCCCTGCAGGACTAATATGGGGGAGACTCTTGGGGTGTTCATTGGGGGAAGATGCTAGTTCAGCTGATAGGTCAGGTTCAGAAAGGGGAGGGAGGAAGGAGTGAGGCGGGAAGGAGAGTGTTCTGAAGAAGGAGACAAAGCTAACTAACTGGTGACGGCCAGCAGCCTTTTTGTTGTTTTAGGCACGCTTCCAACCCTGTTATTAGCCTGCGTTCTAGGGTAATAAATTCCGGTCTCCTCGTCATTCAGCCAGCTTGGCAGCCACAATATATATTTAAAATGATACTGTTTTTGCTGGGTATAAGTTGAGGTTTGAAACGTGTGCAATGTTACCATTGTGTTTGGACAATGGTCTTTCAGCAGATAGCTCATAGCACAGTTTCTTTGCAGAGAATAAGATCAACATGCAGTGTAGAGTCTTTTATCAACTTCTACATTAGGCCAATGAGGCCGTTTTCCACACACCTGTGGCTGATTACCTTTATGCTTTCCCAAAGACAATGTCCCAACCAGGGCTCAAACATAAAACTGCAGATTAATTAGCATAACCAACGTGGTATATAAAACAAAATAAAGTGGTGTAATGCCTCCAACATGCAGCATATATTGAGCAATTCTTATCACAGCAACGCCCTGATGTTACTTTCTTGTGCATCCTACTAACGATTTAAATCATGTGAGATTTCTTTTTTGCAAATGTGATGCAGAGGGTGAAACATGATAAAAGCAATATTTATACATAAATATTGTGTGCATAGAGTTTACCAAACGCCTCTTTGATTCAGGTTTAATAAACGTGTGCCACACAAATGGAATCATTCATGCAGATCCACTGTAATGGATTTAATGGAGTATATGTTGCTTTGCCCTGTGTAACTGATTATCTATGAGCATTATCAGAAATTATCATTCTTCATCTTATATTTCAACCATTAAATCTTGCTAAATGCTCAGTTACAGTTTTGTTGCAACTTTGGATGAATGAAATTGACTTGTAGAGGAAGGAAGCAATGTGTTAAGACACGCTAGCAAGGAAGGAAGAGAGGTGGCAGCTCATTGGAGACTAGAACAGCAATTCAGAGAAAAACCAAATCTGCCCATGTGACGTCTCATTTCCTTCTGTTTTAGCATATGTCCTAGAACATACCGTTTCCTGAATGAGGCTTGTACACTTCTGTTATGCAACACAACCCTAGCAAAGAGATGTTGAGCCAAACAAGACACTCTCCATTTTCTGACTCATTCTGTTGCTAATGATTTGACTGGGGGGATTCAGGACCACAACCCTAAAAGTTCTCACAGAAACAGAGAAAGAAGACACTTTTTTTTACTTTGTTATTTTCTTTAATTGCGTTATTTACCTTTCATTTGACCTAAAACCATGCATGGTAGCATTGCATGATTCTGGAAGACTTCTTGACAGAGATTAAACATCTATATCTATCTCGTGGTATTTACATTTTAGCATACAAATAAACAAAGCGTAGTCTATCACAAGAAAAGTGCTTTTATGTAGTGGAAGAAAAAGACCATGCAAGGTGAAGAAGATTTACGAAAAGCAAAGAAAACTTTGTGCTTAATGTGCCATACTGTACATACTATATCTCAAACAAAAAACAAACAAACATAGAAAATCAAAACTCATAGCATATTTAATCCACAGTGAACTGTGTCTTTCTAGCTTCATTGTGATAGACTATCTATCATAATAAGTACAAATCTCTTAAATATTGTACTCTAAATAGTACTACTGAGAAAGTGCAACCACAGAGGCGGCACATAGCTGACATTCATTCAAAGTGAAACATTGAAAATTGAACAGATTGGATTTGTACATATACAAGCATTTCTCTAGCACAGAGCTGCTCAGTGGGCAGAGCCTCAAAAACACAGTTTCTCTGTAAATCCAACTAAAGAACAGTGAAAAGGGAAGGAATAGGGGAGGAAGTAGCTGCTATGATGAAGCCAAGCTCTCTTGCTATCAAAAGAAAACATAGATTCCAGCCATATTAAGTTATGTAAGGAACAAAGTCTGTCTGGTCAGGATCATGAATGCCGTGTCTCTGAACAAATGAAGATTAAAGAAGCTTGCTGGGTTTTAAGTTGCCATTTGAAAACAGAGTCTTTGGCTTTGGCCACTGATATTTAATTCCAATGAATGTATATCTAAAATCCAATCTGTGAAACAATTTCAAAGTCAATCAAACATAAGACTCCTTGGCGTAAGAAAATTCCTCAAACACAGGCTGGCTACATCTACGTGACACAGCCTCATGATGACCTGGAGACACAGACTCGGACATAGCTCTCTGGCGGAAAGGCGTCCGCTGCTGGACATCGTCTCTGTACTGATTGACAGAACAGGTTGTTGGGAAGTCATAGTTTACAGAGGATGGACGGGACCTTCTCTCCAGCACTATGGCATCGTATACAGTCATTGATCCATACTGTGGAGGAAGACCCGTGTTCTGCACTGCCTGCTCGTACGATGGAGGCCTGCAGGGAAGCTTGCTGTCCACCTGCTTAAACACTTCAACGGCTGACAAAGGCCGGGGTTTGTGCAGAAGCTCAGCTGGTGGGTCTGCTTCACTCTGAGAGTCCTCCTGGAGGGTTCCACAAGGGAAGGAGTTTTCCTTCTGAGAGTCTTTCTTCACGCTGCTCCTGCTGAAGCCACCTAAGCTCCTGGTCCGCATTAGGACTTTACTGGCAACTCTCATGGACTGTGAACGCCTCTTCTCATCTGAAATCAGTCTGGGAATGTCCTGCTCAGGCTTTGCAGCCATTGAAGGCTGAGTGGCGGTGTTTGCTCTCTTGAGGCAGGGTGGCGACCCTACAGGGGAGCTGGTGAAGACAGAGCTTTCAGACTGATTAGAGGCAGCGCTCTCAAGGGAAGAGCATGAGCAGTTACCTGCCATGTAGGGCAGAGGATCCATGTTGGAGCTGCTGCTAAGTTTCGGAAAAGACACTGGCCTTGCTCCACATCGTACTCTGAGCAAGAAGGAGTCGTCCGAGATCTGCTTTTTCAGAGGCTGCTCCTCAAAGTCCTTGCTCTCCATGGAGCAGTCGTCGTGGCTCCTGGAATGGCTGCACAGGCTCTCAAGATTAGCTGACAGGAGGATGATGGGCTCAGAGCAGCGGCGGGTGACTGCTGGCTTTGTGTCGAACATCGTATCAGCTGACCAGGAGGAGGTGGTGAAGCTGGGACTGAGAGAGGAAGATGAGCCACTCTCTAAATGTGTGGAGCTGGTACTCTCTCCTGCCTCTCCATCTCCATCTGGGTCGGTGCTGTCATACGCAGAGTCATGATGCTGAGAGCACAGTGAGTCTGCAGAGTCGGAAAAAGGAAGACATGATAAGGATCTTTAATTGTGTACAATATTTATTTTCGTTTTCTTAATTTGTGCAGATACTAATTTTGAGTTTAGGACTGTGTGAAAGTGATTAGGGTAAAGGCTTGGTCAAAAAAATAAGTTATTATTTATATAATTATTTTCTTAACGGAGCATGGTTTAAAATTTTTGGGAGAGCCAGGAATTGTATTCCTAAATTTTACAATAGTTATTTTCCTTTTCTCAGTTTGTACAGGTACCAATAAAATGTAACTTTAATTTCATTTTCCAAGATTTATATTTTAATACATCTGTTTCTTGCACGATTTGTTGTACTTGTAAGATTTTTGTGGGTGTCTCATAAAGGACAACAATCATATCTCTGTAAAAGGGTTTTATCATCTAGTTGCTAGTAGAATCAATATCTAAGCTTTGATAAAACAGGGATTGTTTTGATGTGTAAATGTACCTGCATCAGTATCCAGCAGATGGGGGATATTCTCTCCAAGTATCTCACAATGCTCGATAAGGAATTGAGTTAGCTCTGTGACCTGCAACAAATCAGAAAAAGAAACACAATAAGTAAAATGAACAACAATATCTTAAAATTAGATAAAGAATTCAGAATGTCAAAGGTGAAGTTCAGAACAAATAAAGTCTAGACCCAGTGCTTTATTCAGTCAATATAGTGTTTTTTTTAATCAGAACTAAACAAACAGCAAACAAAAGTCTGTGCAAGTGTAATCTTACTTCTGAAACCTTTTGAGGTTTTCTGCACTGAGAAACCACAAAGCTTCAAAACACCAAAAGTGAGAAAGTATATTCATCTCTCTACCTTTTTCATCTGTTCCTTCTGCTCATCCAGTGGGGTGCCATCCAGCTGCAGCAGAGTGGGGGCAATACACACCGCAAGGTTGGAGGCGTCCATCTTGTTGGTGTCAGCGCTCTCGAGGATGTGATGGAGGACGCAGACTAGATGCTGAAGGAGGAGTTTGTTGGGTCCAGGGAGGTCATCTACCACCCTGTCGGCGGGTAGCAAAAGGGGGAAGGAAGAAAAAAAAAGAGAACAGGAAGAAGACATTAGCTTGGCGCTCTTTTTTTTATTTAAAGCTTCTTCCTTCTTTTAAACTGACAGACTAAAAAAGAGAAGTGGTTTGTGTTCAGCCAACAGATGGAGGACATTGGGAATGTTCTGCAAAACTACACTCAAAATCCCCATCAGTTTACTTTTGACCACATAAGCAGTAAAATACCAACAGGTTTCTTTTTATATATAAATGTCACATACGAAAATACACGTTGAGTCCCAGGCAAATGGCACTTTCTCAACGTATTAGCAGGTATTGATTGCTTACTTTTTGATTTCCAGAGCTTTCTGCTGGGTGTCTTCATTGTTCAGAGCAGCCATCCACTTGTCATAAAGTTCAGACACCAGCAGGCTGCCAGGAAGTTCCTTCAGAAAACTCTGCAACAAACAAGACAGGGACAGTAATAAGACACAGTACGTCCAAAAAGAAAGGATCTAGTGTGAGACTCTGACTAAACTGGTGCATGTATTTAAGATTGGATGTGACTGAGAACAAAAATACCTTAAAGGTATACTGACTAAATTAAATGTAGTGTATTATGTTATTGTGGATTAAATATCATCTGGTAGTTGTGGAACATGTCTAAGTGCTGTACTTAAGTGCTATATGAGGTACTTTATGTGAGTATTTCCATCATATGCTCCTAGATGCTATATCTCAGAGACAAATATTGTACATAGGTATGTACTTTTGATGCTTATACGTATGTACCTTCCTTGATTTGAATGCAGGAATTTGACTTGTATCAGGATATTTCTACACTGCGTTACTTTTTACTCAAGTAAAAGAGTATGTCGAGTGTGTCTCCCACCACTGTGGTGGTAGTAGTTGTAGTGTAGCAGTTGTAGCAGCAGCAGCTGCTGTTGTTGTGGTTGTGGTGGTAACGATCACATAGTCATAAGTATCATCAGGTTAAATATTAGTAAAATTAACGCTACTGGTGTAGCAAGTATTGTAGAAGTAATATGTATCGTGGTATGACATAAAACGGGAAGAGGATGGGAACGTACTTTGAGCAGCCCGACAAGCAGGACGACCGGCTGGCCCTCCAGGTCCACCTCCAGGCCGCTGTTGAGTTGCTCTTTGACGTCCCGCATGTTCTTGTTGTTGCACGGTTTCCGAAACACTCCCTCGGTGGACGGCCCTCTCTTCCTCAGCAACAGCAGCACCACCTGGTGAAAGGACGGAGACGGAGGAGAGGAGAGAGATGAGACTATCATATTTAAAATCAACCTTTATGTGTGTGTGTGTGTGTGTGTGTGTGAGGGGAGGGGTCCACACTGCCACAGAGAACTCAGTCAAGACGTCTAGAAACAAAGACTCCCGAGGTTTAGCATAGGAACATGATGTATTTTGTGGGTGTGCTGAGTAGGTGGCTTGATGGTGTTTTCGCCTCCAACGACGCCTTCCAGGCAGCTCACCCTAAACATAACCATTGCTGCGCTGCGTGGAAGGAGATGTCGGGGGCAAAAAACACCACCAAGCCACCTACTTAGCATCACACACCAAACACCAAGTTTTCAACTTACAAGTTTTAACAGTTTAGCTCTTTGTCTTAAGAGAAACTTCAATGGCAAGAGTGATAAGATCTGACTTTTAGGTAGAAAGTCAACTTACTGAGACTGGTTTGGGAAGAGAACATTCGTCGGGGCATATCTTGCTGAGGGGCTGTCCAAACAGCTGAGGCTTGGGGTCGGTATCTGACCGGCATGCTTTGCTGGTGACACCCTGGCCCTTTCTGAGCCTCCTCACCAGGTTCCATCTGGTTTCTGATGGGAGCAGAAACATTTTATTCAAGATTTTATATTACACTTACAGACTGGAACATGTTTTCAACAATTTCAAATACACAACAAAACCAGATGTGCAAGATTTTAAGCCGAGTGTTAATGTGTCAAAAACATTCCGTTTTTTTCACTTGCTCATTTTTATCAGTTGTTAAATTTCCCTTTTCTGTCTCGGTGGTTGTTCTCTGTGGTGTCATCTCTTCACATGACACAATTGAGCCCCTCCCTAAAACAAAATTTCAAACTCACCAGTGACATGCTTGTCCTCCTTGTTATTCAACTGCTTTGACACAGCAGAGGTCTTTGCGTCGCCCTGGCAACAAAATAAAGAAAAAGTGGTTGGATGATGAGTATGCAAGAGGAACATATGCATGCGAGCGGGCGCGTGGGGGAGGGCCTGCAGTGCACACCACACTCGCCATTTATGCCTACTACTAACACGTGAATGAGTTAGAGTGAAATTATCATAAGACAAAAGACAAGTCAATCTTTTATATTCGCTTGTAAATTGAGATTCGGCTGTAGTTTTCGCAGCTACAGCAAATGCATTTCATAAGCAATGTAAATCTATGAGCCCTACATATGGGTAATGTAGCCTCCTTTCGACTTAATTGGAAAGGCAAACATTTTCTTTCGCATACAGTGAAGTGAAAAGGATTGTTTTTTACTTACATCAAGGGAAAACTCAATGAATTGTTCCATGCCACCTCCTGTTAGAGTTTTAGTCTAAAAGACAGAGAGAAACATAATTTAGTCAAAAGCTATTTAAAAAACATTTTGGTTACACTTGAACATGGCAGAGTGGGCAGTGACAGACTTACCGTGATGCTGCCACTCAAAACCTTCATGAGGACGTCTGGAGGGGAAGAAGCGCAACCTCCTCTCGCTTTTGCGTCTTTAATTTTTCTGTGAGGAAGAAAAGATTCTCGTGAATGTGTTCGTCTTCAAACTCTTTGCACCCCATGCCTGAGAATTAACACTTTTAAGATTGCATTTTGATTTGACACAACCACACACATGTTTATTATTTGACATTTTTGTAAATCAAGTGGATTGATGTAATGCTATTACGTACTTCCATGTCTATTTACTTATAAGTGACAAATTGAACACTGTTCTTCATTATTTGAAGATGTTATGTTGCTGTAATCATCTAAATTATTGATTATTAAAGCATTATGTTTCTAAATTCAATGGAAACTGACTGATACAGAGAATCATATTTATCTAGCTCGTAATTGTGTACCGCCTGCAGCAATACCACGTTGTCAACATTATTAAAAATGGCTTTACAATGTAGCTCCAGTACTGTCCAAGTCTTAAGAGAATAAGAATTGAAAAGCTAACAAATAGATTGTTATTTGCCTAATCAGAGAATAATGTTGTTTCTTACCTGTGAAGAGTATCTAACCAGTGTTCTTTCACCTCAGGTGAGCTGTGGGCAAAATAACAGCATGGTATGAGTTACTAATCCACAGAGAGAATCAAACAGGCCAGCAGAGACAGTGGGAGGTATGAGACAAAGTGCGCACCCACGGCCTCTTTTAACAACTCCGGTGGAAACTGTAACTCATGGGTCATGGGAACAGGAAGCAGCGTCACGGCGGCTCCCACCAGACACCTTCCACTTCCTCCTATGAACTAGGTTGATGCGGCTGGTGTCCACCAGTGGAAACATGATGACAAAACAGATACGCGTGCCTACATGTGCACCTGAAGGGCTTCACCTTTTGACAACCTGATATTCACTGTGTTCTCATTAATGCCAGGCAGTATCATATGGCTGTGTGAACACTGAGCATGTGTCAACAAGTGAGCACAGCACATGGTTTCTGGCCCATGATCCTCTCCATATGAGCCAGAAGGAAACTTTCACACACTGAATCATTACCAGAGACAAACTATCATTTTCAGAAAGCAATTGGCATCTTGTTTTCAAACAAAACAACTCAAATCTCACCAGGGGATTCATCAACTTCTTGGAATACATAGTGAGTCAAAATCACAGAGTGAGTCAAAAAAAAGAGCTTTATGGTGTTATTAATTACTTTGCGAGAAATGTGGGAGTCAATAAACAACCCAAGTGACTGCCACGTGTCTCCACTGGTCCCCTTACATGCCTTTGATGAGACAGATGACTTGACATTTACTGTGAAGATGCATTTCATTCCTTTTAGTTGATTACACTGTCTAGAGAAAAAGAATGAGACGGAGTCACTCCTGCACTTCATCTTTATTGTAAAGGCCAACATTTCTAATAAAGTCAGCTGATGTTCCCACTTCCTATTTAGCAACCTCTTGTCTTGTGATGCTGCAGGGAGAACTTTCTTTTTGCCACTTCACTGTTTTCATGAAAGCCACGGATCATCTGACCGTTTACTACAATGTGTGAATATTCCATGAATAGCCTCAGATTTTATGTATATAATTATTGATGGAAAAAGGACAAATACGTCCAATAAGAAAAAGGAAGCCTGCGTTTGTGTGTTTGTGTGCTGCTGGTCTATTGTATGTAAAAACCAGTTTGACGTCAAGAGATTTAAAGGAACTTTTCAAATATATATATATGCACATTCATGATGCATTTTGCAGGTAAAAAAAAGATTTAAACCATGAATCGTCACCAATGTAAAAAAAAAAAATCAAGATTGCTTTTTTTTTGCCTATCCACCTAGCTCTACGTGCATTACGTGCCCAAAATGTCACATTATACCTTTGAAGAGAAACCTTCTACTGATCAGAGGTTTAGATCAGGGAGTGGATTCCAGTTAAGAGCAGGATTAGGATGTAAGAAGAAGGATAACGACATACTGAATAAGCAGGATCATGCTTGTGCATGTGTATTTAGGCACGTAAGCAAACGCTCTGCTGTTTGTATGCGAGTCATCTGGTACGTGTCCACTCACCGAAAACCCACCAAACAAAAAGAGAGATCCCAGGCCAAGACGAGGGTCACCCTGAGGTCAATATCCCCCGTTGTTGCCTCCTCATCCTCCGGTTCGTCTTCAAACCCGTGAAGCCAGATGTCCTCAAGGCTCACCCTGTGCTTCAGACGGTAGCTGGCAGTCGACCTGTTTAAACAGAAGCAGATGGAAAGGCGATTGGCATCTAAACATTTCTGTTTCCATTCCTTATTTTTTCAAGATTGAAATGCAGGTTTCAGTTCCTAAATTCCTGCCATCTTTCCCTTCCACAGATTTTGGATAGAAGGTGTTTCTTCTAACAAGCAACAGGTCTTCTCTTTTTAAGAAAACGATGGAGCTGAGAAATAAAAAGACATAAATGTGGTATTTATCACGGAGGAGCTCCTTTTGAAAAGTGAACCTTAAAGTGCACCCATAAAATTGATATGAAGGCTGTGAGAAATAGGCACGGTCACAGGACCACACTGTAAACTTTTTATGTACACTGTTGCCTTTGATAGCATCATTTTCACCACTAGCTTTGCTATATTCTATTTTATAATACTACCCTGCCCTACTGCCCCTAGTTTTCCAAATCCATTGCTATGTGATTAACATTAGCACAACAGCACATGTAGCCTAATAAGTAAAGGTCTTAGGGCCATTCTACAAGAAGGCCACAAGATTAAGTATTAACCACACCGAGTCAGGAATGTATTTAGCTTGGCACAGCAGTTCAAAAATAAACCTACCAACAACTTCTGTTTGTTTTATGGAACAGTTTCACATTTTGAAAAATAAAATGATTCACTTCATTGCAGGCTCAAAGACTTCAACACCACTTTCATGTCATTAGAATGGAGCCATAAACCAGGAGGTGTTTATCTTAGCTTAGCCTAACCCAGACTTTACAATTCTGTTGGTTTACAGAATGTAACAAACAAGTTACAACGTTTTGATCAGTGAGCTTTAGATGCAGATTTGGTTAACCTTTGGACAAAACCAGGCTAGTAGTTTCCACTTGTTTCCAGTTCTACTTGCTGAGAGTCAGGTGTGTGTTTAGTTGGAGCTACTGTAGGAGGTGATGTGCCTATTTTAGCTCAACATTTTTAAATCTCTGTTCAGACTAAACAAATGTGTTAATTAGTGAGTTTTAGAGGTGTTTATGGGCATTTATTTGAACTTTGCATGGAGTCAGGCTTGCTTCTAATCGTACACTAAGCTACAGTAAGCTAAGCTAACTGGCCACTGGCTGGAGCTTCATATGTATTACACAGATATGAGAAGGGTATCAATCTTGTCATTTAACTCTCTCTCTCAAAGAAAATGAAAGTTTATTTCCCAAACGATTGAACTATTCTCTTGAGGCTGTTCTGGTGCTTATTAAAACAATTTCTCCTTGAAACTGTCACAAACCAACAGGTGTTTTATGTGGCCTCTGAAGGTTTGTTTGATAATCCAGCCTTGTGAAAAACAATATAAAAATGACATAATTAAGGTTTCTTTTTTTCAGACTTTAGAAAGCTCCATCGAGAGCCATGTTGGACCTAAGTTTTCAAATTTGGGCTGGTAAACTTCTCAACAAAACAAAATAAACGCTGAATAGTACAGTAGAAGTACTGAATGGTCATATAAAAAAGTGTGTTTACTCTATGGTACAGTAGTGCCATTGTGCGTACTGGAACAGTGGGTTGTGGTACACAGATGACTGTGTCTGTCCTCCCACTCAAGAGCTATAAAACTTCCACCAGTTTTGACAAACAGCTCTAATCTGTCTAAGGTGAGCACAACTTAATGCTTGTTTATTAATAGATAGATTTTTAAATGATTTTAGGTTTTGTCATTTGCGAGACAAATGAACCAGCATTTAGAAGTGAAAGTAGCCTGTACCTCACACACTTAGTTTTAAAGGCATCAGGACATATATATCAAATTATTGTTGTTATTTTTTATTTTTTTTATTTTTTTTGAGGGGGGGGGGACAGTTTAACAGTTTGAGGTAGCTTCAGCCCCCCTAAAATAGGCCCAACGATGCCCCTGAGATGAACGTTTTGCCCTCACATGACTCCACTCAGAGGGAACCACCATGCTTTCTTCTCCATTTTATCTAAAATCTGAGTGACTGAACACAAACAGTTTTGTGTGCTGGGAGATTCCCTAACAGTCCGAGTGCAGTTCAAAAATACACTTTTTGTTTTTACTTCCTTCTTTCACTCTCCCATTCCAACTGTACAAATATGTAAAATTTCCTCCAGAAAGTTTTTTTCTTTTAGTCAGTTGAGTCAGTAATTTCCTAGTAGTAAGTTTTGTTCCGTGGACACAATTGTTTAATTTTCTTCAAAACCTTTCTGGGATATACTATATATATATATATATACTTCTTACTTGAGTTTAGCGAAGACAATGGCATTGCTGAAGAGGAACAGGTGTCTCTCCTTGGTCTTCGAGCCCTCTGTGACCTGAACACGTTCGTCCAGCAGCAGCTCTCCGTTCTCACTGGTGAGGCCGAGGACGAACGGACTCTGCTCCATAGAGACCCAGCAGGAAGCCTCCTCCCTGAGAAAAATAAACAGTAACTAAGTAACCAATAATCTCTTGGCTATAGCTTGATATTTATCATAGGCATAAGAGTGGTATGAATCTTAACAACTCTCTGCAACAAAGGGAAATTCATGCTCAACCTTATTTTTTTGTCTATCTATAGATGAGAAGAACAAGGAGGTAACTGAAGACTGTCACATCTCACATTTGATTTAATTACAAAGTTTCACACACCAGCTGTCTTTTCACATGAATATAGACCATTTCCTGAGATTTTCTATGTAATGTTTAATATTTAACACATTGCATAAATGTCCTCTGAGCACCTTATGAAAGCAGATGTTTAAGAACTGAATTGGTATTCATGAAACTGCCTTGAACAGTAGCTTCCATAAGAATGTGTTACTATGTTCTCAGATGTTATAATTCATAACTAGAGCCAACTGAGCTGTCTCGATTTGTGATTGTCTCTGTAACCCCTATTAACTAAAGTAGCGTCCTCTGTCGACCCCTCATTACATGACCAACTTCTATAAATTACACGTTTTCAACTCTAAATTCCAGATCGTCTCATTTGAATGTTAAATGTTTGCTATGCTAGCAGATAAAATGATCAACAAAGATTAGAGATTGACCACTAGATTGTGACTTCTTTCTCTAGATCAATGGTTTCTAACCTAAGGGTCGGGACAACAAATAACAGATTATTTTCATCTCCTGACCCATTTTAATGGGATAGGATACAATCTGTAAATATGAAAGAAAAAACAAGAGCAAGTCCTGCCTACATGCATGTTGTATTTGGCCAGTTTCTTGTGCCATCTGACCAGGGATTGGAACCAACAGCCTCTGGGATAGTAGTCCACTTCTCTAACCTCTGGGCTACCTACCACCAAATCACCTATTATTTCTACCAGCTCAAGAGACTCAATCTTAACGGATGCAAGTTTCCATTTTTAATACCAGTTCATTTAAATGTACATAACTTTCCACATAACCGGACAACAGAAAATAGAAAACAAACAGTGACATCAGCTGCAGGTCTCGATTTAATTTGGGGAAATACCCTTTATCTCACATGATGTTTGATACCACTGTTTACCACCTGACAAAATTATTTGATATCTAACAATAAAATAATCTGTAATCAAAATAAATTCAATCCAGATATGTCTCTGCAGCACTGTCATGTCTACTGTGTAGACTGTGTCAAGGTATACATAACAAGTAAGAGTTGTTTGGTCCAATGATTATGAAACTGCTTTTGGTCGTGGCTCTTCCCACTGACTCGGGGCTCAGGGCAGAAATTCAAATTGTTGCAGCAGAGGTACTTTCCCTGTTCCCCTTCTGCCCTACTGAAGATGACACCAAAAATACCGGCAGCTAAAACAAAACTGATGGTTGCGTGTGAATGCAACAACAACAAAACAACATTTAAAATATGTATGATACATACAATCTTATAAAAAGCACTTTAACATGACCCTCAACATTTATTACCCATTAAAGTAATAGTTTAACATTTTGGGATAAATACTTTAATATCCGTCCATTAAATATGACGCTACAACAGGACACGGTAACAAAAAGTGTAAAAACAATAAGGGTCAGGGGTTAATGAGTCTGACACATAACCTTATGCAAAACAACAACTTTAAAAAAACCAAAAAGAAACCTTTTTACAATTTTTGTTACAGACAGAGCAAGGCTAGCTGCTTTAGGCTAACGTTGACCATCTCCTGGCCGTAGTTTAACATTTAACAGACAGCTATGAGAGTAGTATCTTCTCATCATAATCAGTCCTAAGTAGGTGCTGTTGGGTTTTCTTTGCACTAAATCCATTAGATAAACCATCGTAATGTAGTAGTTATTGTTAAATATTTGTAATAATTATATTATTTCAGAGTTTGTGTACTAAGTTGGCCTCAGTGTTCCTATGTAGACTAAGCATTGAATGTAAATGGCCGTAATTACATTGATTGCACTGTATCAACTCATTCGTAAACGTCTGATGACATTTTGTAGTATTCATGTTGTTTGGTTAAATGCTGTGTTTTGTTTTTATGTGAAACAGGGCACATCTTGGGACATAAGACAATTATACCAAAAGAGAAAGATGTTAGGCTTGTACTCAGCTATGTGATCATTAATCCCAACCGAAAAATAGCAAGACATGCATGCCTTGCAAAAATTAAAAGGCCTTCAGCGCCTATGCTTTTCAACTCACAATCAACTTGTTCAGGGCATCCAAAACAAGTGACTGTTCACAGACATACCAAGGCTAGTGTCAACTGCCAGGAAATTAAGATAGCACTGGATAATTGACACAGGTGCTTTAAAGAAAGTGTGTGTGTACATATTTAGGTCAAATCTAACAAGCCATCAATACCTTAAAGGTTAGTTTTGTCGCTCGTTAGTAATCAGTAACATTGGTTATTCAGAAACATACATAATTAATAATATATAATAAATAAATAATACATTAGTAAATGTAGGATGTATACGTTTCTCTTTGTAGCAGTTTCTTTGGTCTATCTATCACTATCTATCTACCACTTCAAAATTTCAGTGGCCTTTCTACTGCTTTAAGAGTCCGGATTACATCCATTGTGCTGTTTATGATGCTTATGGGGTCCATACAATATCCTACTCATGTTGTATACTAGAACCTACAATGCCCATGTGGCTATTTCTACATATGGGAGGACAAAAAGACAGATCAATACATTTTTTGTTGTCCTTTACCAAGGAAATCTGTTGCTACCGTCTGTACAAAGCCTCACAAATATAAAGATATATAAATACATTGCACACCACAACAC
Organism: Etheostoma spectabile; assembly: GCF_008692095.1. Lineage (NCBI taxonomy): Eukaryota > Metazoa > Chordata > Actinopteri > Perciformes > Percidae > Etheostoma > Etheostoma spectabile. The sequence goes on from NC_045750.1 coordinate 8,881,658, forward strand.
CACACTTTTGGAGAATTGCTGAACATAAATACCCTATGCCATCCACACAAAAACACAAATGACAACATGGCCAATCATTAAAAACGCACAATGGATGTGATCTACAGTCACACATGAAGTAGGTATAGAGACCAAAAATGTCTCAGAAAGAAAGTTCCAACTGAACTTTGGCCAACAAGATGATTTAAAAAATAATGATGTAATCGCACTTACATCTTGCACTTACTGTACATGTGACACTTTGTCATGGCTTATTTAAAGCTAATTTTCTTCTTTTTTTGTGATTCTTGGTGTTCTGAGCTTGTACCATAACAGTTAAATGCACTTATTGGAAGTTGCTTTTGAATAAAGTGTCAACTAAATGAAATGTAATGTAATACATTAAAGAAACTGCTTCCAATAAAAACATATACAACCTATATTTTCTATTTTAATATAGGTATTTTTTAAATGTAATTAGTAAAATAGTTTTTGAATAGCCAATGTTTTTGATTACTTTTGAGGGTTTGCTAGCATCAAAGATATTGATAGCTTGATAGCTATCAATATCTATCAAGTAGAACTGACCTAATTATGTACACACACCCTTTATTGACCGCACCTGTGTCAGTGCTACCTTGATTACCTAGCAGCTAACACCAGCATTGGTGCATTTGTGAACAGTCACTTGTTTTGACACTCCATGAAGAAGATTGTAAGTTTAAATTTGTAAGTGCATTTGAGAAAGTCTTTTATTTTTATTTTTGCAAAGCTGTGTGAATTTGTATTTTTTGGTTAAGACTTATTGAACACAAAGTTGAGTCTAAAAAAATCTTTTTTTTGATCTCATGATATGTCCTTGGATCCAAAAAACACCAGTTTATTTTATCCCTGCATTCGTGAAGTAGCACTCCTCAGCCAATCTACTGGCATTTGCTCTCTTTAGAGTTCAGAAAATATTCTGATACTAAATTAAAATCCATTTAAATATCTAACTAAATACATATGCCTACCTATCTGCAGCATATATTATTGACTATCTACGTCAATGGCAGTCCCACTACAGTGAAACTACCACCCACAAAGTTCCCCGCCTCAAGGAAATGGACAGTGTGTGTGTCTGAGCGCTGAATGGGTGGAGGTGTTAAGAGTGGGATGTGTCTGACATTTTTCTTATTCACTTTGATAGAATCGCCCCCTGGGTGTTCTGGTGGTCTTTGTGTGAATTGGAAGAGCAGCTAAAAGGTTGAAGAGTTAAATGTCAGATATAGAAGAGGAGGGGATGAAGAGATAAGAATCTGACTTCACCCGACACCTAACAGACTGTAGGTGTGTTATGACATCACAAAGCTAAAAAAATCAACCCCAAAAAAGTTTGTCTGTTGCTGAAGAGCCTATAAGCGAGGTCTTTAAATCATTCAGGGGTTTCTTGATCAGACTACTTACAGTAATCAGTGCTCAAAATACACAATCAGCGCTTAGTGCCTGTATTTTAGAAATACTGAGGTCATGAATCAAAGACTCCTCTATCTCCATACTAACAACATGAAGCACAGAGAGATCATCATTTTCATTATTTGGACTATCCAGCAGTTATGATATCCAAGATGGAGATCTAAATGCAATTTCAAACCTTTCTCATCTATTTGTTGCCCTATACTCTAATGTTGTTCTAATAAGTGTAAACAATGGAATCAGCCATTCAAATGCAGATTAGATGGTTTCATTGTAAGTCTCCCAGGGTGCCAAAGCCCCAGATTCCCAGAGGACTTGACCTCAATGTTCTCAAAAGCCACCCCTAAAATTTCAGATTTAATTTCAGGGTTTAAATAACAGTTCAGATGTGATTCTAAACGTTTTTAGTAAGAGTTTTCTTTCTACAACAAACAAACCAACAACAGCTGCCCCTCCGAATTTAAACTAGCTCTACAGTCAGACAAGGGATAAAACCCAGTTGTTTCATTTCACATCACAGTATGTGACATAGTATCTTTAACACACCACGCCGTCATGGATTAAAATCCTGCAGCGCGCGCAAGTTCCCCCTGCTCAAGCCAGCGCATGTCCAGGCCCGATGACCATCTGGATGATCCAGAGGAGGAATGGGACAAGGAGCATAAAGTCTGTACTGCCCAGCGACAGCCCCAAAACCTGAAGGATCTGGAGTGGGTCTGTATGGAGGAGTGGGCCAAAAAGAACTACAGGAAACGTATGATCTCTGTAATTGCAAACAAAGGTTTCTGTACCAAATATTATGTTCTGCTTTTCTGATATAACAAATATACATGTCATGCAATAAAATGCAAATTCATTTTTTTTAAATCATACAATGTGATTTTATGGATTTTTGTTTTAGATTCTGTCTCTCACAGTTGAAGTGTACCTTTGATAGAAATTACAGACCTCTACATGCTTTGTAAGTAGGAAAACCTGCAAAATCAGCAGTGTATCAAATACTTGTTCTCCCCACTGTATATTTTAGGCATATTGATAAATATTATAGAAAAGTATATAAAACAAAATATAGAAATAGGTGCATTCAAATTTACCAAAATGCAGGAAATGAAGAATTTAATACAAGAAAATTCTGGGGGTGGCCCCTTAGAGTGCCCACATCAGAAATTGTCCCAGATTCTCTTAAATGAACATAATTTTCTTGTTTAAAAATATGTTTACATATTTGCCAACCAATATTTTCAAACGTGTTCAATTTCATACATTTTCTGAGGATAAATCATAAAGAGGCCAAGCAAAGATGGAAAAAAACTCTAAAAGGCATCAATGACAGATTTGACATTTTTGTCACAAAAAGTTAGTTCGTTTACACTTTTAAAATAACAGAAAACAAAAAAAAGCGTCTGCAAAAGTTTGGACACCCTGCAGAGTTAATGCCTCGTACCCCCCCCCCCCTTTTGGCAAGTATCAGCTTGGAAACGCTTCCTGTAGCCAGCCAAGAGTCCTTCTTTTGTTTGAGGTATCTTTGCCCATTCTTCCTTACAAAAGTCTTCCAGTTCTTTGAGATTTCTGGGCTGTCTTTCCGACCTGCTTTTTTAAGGTCTATCCATAGATTATGTTGAGGTCAGGAGAGTGTGAAGGCCATGGCAAAACCTTCAGTTTATGCATATTGATGTAATCCACCGTGGATTTTGAGGTGTGTTTAGGGTCATTATCCATTTGTAGAAGCAATCTTCTCTTTGACTTCAGCTTTTTCACAGATGGCATCAAGTTAGCAGCCAAAATTTGCTGAAATTTTGTTGAATCCATTTTTCCTTCTACTCGTGAAATGTTCCCTGTGCCACAGGCTGCAATACAACCCCAAAGCATGATTGATCCCCCCCCCCATGCTTGACAGTTGGACAGAGGTTATTTTCATTAAATTCTGTGCCCTTTCTTCTCCAAACGTATCTTTGGTCATTCTGGCCAAAAAGTTCTACTTTAACCTCATTGGTCCACGGAACTTGTTTTCACAATGCAACAGGCTTGTCCATATGTTCATATGTAAACTTCAAACACTGATTTTTGTGATGAGGACGTAGAAGAGGTTTTCTTCTATGACTCTTCCATGAAGACCATATTTGTACGAGTATCTCTTTATAGTGGAATGGTGTACTACAACTCCAGTGTCTGCCAGGTCTTTCTGGATGGAACGTGGGTTTGGACTTGCTTTTCTCATAATCCTGTGAGCTGTTCTGTCTAATATTTTTCTTGGTCTTCCAGATCTTTCTTTAACTTCCAGTGTTCCTGATGACTGCCATTTCTTAATTACCTTCCGAACAGAGGATATTGGCATCTGAAAACGCTTTGCTATCTTCTTATAGCCTTCTCCTGCTTTGTGAGCCTCAACTATTTTAAGTTTCAGTTTTCTAGACAACTGCTTAGAAGAACCCATGGTGCTGATTGGTGGGGCAAGGTCAGATGAGTCTGGGCATTTGAAACCTTAAGGTTGACATCACCTGGTCTTTCCAGACGATGATTGAGAACAATCCAAAACACTGTCAGGTCTCAGCTTTCCAAAGGGGGCGGTGCATGCTATAAACTCTGCAGGGTGCCCAAACTTTTGCAGATGCCATTTTTTTGTTTTCTGTGATTTTAAAAGTGTAAATGCCTTTTGGAAATTTTCCCATCTTTTCTTGGCTTCTTTATGCACATTAATACACATTTTTACCTGGGGTGCCCGAACATTCAAGCCCCACTGTATATCTATATATATATATAATTATCCTTTAAATGACACAATCTAAAATTCACGCTGAGAATGATAACTTGTTGATTAGGTTTCTGGAGATTTGAAATAGAAAGTAAATCTTTATTAGCCCTTCAGCGTGGTCATCAGAGTAGTTAGTAAGTGAGGTTGGTTTGAGCTATGTGAATGTCGCTGTTTCAAAACCCCGCTCTGTAAATCCCCCACAGGGAGATCCGTAAGTGGGGGAATAGTGTGGGCAGTGTGGCCTGCAGGGTGATATCAAGGTGACATCATGAAATCACTTCAGCCTGTGGTAGGAGCACAATGGGGGACAGACATGAGGGTAAAACTTTATAATACTTATCAGTCAGTCATTTATAAGCCATGAATTAATAATTATTAACAAAACATACATGTTGGTTAAGGATTAAGAGATATGTTAAATGTGTGTACTGTAAATCATCTACAAATCTCAACTATATCATGAAATAATCAAACAAATCATTAGTCAATAAGTAATTGAAGTTGATATATATCTTTATTTGGTATGACAAGTGCTCCGCTGTGATAATAAAAAAAAAACAGGTGATTTTAGCTTGTATTTCTATGTGCTGCCATCTGTAGGCCGCAATGCTTTGACACTATGAGCCAGAAGGTGTTTCCATAAACATTTTTAACTTGTATTTTCTCCACTCTAGCTGCATGTAAACAAAGTTGCTGGAATATTTTATATTATCTCATTTCTTAGTAAACTGTCAGTTGGTGCAGTTGATTGTACAAACGCGTCACATGGGTCTGGCTTCTCTGGAATTCCAAAGCCAGACCATCATGGCAACTGGTTCAGAATACAATCTCATATTTAAAATAGTTCAGCGAACTTATCCCAGCTATCTGCACCTGGCTTGACATAGCTTCACCTTCTCATCCTGCCTTGGCAAAAGTGCAACAGATTAAGCCGCGATGAGCGGATCACACTGAGTCAAGCTGCGCTTTTTTACTTATCCTGAATATCTTTATTCTACTTTCGTGCAACAGGCCCCAGAGGCAGTACCTGAGGCCATTCACTCACTCCAGCTCTGTTTCCAGATCAGCTGCAGCTCGTTTCTACTAATCATCTCCAGCAGTATATAAACCCGGGCTGAACACCTCATCAGCGCTTGATCGTACAACCCAACTTGTGGTGACTTGGCTCAGTTCAAATCTAATGGTTCTGCTCCTAGAGCGCCTATGGGTTTTTTGGCTCGCTCTGTATTTTTGTGCTCAATGTTCATTTTTGCCTTTTTGTTCAGATCACGCTTTGAGCCTGCTGCTTCCCCACTGGATCTGTTCAGCTTCTTCTCTGCCTACCGGCTAGGCTGCGGTGTAGCTTTCCTGCTGAGCTGCCTACCAACCCAGCTACCCCCCTCTCATCACTCTCACACTAGACCCCTTGGTGAGTGGAGACTGGACTCTCACCACTGCCTTCTTTGTTTCTCAGTTCGGCCCTGTCTGCCTCCTTCCAGCTTTAGTCCCGATCTACAGCACTTGTTCCAAGCCCACTCCCTGTTGCACATTTCTTATCAACTGTTCAAATAAACTTTTAACTGTATGTCAGTCTGTGTGCCTGTCTCTGTGTTCTGGCTCAAGCGAGAGCTTTACATTGTTGATCAATAAAATTGCAGGAAATAGTGACATGTGGCCTTTAGAATCGGAGATGACGTCTTCAACTGACTAAAACCCAAAGATCTTCAATTTACCATCACATGACATAAAGAAAAGCCACAATTCATCCCAATTTATAAGCTGGTATTTTTGTTTGGAAATGTATACAACTTTAAGCTGCTCATTTGTGTAAGCTTTTAAAAGATATGCCCAACACATCATGCCAGGAAATTGTAGGATTTTTAATTTATTTCCCATTGCGCCAGGTTTGAGCAACTTACTGTCAAATACTTCAAAGCCTAAGGAAAAAAAGTTTAAACCAATGATGTACACACCTGATAGGAGACCATGGCAGAGCCTTCCCAAAGACCAGTGACGGGGCAGAGCGCCTTCTCTGAGCCAAGTGTCTAAGGTGCTGTAAGAAAACAGAGGACTTGTAAGTGAAACAACATATCTACATATGTCAATGTATATTTATTTGTAGGGCCTTTCATTCATTTTATTAATAGGATGTTCAAACATTGTACAATGCTTACACACACCACTAAATGACATAGATCATTCAACCATTTGCCGTTTGTCCATGCCCTCAGGATTCTAGATAGGTTCTCGAGTATATAACTAAACAAAATCTACCAAAGAAGCCCTTGCAAAGTTAGCAGTGTGACCATTACATAAACTCTGCACTGCATCATTGTGCAACCCTAGAAACAGTGGAGTAACGATAAGCCAAACCCATTTTTGAGTCGAGGAGGGCTTTAAAGGTGGAATAAGTATTTAGATGCAGTTGCAGTACAATTTGTATATGTGTTGCCTAAGCTTAACTAGTTTGTTTCTGTTAATTATGTGTTAAAAACTGCTCCAGTTCTGTTAAATAGAACGGGCATATGATGCAAATTTCCACCATGATCATGTACGGTCACATGTTATAACTAATCATCAGATGGCATTAAATAGAAAGGACATATGTCGTTTTAGGAGTCATTTACAGTACAATCAACCTATTCTATCCTTTGGGTATGAGGATCTGTAAAATTTATCATGAGGGGGATATGAATGTCTATGCCATCCAACAGTTGTCAAGATATTTTACTCAGAACCACAAATGAAGCTTGATGTGGCACTAGAACTACTACTATTACTACTATCATTGAAAAACCAATGTCATTGAAAAACCAATGTTGATTGTCTGTAGAATAAAGGACATCAATAGTTATCCCCTGTAGACCAGAGTTCCTTGACCTCTCAGTTAATAAAGGGAATTCCTCCGAACCACAGCCGTGTGTGCATGTTTTTCATCTTTTGTGCTTAATGAAAGACCCCTCCTTAGGGTAAGGGTTCCTAACCTCTAATTCATCATTTCATTTCCCCAGAACAAACAGTCTTCCACACACATACCGACTTTGTTGTGGCTGCTCTCTTGCTCCAATTGTTGGACAAACTGAAAAATTGGGTAAAGCAGAACTGAAGACAAAGAGAAAAACAGCAAAACAAAACAAACAAAAGCAGGAATACTTGACAAAGCATCTCTTTCTGGCCTCTGTCTCTGCAGCCGGTTCCATGCTGGCACACCAAGTCCACTCACTCATAATAAACCAGGACTAGAACACAAATGACCGAGGTGACCTACCACTGTCAGGGTGCACAAATGCTACACGGGGAGGTACAGTGTGGATCCTTTTATACAGCACCTGTACTGTTGATGTACACAACATGCTACCAAACACATTCACATGACAGATGCAGGGAAGTGTTTTCTGTTGTCACATTTGGCTTATGTTAAACACAAATCAACGTGTTAACAGACTTACCATTACGGCTAGAGCACAACCTCAACATCATTGTTCTCAGCCACTCCCTCTGTTTGCTGATTAGACCCGTAAAGATTTGACCCAAAAATGTAACCCAAGAATCAACCGCAAACCCAGACGAAGTACTGGAGGAAAAGGAAAATTGAACGGAAGTACGTAGGAGGGCCGAGCCAGGCTAACTTTGCGCTACTTCAACCTTTACATTTTTGAAAGAGGAAGTGGTTATGTTCACAGCCAGAAGACTTTTCTTGTAAGAAAAACATATACATGTGGGCCACTTTAGGTGTTTGAGCAATTAACCCCTTGTGTCATTCTCTGGCGAGGACTGACTCCAATGATAAATCACAAAAAGCAGAATTTCCATTGACAGATATTCTTTTTCCCAAATAAATAAAGGATTAACTCTCTGGTCTGAAGTTACAGAGGCTGCATATTTGTTGATGACAATGGTTTGAATCTGCACTCAGAGACCCTTCATAACTACCATCATTGAAAGCTCAGGGTTAAAAGCAACACCTAAAGCACTTCTATTCAAGAGTTTCATTGCCATCTGCCAATTCTTCAACTTCAACTCCAAATACTTTCAATGTCATCTGCAACAACTGAACAGAAATCCATCTGGCCCCAGCCTTGTACAGCCAAATACAGTCAAGGAACATGGAGGAAGGAACATTGTCTTTTTCATCAGTATTCTTTCATACTCTATGGGTTGGTGAATTGTTCCTCTCCTTGACCATTTACTGACATTTTCTAACCCATCTTATGTAACACAGCGTTCAAACCTCTCCCTTATACACACAGCAACTGCTAAACAACATGTACTGTATGTTGATGTAGGTCAGATTCATCAGTCTGGAACAATTAACAAAGCAGTGCTCGCACTTAATCACACTCAGCAGTCATCTTTTTCACCTTTGTGTATTGGATGGTGGATCAATACTTACAGGATGTAGAGAAGCTGCAGCATCATCATAGCTTCCTCTCCTCATTGTTGCAACTCCATAATCTGGAGAGTTCATGCTGGCGTCTCCGAGCAGAACCTCAACCCCCTGCTGCCGTTTACTGTTGGTAATCACTTGGTAGTTTTTGCTTTGCCTGTAGAGAAGAAGTAGTTTAAGGTTTCTCCTGTGAACGAGCCGGGGAGCGGTTGCAGAGTGGCGCCTCCGGTCCTGCAGAACAGATTCTTTTAACTGGTGCTAATGAGGGTTACAACAATGGAGGCCCGGCTGGCATACAGAATAGGAGAGGGGGGTTTTGTGCCTGACCTGAACCCACAGTGGCACTCTGATTCGAGCCACCAATACCCCCCACCCTACCCCGCTCCATCCCAGTCTGTCCTGTCCTGTTCCGCTCCAGTGGGGCAACTTCCTCCCATAATGAGATCGCCGTGCCACCCATCAGGGCTTGCTGCCTTGTCCCCATTTCCAGGCTTAACGAGGGTGAAATGCCGTGACTGACAGTGCCTCTGAAAAACAGGGTCTGCAAGATTCCAAACACATAAACAAACACACACAAACAGATGTACGATGAGGAGTTTTTGAAGCTACTTTCAGGTTTGGCAGGCAAAAAAAATCCAAGAACAAGTAGGAAAGAGTTCAGCATTAAAACAGGCATTAAAAATTACAAATTTAAAGGTGGTAAAGTTTGAAAATAATGTCTTAGCTGAACAGTTGAACAGCAGTTGAGAGGAATCCAAACTTCTATTTACATTTAGTTAAAACAATCTCAAAGTGGCTTAAAATATTGACTTTGCACCATCCTTCCCTTACAAATATAAAAATGTAATACTGACACACTCATCCCTTAATAATAAACCCTGGATACCAAATACTTTTAGTGTGACAATATGTTGGCTCCCTCTTTCTTGATTTTTCCAAAAACATATTGAATAAGCTTCCTATCTTTCATTTAAATTTGCCAATTGGAGCAGCTGTCGTCAGCTACAAATCAAATACTAATGCTAATGTTTGAGTCACAGACAGACAGGTGACTACATCTGTAAGAAATCCAGGGTCTCCTTTCCACCTGACCTGCAACTATTAGGACTAAACATGCAATCTCTACAAATATTAAAACGAACAAACAGCACATGTGCCTTGTGTTGTAAAGTGCTTTGAGTTGCCCCTGAAGGACCCATTTAATATTGTTTAGAAAAGTTAATGGTTTCCATCCAGTTGTCAAAAGCTCAGCATGGAGCCACTTTTGTGTCAGTCACTTGTTTACATGACTGGTTTGATTTTGGCTTTATGGTGGCAGTAATGCCGACCTATTCAATTATTGTTACTACTGCAACTTATGATTTCACATTTTCTTTAGATCAACGTTCAAAACAAGTTCCCATTTTGTAGAGGTAAAAGTGTTTGGATTGGCAATAAAAACTGATTAAGATGCCCCAGACTAATGTCTTTGGTGGCCCTGAGAGGACATAACACGCAACATTAAGAAAATGCACAGAAATAGACCACAGCAAGCAACAATAAGAAAACACACGCAAATAGACCACAGCAAGCAACAATAAGAAAACACACGCAAATAGACCACAACACGCAACAATAAGAAAACACACGCAAATAGACCATAAAACGCAACAATAAGAAAACACACGCAAATAGACCACAACACGCAACAATAAGAAAACACACGCAAATAGACCATAAAACGCAACAATAAGAAAACACACGCAAATAGACCACAACACGCAACAATAAGAAAACGCGCGCAAATAGACCACAACACGCAACAATAAGAAAACATGCACAATTAGACCACAACACACAACAATAACAAAACACGCGCAAATAGAACACAACACACAACAATAAGAAAGATAAGAAAACACAAGTAAATAAACCACAACGGAAGTTTTAAGTGATGTATTAGCCTACACGTGCCTCAATCATTGGCATGTGTTCTTCAATTTTAACAATTTTTGCCACTTGATTCATCACCAAATTCACTTCTGAGAACATTTTAGGAAAGAAATGAACAAATAAATGAGTTGAGAAGCTCCATAAAGGGATGCGATAGCCAGCTAGCGCCTCCCGGGGCCTGTCGCTCGGACAGTCATGGTCGGAGACCCGGGTGTAAGCTGAAGGTCTTTCAGACCGGACTCGTATATAAGAGGCTTTTATTTAGCCGTTGACAAATCGTTTGTTTAAACATCACAACACATGTCCATCATAAAATCAACAGGAACCTGTGGTTAACTGTCTTTTTGGCATTAAACTCCATAAACCACTGCAAGTTTAACAATCTCGCTGGCCCAGCCATCACACACACACACACACACACTGCCACAGCCCAGCAGGCAGAGGCGGGGGAGAGAGAGAGATACCCGTTTCTCATCTTGAGACTTCTTAAAATTATGACATAGGCTAGAAAAGATTAGGTATTTAGTTTGTACTTTTTTTGGTGTGTTTGGTTTCTGATTAATTAGAAGTTGAGTTTTAGTCTGTACGACAAATGAACATGTTACCATTTTGTGTACAACGTTATGTAGACTAAAGCAGAATGGTTTCTTATTGTTGCGTGTTGTGGTCTATTTGTGTGCATTTTCTTAATGTTGCGTGTTTTGGCCTCTCAGGGCCACCATAGATGTCTCTTGGTGAAGATATCTCTCAGCCAGATGCAGCTTTTTCCTTCCAAATTGGAATATTTGAACACATTAACTAAAGCACTGCAGTGCTACCTTTTGACAGCATGTTGATATCTTTCCTTGCTTTTTACAGCATTCAGAAACATTGTTGAGAATGCGTCACCACAGTCTAATCCTGATATAACCCTGTTCATGGAAAAAATTGCAATTAAGTCTTGTTGCTGATGGAGAAAACACTCATCAATGCAGCCTATTGTCAAGAGGTTACATAATCTGTATGTTACGCCCCAGTCTAGGGGTGCCTAGGACGCAACATGAACAAGAAGAAAGCCCCCATCTACCCGTCCCCCAAGTAGCCAAAAAACTTGTTTTGTTGTCACAATGTATTTATTTGACATTAAATATAACTTATGATTAAACAGATATATGTAACTTAAAACTTCAGGGTGGCCTACCATAAAAATAACAAACAAAACAACACTGTCTAGAAAGCAAGATATTAACCTAAAATACCAAAATATGGCCAAAAGAATAACAATGACTTACCTCCCTAACTGAGAAAACAGGAGAAAAACTAAAGTAACACACCTGGAGGTCCACCCTTGCAATTGAAAGCGGAAAAGTACTTATCTAACACAACAACTTAACAAAGACAACGTGTGGCTGGTTGAGAGGGGAGGAGAGGAGAGGAGGATGAGGAATGCCTGCTACAACACTGTAGCACATACACAACGCTGGGCTAAACACTGCGCATCTTTAAATACCTTTCACAGGAACAGTCTGACATATTATCTCTAACCAGTACTTTAATCTTGCTTTGGTGTCCTGATATTTAAAGAAGTCACTCTTTCATCATCTTTCAGTCATTCGTTTCTTTGTTGATATGCAACGCTTCTGAACATACAAGGTTTTCGCCCAACAGCAATGATATGCTATTATTAATCAATCCAGCTGTCTAAGCAGGCTGTGCAACATCACACATTTTACTTGTTTTATACAATGGCAAACACGGCCCAAAGCGCATTTTCCCACTTTAAGACTATTTTATTCTGTTTTACATGAATTGGGTTTGGAGAGCTGCCAACACAATAGTGACCTACACTCAATACTGTGCCTGAATGCATCCTGTGTAAACTAAAATGGAGTACTGAAGCTGCTGCTGCTCTGCTAACGGGCTACTCTTGCTACTCCTATATAGACACACTGTATGTCCAATATTCACTTTCCTTTTAGTTTTTGGTATCCACCAACTCCTGGGTGAAATACCTGGCCTTTTAGCTTTTAAATGATTCACTGTGTTCACTAGCTAGTTGCTAACTTGGTTTGTCCTCCGCTTGGTGCTGGACAATGCATACTGTTGTTCTGAAAAAAGCAAGATCTACAACTGACAACTTACCATTACACATAGACTTTTAATCCATTGTAATGATCAAAAATCTGAATATGGCTTTATGATATATTAAATCATTGAGTACAGGGCTGTTATCACCATTTAGATAACTGTTAAAACTATTACAGCCCTGATGGAGTTTGCTCTTTACTCAAATTACCACCACATTGGACTACAAGGAGCTCATGAATCAGTCAGAGTGCCATTAAATGAATCGGTTTCTCATTAATATGTATTAAGCTGTTAAATCGCTCAGACTGAGCATTAAAAAATGAGATAAAAGTGATTCTGGTCTGTGAGGGAATTTGAATTTCTTTCCATTTAAGCGGCTGTTGAATCACCAGTGGTTTAGACCACGGACTGAATAGGAATGAGAGAATATATGAATGTTGAACAGTTTATCAATCGCAATTCAAATAAAATTGATATCATTCATCATTGTATTTTGCTATTTTCTCTGTGTATCTTTTAGGATGGATGATTTTATGATGGACTTTCAATTTCTGTGCTTTAAAGAATTTTTATTATATATTTTACATATTAAATATAATTTCAATGTCCCAAGGGACAGCTGAGTGTTAGAAAAATTGAGTTTTAAGGGCTACAGAGAGAGAGAAAACACTACAAGGACAAACTCACTGATCAACTTTCTGTCAGTATCTGAGTTACAAACAGACAGTTACTACAGACTTAGTGGCCAAATACAAAAATTTGTCCATGTACCTTCAGCTATTTCTTTTGGGGGGGGGGCTTTTTAGGCCTTTATTATGACAGGACAGCTTAGACATGAAAAGGGAGAAAGAAGGAAATAAAATAGAGCAAACTGCAGCTACAGTAAAGTCATGTTTAAAGAACAGAAGAATCACCCATTGTTGACATATTTCAGTCAGGCCCGAAGTAACAGATTTATACAGCCACACTGCTAGTATTATTAAAAACACACTATGACATTAACGATGTCTCTGTTCCATTTAGCTGTACCAGTGAGCCAACTACAGAGCCCATCAACTGGTAAATGGACAAATAAATAAACATAAACATTTACACCCATTTACACTCTAATGGCGCAGCATCGGGATGGATTCGGGGTTCAAAGTCTTGCCCAAGGACACTTCAACATGAATCTGCAGGGCCAGGGATCGACTACCAACCTTCCTATTGGGAGGCGTCCGCTCTTACCACCTGAGCCACAGCCGCCCCTAGTATACATTAATAGAATTCAGCCATTATCAACATTATCACCTTCTGGATTTGGCAAATAAAAACAGAAATACATGATTGACTTTTTGTGTCACCTATGATTTAAAGTGCCAAGAACTACCAAGTTGACAAATACTTCAAAGTCATAATACACAAACATGTAACACAGATCATATTTGCATGTACCATATAATTATAACATTTACAGGTAGACTGTAATTGTTTACATGTCAGTATTCATCACTGAATACAGCACTGAAATGACAACTTGAACTTGAGTTCTGCTGCTACTCATGGAGAGTATAGAGGATCTAAGAATGTAACAGAACGCAGGCTGTTAAAGGAGAATTCTGGTCAACTTCAACACGTAGCTCTGTTGTTTGGAAATTTGGAGTGCTGTCAGTAGCAAGAAATATGAAACTAATCAGCACTGCCTACACCGTGTTATCACCGTGCTAGAGTTAGCACCCAACAGGCTTAAACAGGGCAAGTTTTAAACATGTGTTTAGCCTCTAAACATGTTCAAAATGTCATACCTACCCACGTGAAGTGATTCCTTCCGAGGGACCAAAGCAAATCTGACTGCAGTAGATGTGACAGGCATACACGTTGTTAATCCATACCTCTGTTTATTTCCTGTTTTCCTGTTTTCCACACTAGTTGATTGTCGAACTTATACAATCCAATATTACAAAATGTATTTATTCCACAAAAAAACAATGTGCCATTGTTATGTCCTTAGCAGTGTTGGGCAAGTTACTTTTAAAAGGTAAAATATAGCAAAAATTCTTTAGAAATCTTTAGCAGCAAAAGTTACCCCCCCCCCCCCGATTTCATAACGCCATACTTGTTTACTTGAGCTGGGACCACAGAAGCTTTTCAGCAAAGGGGACAGGACGACTGCACCGTGTTGAGGGGAGGATGGATGGGGCCATGAATCAGGAGATCTTGGCCAACGACCTCCTTCCTTCAGTAAGAGCGTTGGAGATGAGCCGTGGCTGGGTCTTCCAGCATGACAACGACCCGAAACACACAGCCAGGGCAACTAAGGAGTGGCTCTGTAAGAAGCATCTCAAGGTCCTGGAGTGGCCTAACCAGTCTCCAGACCTGAACCCAATAGAAAATCTTTGGAGGGAGCATAAAGTCTGTACTGCCCAGCGACGGCCCCAAAACCTGAAGGATCTGGAGTGGGTCTGTATGGAGGAGTGGGCCAAAAAGAACTACAGGAAACATATAATCTCTAGAATTGCAAACAAAGGTTTCTGTACCAAATATTATGTTCTGCTTTTCTGATTTATCAAATACTTATGTCATGCAATAAAATTCCAATTATTTAAAAATCTTACAATGTGATTTTCTGGATTTTTTTCAGATTCTGTCTCCCACAGTTGAAGTGTACCTATGATACAATTCACAGACCTCTACATGCTTTGTAAGTAGGAAAACCTGCAAAATCAGCAGTGTAGCAAATACTTGTTCTCCCCACTGTATAGTTTTTTATATTTCAGGCATATTGATTCAGAAAAATATAGAAATAGGTGCATACAAATTCACCAAAATGCAGGGAATAAAGAATTTTATGCAAAAAAAATTCTGGGGGTGGACCCCCAGACTGCCCCCATCAGAAATTTTCCCAGATTCTCTTAAATCAACAAAATTTTCTTGTTTACATATTTGTCAACCAATATTTTCAAACATGTTCAATTTCATACATTTACCAAGTGTAAAATCCGTTACCTGTCTGTTAACATTAGCCTAAAGGTAAAAAAAAAAAAGTAAGTGAATTGTAAAGTATTTCTTTGTTTGAATACTGAATACCCAATTTGGTGTGAAAAAACAAGTAGTTTTACGGCGCGATTTTGAATGATGACCATTCACCGTAAATAAGGGCTCCCCCTCCTACAAAAGCCAATTTAAGCACTGGTACTATATGATAAAGTGTATACATGCATGCATATACGTACATAAAGTTACAGGTAAACAGATCTATTATGCTTAATAAAGGCAATTAGTGTATGATCCAGTAGATGGTGCCAATGTTCAATCAATGTTAGAGTTAAAATGGCTTCTTCCAACGGTAGGCTCCAGGTCACATAAGGTGATGAGGTACTAGAATTTAATTGTATTATTTTTACACTGTCAGTACTTTAAGAGCAACTTGTATAATGGATAAAGGGCCTGGAACATGTATTGAATGAATTGAAATACATTTAAACCTATAGGCTATAACATAGGCTTACTGTATATTGATTGACTGGAATTCACTCAATACATTTTGTCTGGCGACGACGCACGATACAGAATATAAATAGAATATTCAATTATCAAATTAAATTACAACAAAATTTGCCTACAGAATTAAGCATATCCCTATTCTAGGCTATTCTAAAATAATACTTTTAGGTTGCAACATAGGTTACACTCTGAAGCGCAATATAGTAGGCTGTAACGGCAGGCGTGACGCCTTGCGCCCTAAATTGACTGTTCTGAATTTAAGCAGTACAAAGGCTCATGGGACTGTGTTCTGAACTGTTCCTGTCCTAGTTGATGTTTTTAACAAGGTTTTGTTAATTATTTGGGCGTGCATTTATGTTATCTGGGTTTTAGTTTTGTGTCTACCTACCTACCTACCAGCCGTAGGTCATCAGTCTGCCTTAAATCCAAAAGGAGAAGAACTACCGTTTGTCACAGACTGACAGCCAGTCCATCCAATCTGCAACGAGGAATCATTGTCCAATACGTACCTACCTTTTCCGGTTTGGGTCTCATCAAATGTCATTTTATTTTTTGCTTTGCTGTTTTGTGAAATGTTGAAATGCTGAGTGAAATGTTAAAGTGTTTTATGAAATGTTTTGTTTTACACACTGGCATATACCGGCCTGATCACGACACGATTGCGGTTTCTGTGCGATTCTTTGTTCTTTGTCCTTTTCTTTGCTGTGAGTTATGACACAAGATAAATCAACATTCTTCTTTTGGACGTAGCGTCTTTCCTGGAGCTGAATGTGGATGGGATATTGAACTTGGACTTCGGCAAAGTCGACGCCCACTTGGTTTCCTCCCAACTTGGGACAGAGCAGGCAGCGGAGCTCCTTTTGGAAAGGCTGGTTAAAGTAAAAGTAAATAAATGGGTTGTAGATGTGGGAGCTTTTGGCAAAGAGGGCGGAAAACACGAAGCCCTCAGGAGCCATGTACTGGGTCCCCTTGTGGAAAATGAAGAGGAAGGACACAATAGCGTATGGCGCCCAGGCAATTATAAAACCCAGGCTGATGCAGAAAAACATCTGGAAGAGGAGGCAACAGATTACAGAAGATTACTACACTGGAATTGTCATTGCGCTGTAAACATTTGAAACTCAATGAATCATTTCTCACGATGCACACTAGTAACAGAGGGCTGTACTCCCATGAAGCTTGTTTCCTAGGAGATTGTCCAAAAGAGCATTAAGAGCATCTAATCTTTGCTCTTTCTAAAGTAAAGTCCCGGATAACGTTAACTTTTCATGCCTCTAGAATTTCTTTCTTATTTTCTGGAAGAATCTATAATTATGATCAACTTAATTATTTCCCGGACTTTGATTCATCATAGTCCCTAAAATTACTTAGAAATGCAGGAAATATGGTTAGAATAGCAAACCTTTTTTGGCGGCAGACCCCCAGATTCCTCTTTTGTGTCCCCCCTACTTCTCACACCAAAGTTACACCCTTGACTGTCTCTTTACAAAATTTGTCCAGAGATTGTTTCTAATTTTATCTAAATAATACTACAGTTTATATCTTGTTTACAATTCTTTAAATACTTCTAAGGAATCCTAAAAAGAAAAAGTATGTCACGTAGAAAAAAAAAGATATCGTTATCATAGTCAGTCTTTTAACTCTGAAATATCGATATTGGAACCAGACCCAAGTCCCTAGTCTCTTTTTACCCAAACTACTGTACAGCTTTGTTCGCCAGACAAGAGGATCTATTTAGCAGGAAATTACCTTCAACCTCAGGGCTTTGTTAGTATATATAGATCTTTGTATTTTATCAAGTAAGTGTTCTATTTAACAAGTGTTCTATTTAATTCAATTTTATTCATAGTATCAAATCATAATAGTTATCGAGTCAAGTCTCCAATGATGTCTCAAGTTGTTTAGAAAAAGTCCCATCATGTCTTTTCTTACCAGGTTAAAAACCTGAGACTAAAAGCAACACTAGAAAACTATTCCCGCTTCGGTCCTCCTACAGGTTAGAAGTGGAATTGTCCCATTTTGTCTCATTCAAACTACAGAGCCGCTACCCAATCTGGCAAACTTGCATAGTGCAGTTATGGCAGATCGAGAGCCGCAAAGCGAATGTAGAAGTGCCGTTCACCCTGTTATGGTGAACCACTGAAATGATTTTGGAAACATTTATTTTTTTAGTTGCAAAATGTTCTCTAGTGTTGCTTTAAATGTTTTGTTTTTCTACTTCAGTCTCAAAACTGATAGGACAGTCAAATCAATCTCAAATGAGTCAAGTTTTAGAGCAGTCAAGTCCAAGAGTATGTCTTGACTCCTCATATGTACCTAGATTTCGGGTAGTCACTGCTCCTGGCAAGGATGTAGCCCCCCAAAAAAAACAATGTTTGCTCACCATGGAGAGTTGTTTTTCAGCGTATCGCAGTTTGTTGCGGCTGTGTTTCGCAGACAGCAAGTGGGAGAAGCGAGACACCTTGTAGAGGATCTGACACTGGGACACCACGATGAGGAGGACTGGAACCATTGTGAAGCAGGCGAAGGAGCAGATGACGTAGAAGGCATCCTTGGCTGAGGTATGATATCCCTTCCAGGCGATGGTGCAGGACAGTCCGTACGGCTCAGGGACGTACTTGCCCCAACCAAACAGGGGCAAGCTGGACCACACAGCAGCGATGAGCCAGGTGGAGCCGCACGCTATGTTGATGTTAGCTCCTTTCAGCCACCCAGCTGTGAAAAAAAGTTATCCAATAGTGTTACTGCTGAGTTACATATTGTATACATTCAATGTCTCAGCTGCCTTGGTGCCTAAAGGAGTGGTTTGACATTTTGGCAAGTTTGCTTATTCACTTTCTTGTTAGATGAAATGATTTCCTGTTTGTGTGGAAATTTGAAGCTATAGCCATCAGCCAGTTAGCTTAGCACAAAACTGGAAATGGGGGAAATAGCTAGCATGGCTCTGTCCAAAAAGGTAAAAAAAAAAACTGTCAAGATTTAACAAACAATATAACGTTTTAATAGTGAGCTTTTGAGGTGCTGGTAGGCAGATTTTGTTACATTTTGACAGAGCCAAGCTAGCTTTTTCACCGTGTTTACAGTCCTTGTGCTAAGCTAACTGACTGTAGTATCATTTTTCCATACAGACATGTGTGGTATAATCTTCTCAACCCAAAAAAAAAAAAAAAAAAAAAAAGAACTGACTCGCTTTTTTTATTTTTGTCTCTCCTTTGTGACTAAAGTAATGACGAATCTTTTTTTCATATAGAGTACACTTTTTTTAATGGATAGTGTTATTTTTAACAAATTATAGCGACGTTTTTCTTAAGTGAGTTTTTTTAAGAAAAGTAAATGTCAAGCTATATGATAAAAGAAAAACAAACCCAGCAGTTCTTAGTAAAAGGAGACATCAGTTCTGTCAACATCTGGCTCTATCACGGTAACATTAATGTGTTATGCACAGGCATGTTCTTTACACAATAGAGTGTTTACTGTGACATTTGTGCCATCTAAAAATAGTTACTGAAGCATAAAGCAACAATGCATTCTGATGTAACTTCTTACATTTTGACATAAGGAAGAAAGAACAAGTTAAGTAAGTAAAAAGGTTTTGAAACACCCTGCCTTACTTTGCTTACCTACACAAAAAAAAAAAAATCTTATATGGCGCTAGAGTTTAACGTATGAAAATGTAAGCAAAAGGTTATAGAGATTTTTTGGGGTCATTTTTAGGCCTTTATTTTCACAGGACAGATGAACATGAAAGGGGAGAGAGGGGGGAATAACATGCAGCAAAGGGCCGCAGGTCAGAGTCAAACCCACGGTCGAGGAGTAAACCTTTATATATGTACGCCTGCTCTACCAACTGAGTGGACATCGTCATGGTATTTTTATAAGTGTTTCCTGCACGTTCTGCAGAAAGGATAACTATCTTCAATCAACTGTCCTTCGGTATTCTTATAATAACCAAAATATGCCCATGCATCAAACTTCGTCCTCCTAGAGGGCTGATAAATGTCCTGAATGCTGTCATCTCCTCCTTCCGCCATGATTCCAACGTCAAGAAACGCACATTAGGCTACACAGTGCGCCTGCACGGCAACCTCAGGAGTAGCAGATGAAGCTGGGAAGGATTAAACACATGGTGGAAATCCACCGTGATAAAAATATTTTTAAATGAAAGCAGTAATTGTTGTTATCGTCAACATTTTTATCATGGTTTACCGTTACACCGGTAATTGTTACATCCCTATATGGAGCATGACGGGCTTTGTGGAAAGCTTTAGAGTAGGATTATTTGTTGTAAAATTACCAAACAATGTCCTAAAGCATTGGCAAAAAATACTTGTATCTGTGCTGTCCTTGAACCCTTTAACATCCTTTCAAGCAACAACAAACTGCCCTAACCATAAATGGAGCTGTAGCAGGTCTTCAGGTAGCGGATTATACTGATGGCGGCGATGGTGAACATGCCACACAGGCCAAAGATGTAGCAGCCGAGGCCGTAGTAAACACATGTGATGTTTTCTCCAAGCCAACGGTGGTGGAAAGAGGACAGGATGGAGAGCGGGTAGAAGCAGATGCAGCAGAGGAAGTCGACCACGGCTAGGTTGACGCACAGCAACTCTGAGCCCACCATCTTCTTCCTCCTGCGGTAACAAATTACCAGAACCAGCCCATTTCCCAGAACAGAGAGCAGAACTAAAAAGAAGAGGAAAACATTTCTTCTCAAAATTCATGTTGCATTAACTTATTTTTGTTTGGCCACTGGTAACATCAGGACAATATGTCATAGCATCAGGAGAGAGACAACGACCATCAGTGAGGCCATCTGTCATGAGCCAAGACAGTTGTCTTGACTGGGGGGAGTTTAGTTTATAATGTTGTCCTTTATCCTCCCCTTTATCCAATTTCCAGCTGTAGTCCTTGGCCAGCTGACAATAGGCATCCTAAAATACAATGGTTAACATATTTAAATGAGTTACACTAAATCTATAATAAAACGGCAGGCCTAAGCAAATAGGGTTAAGACATACAAAGACGTGGCACAAGCACAGATCACAGCAATGACAGTCCATGTAGTAAAGACAATACGAAAGAAACAAGAGAAAAATCTCAGAGGTCCACACTGAAAGCACATACAAGACATAACGGAGGCAGGCAGCAGAGATGGAGCGACAGCAACAATGACTAGGTCACACCGAACACACATTACATCTGACAGATGTGTGCAGTAATAGTAATTGTACAGCCATGTTTTAAAGCACCTATATTATGTTAATTTTCAGTTTTATAATTGTATTTTGAGGTTATACCAGAATAGCTTTACATGGTTTCATTTAAAAAAAAAAAAAAAAAAAAAACATTGATGTACTGCATATTGCTGCAGCTCTCTTTTCACCCTGTGTGTTTGGCTCTCTGTTTTAGCTACAGAGTGAGACATCTCACTTCTATACTATGTTTGTTGGGAGTCACACATTAGGTAATGATAATTGTTACTCCCCAGTGTAAGTCAAGTGCAGATTTGAGTTGCGCATGAGTCACTTTGAGACAAGTAGCATACAAGATGCTAAAGAGAGACTTCTGTAATGTCAGTACACTAAAAATGGACCTACGTAACCAAGTTCGTTCACTGCTGGCTACAACTTAGCAATCAAACACAGCAAAGCTGTCACTTGAATGCCATTTTGAAATGATTACCATGTTCTGTTATTGTTTGTAATGAGAAAAGTTTATTATTTCAGGAATTTCACACATTTCAGTATGACAGTTATGTCGTAAACAGTTTAAATCTGAGCATGCGCTACTTAAATCTGTACTCGACTTACATCGGGGAGTGACAACATCAGATAGCTACAGATACAAAAGTAAAGCTTGGCAAGACGAGACAGAACAGGAAACCAGACTAACATAAAACAGGAAACAGAACATACAGACACTTACTAGGGGGCACGAGACAGACTACCACACAAAACCGGGGAGGAAACTAAGACAAACACGAGTAGACAAGACAGGACCCACAAAAAACAAAGAAACCGCCCAAACCATCACACTTTTGATGCTTTATTAAAATCAAGCAACACGGGCGTGGGTAGCTCTGCTATGGCTGTGTTTGGTTCTGCAAAGAAATAAATAACATTGTAAAGGCTACCATACACAATGCATAGGAATCATGTTTGTAAATAATGACAATAAACCCACTATTAATTACATTATAATGCAGTGTAACTACTGTAGCATGTTAATAATGCACCGAAAATAAAAACGTGAGCAAGGGCGTTCAACAATCGCCATTATGAATCAACAGCCAGGTGTAACCTAGCAAACAGGTGAAGAACACACAACAAAATCACTAGATAACTAACTTTGCCAGAACTATAGACCAATAAAATGAACTGACAACCTATTGTAAGTTTTACGACTTACAGTTCTCAAGGGGACAGACACACACACACACACACACACACACACAGTCTCTCTTTTCTCTCACTTTTTTCCTCCGTGTGGCGTGCGCGCCCGCGGTGTGAGGCGCGTGTCCGCGATATTCTCCGACATGCACTCAGTCACACCTGATAGACAACCTTTTGTACAAAACAAGCCAATTTTGTAAAATGTAAGGTATAGAAAGTACCAATATTTGTTTTAAATGTAAGGGTTTAAAAGTAAAAAGTCGCCCGAAAAAAAGAATATCTGAAAAATCTACAGTAACAAAGTATTTGTACTTTGTTTCTTCCCATCTCTGTGGATGATAGGCTACACACTGACAACAATGAGCACAAAGGACACTTCAGATGAGGGTACTATATTCAATCCATTACACTCCGAATCATGGTCAAGGATAGCATACACAATAGGATCTTGAGAGCTTATATATGTATATGTGCATGTGTACATGCTTGCATGTCCATCTGTATGTTCAGTATGTACTTTAAATAGATTAACCCCTCCCTTCCTGTGATAGCAAAGTTTCATTTGATTTGCAAGCTTACAGGAAATCAGTTCAAGATGGCGACCGACAAGCACAATTAATGAAAGAAAATCACTCTCTCACACTCCCGATCAAGGAGTTTGGCTGGTTTTGAGCCGGATGTCTTCCAATGTTCGGATGTCTTATTGAAAGAAAGAAAAATCCATTTGACGCATTATGATCCAAGTGCAGATTAAAAATGTCAAACCTTTTTCTACGATTAAATAATTCAATTGAGGTGTCTGCTCTCTGATTTCTACTTAAACATGTGTTGAGTCTTTTTTCTTGTAAATATGTGTTTAATAGACTTTTTCACATGCTTTTTTTGGACATGTCATAGTAGGAAAAGCACAGGTGTATTCAAAACCATTAATGATGGCTGCATTCCACTTAGGAGAGGCCCTGCTTTTGTGCATGCTGACCCACTGAAATAGCTTACTGGGACACTTGATGGAATTGAGCCATCGTTAAGGTTCTCAATTTCAGCTGTGCTTTTCCTAAGATGACAAGTCAAAATATCTGCTGTGAAAAAGGTCCTTTGAAAGGTGATTACTTTACAGTGCAATGACTATATAATAATAACTATATGGACGACACATAAACGTTTCAATTTGTTTATATGAGAAAATAGATTTAAAAGAAAAGGAAAAGAAAACTACAGCAACAGATACAGGCAAATGTGGTAGAAAAGGATATAAAACTACATTAACTATGTATATACAAATAAAAGATTAGAACAAACCTAACCATCGAAAACATTAAATAGACTAAGTAAAAGAAATAGTCATAAGTCCTACTTTTCAACAAGAAAAAGTGCTCTTTTACATTAAATACCAAGTGAATTTGTTTCCTTTATTTCAGCAAACTAGCATCATTTCTAGCTATATTGTTTCAGCTATTTAGAACGATGATTTGGATTGTTTTGCTGTACAATAAGTAGAATTTACATTTACTTTTAACTGAAACAAATAACACACACACATACATTATGCAGTGTATACACACACACACACACCTGTGTGCGCGTTAGGCTTGACATGACCTCTCGCTTGTCATAGTGTGTAAATGTTTTCACGTGAGGCACAAATGATAAATGTTAAATAAAAGGCTACGCACCGACGGAGAGGATGACCAGTCCCACACACACGTCAGCCGCTGGAGTCAGCTTGGAGGTGAAGACAGAGATGGTCCGAGTGTCTTCGGAGGAGTTCGGAGTCATGGAGCTGGTTCTGACGACGTTGTCACGGTCACAATCCGGACTCACAAAGTGAGAAGTGTGGACGTAGGCTTTTATGCAGGCGGCTGTGTCACCATGGTAATTTACAGCGCGAGCTAAATTGCTCCGTGAAAAGCATGGAGGCGCCGCGCGCGTGCATGCTTTTAAACTCTCTGGAGGAAAATGTGTTGCTGCTCCTCCGGAGCCCCAGAGGCGACAGACAGGATGTCTCTCTGACGGGTGAGATGAGGAAGTAACACGGAATGCTTGATTAGGTTAAATAGAGCGACTAAACCCTCCAATTAGGTGGATTAGATCCTGTAAATATATGCATATTTTCCATTTAGCTTCTAGCTCTTTATTTTTCATCTTTAACACATGTTAGTGCTGTCAAACGATTGAAATATTTAATCGCGATTAAGCGCATCAATGTCATAGGTATCTCGCGATTAATCGCACATTTTTATCTATTCTAAATGTCCCTTGATTTATTTTTGTCCCATTATTTTTTCTCATTTGAATGCTCTTATCAACATGGAAAAGGGGATCAGCTTGTGTTGTACAAATGTTTTTTTTTTTTTTTTTTTAAAAGGAAAACACCATTGGCATATAGCCTACTGTGGTGTTTAATTTCACACGCAACATTCTCACTTGGAGCAAATAATCTCTCACACAATGTAACATTGACCATCAATAAAATGGTGAAAAAAGTACTTTGATGGGGGGGGGGGGGGGGGGGGGGGGGGGAGGAGAATTAGCATCAGCTGTGTGATTGGCCATCAAGTGGTATTTCAGACTTGACGTGCTGCGATGAAAGCTCAGTACACAATGACAAAACACACAGATCACTTTGTTCGTTGTTTGTGAACTTTCCATTCAGAATCTTATTGGCATCCATTTTGGCGTCTCGCGCTCGCCATCCACTCAAAACGTAACGTTACTACTCTTTGGTCGCCTCGCAAGCCCAAACAAGTGTGGGCGGCGTGCCTGTTGTTTTGTTTCAGGATGAGCTAGATCCGCTGTGGTGTTGTAGTTTTTCTAACGTTACTAGTTGTTGCAACAGCATGTGAAAGAAACAACAAAGCATGTGAAAGAAACTACAAAGTTTGCTACGCCAAAAAGAATGTTAATCTCGCAATAAAAAATTGATGCCGTTAAAATGGGTTTGCGTCAATGTGTGTATGTATATATACACAGTGAAGCGTTACTCTAATCTGACCACTTTTTTCAGTCACAAGTAATCTTACGCGTTACTATTTCCAAACCAGTAATCAGACTAAAGTTACTTATCCATGTCGTTGTGCGTATCTATTTTGGCATTTTCCGAGTGAAGTCGCGTATGCAACAAGTCATGTTTTCAGCCAACCCGGTTTTACGGCAATTCATGAAATGGTCACGTTATTTTGATCTATTGATTCGTCAACAGGGACACGATTTTCTCGTTTATTTCGTGGTGGTCGCCGGGAGGCGATCAGCGGGCTCTGGGGGACGCAACAGCAGCCGCTGGGACACAATCCGTGGGGTCTCTAGGGGACACAACAACGTGGAAATGAAAGGCCACACGGCGCCGACAACGGGATGGACCGTCACACGGGGCACGCGCTACAACAACGGGACAGTTGTGGTCAGGAGAAGACGAACGCGGAAAGGATTTCGTTTTGTTTATAAAAAACATGTAGGCAATTTTTTTCATGAAATAGTTTTTAAGTTCAACCTAAAATGTCCGGAGATGTTGACGTTACTGTTAAAAATGCACTTCCAAAAAAGTGAGTGTTCGCAAAACTGGTCGTCCTTTTTATGTTGAGGCGGCGGGGCTGTAGTTGGCAGCTGCTGAATGTAACTAATAAAAGTTACTTGTAACCTAACTTAGTTACTTTTAAAATCAAGTATTCTGTAAAATAAAGTATACATAGGCACGTATGTATGTGTGTCTGTGTACAAAATGAGTATCATTAAAGATTAACATATTTTCAGTTTGCTGTACAAGAATGGTCCATCCATCCATCCATCTTCATCGCTTATCCGGTCTCAGGTCACGGGGGCAGCAGCTCCAGCAGGGGACCCCAGACTTCCCTTTCCCGAGCCACATCAACCAACTCTGACTGGGGGATCCCGAGGAGTTCCCAGGCCAGGTTGGAGATATAATCTCTCCACCTAGTCCTGAGTCTTCCCCGAGGCCTCCTCCCAGCTGGATGTGCCTGGAACACCTCCCTAGAGAGGCCCCCAGGAGGCATCCTTACCAGATGCACGAACCCCCTCAACTGGCTCCTTTCGACGCAAAAGGACCAGCGGCTCTACTCCGAGCTCCTCACGGATGACTGAGATTCTCACCCTCTCTCTAAGGGAGACGCCAGCCCCTTTCTAAAGAAACCCATTTCGGCCGCTTGTACCCTGCTGTACAAGAATGGTAAAAGGCCTAAATACTCCCAACCACCACCTACCGCCCAAATAAAATAAAGAGTTGAAAATCATTACTTTAAAGTATACTTATTTGTGCATTCAAAATAAAGTAACCTTTTTGCTTTTCTCCCTCAGTGAGCTGTAACATCATTTGGATTATTTTAATTGGACCCTATACTTTTATAGCCCCGTACGTACTGATTTTTCATAGAAGGAAAAGCACAAGTAGAACAAATAACCGTAATGATCGCCCTTTTCAGCTCTTAATGCAATGCAGAGAGTGAGCTGTAATTACAGGTTGTCATTAAATGAGCTCTAAGGATTGCTATGTTAGAATCTTTTATTTCTGAAGTTAGAACTTAAAATTATACTTATTTGTGCACTCAAACTAAAGTAACTTACTTGTGTTGACTTTTCATAGCGGGAAAAGCACAAGAGGAACAAATAACATCAACTGATTGCAGGACAACAAGTGGAAATTGTTGCGCTAGGTGACAGAGTAGTGAGGGGAGAAGGGAAGGAAAAAGATGCCCGGGACAGAGAAGAAGAGGCTGGAGGATGGGGAGGAGAGAATACTTGGGGAAGCATGGGGGAGCAGGGACCGAGGAGCCGACGAGGAGACACTGGAGCTGTGAGCGGAGACGGAGGCAGACAGAAGCCAGGGTGCCATGGGAGGGGATCCGAGAGGTGAAGCCAGCTGGCCGGAGATGGAAAACAGGAGTGGAGCTGAGGGAAGAAACACTAAAACATAAGTAAGCTTACAACACAGGGTACACAAATCATCGTTCCAGAGAGCTTGATGTGGGTTTCACCAGGGTGACTGGAGCAACGACCAAGCAAAGACGGTCTCTAGAGCCGGGGCTGAAATACTAATCTTGATTGTAGATGAGGAGGCAGGTGTGAGCGGTGGGAGAACGTGATGGTGGGATGAATACCAGGTGTGTGCAATCAGCTGGCAGCAGCAGGCGGGAGAGAAAAAAAAAAGAAAAGAAAAAGGAAACCGCAGAGACAACAGGGCAGAGACAACAGAAAACCAACAGAGGAAAAACCCAGATAGAAAATAGTCATTTAGCCACAACTGTCACAGGAAATAACATTAACGATTGCCCTTTTCAGCTATTACTGCAATGCAAAGAATGAGCTGTAATTATCGGGTGTCATTAAATGAGCCGTAATGATTGTCATTAAATGAGCTGTAATGATTGCTACGATAGAATATTTTAGTTTCTGAAAAACAATGATAACTTTTACTGCTGCTGCTTGTTGTTTTATTGGCATTGGAAAAGATCATAGTACTATTTCCACCACTGACTTTGCACCTTATAAATATAAAGAACTTTAAAGGACTTTAAAGGATTGGTCACACATTTCAGGCAGAATTGTGATTTCTACAGTAGAATATAGTTCTAGAAAAATTGCACTTGTGTCAGTTTCTGCACCTAATGTTTTTAAAAATGTGTTCTTTTGTTGTCGATAAGGACTTCAGTGCAGTGTGGGACCCAAATATTGATCGGGTGGAACGCAAAGGTCACCGGGGTTCAGACTCAAGCCACAAATGCTCTGAAATCATGAGCCAGCAGCTTGGGACTTATAGATATTTGGCTTGGAGTTAATCCCATCTGTAAGGATTATTCCTTTTTCTAAGGTAGACAAATCTTTTTCCAGGATAGATTTTCTTTTTGCATCCCCTTAATTATTTCATTCAATTGATAAAGCAGTGCTACTCCCAAAGGCACCGTCTGTGACCATAAAGGGGACCTTTGTGCCACCACGATTGGCCCAATGTCTCAACCTGCGGTTAGATGGCGGGTAACACTTTACAATAAGGTACACAAAAAAGGGTCGTTAACGATTAGTTACCGTTTTTTGAAAGGGTAACGAAGGATTAGTTACCCCTTGTCAGAAAAGGGTAACTAATCATTTGTTTGCACAAATGATGAGTTACCCTATTTAAAAAGGGTAGTTACCATTTTGCAGATGGGTAACAAATGCTTAGTTATTCTTTTTCAAAAGGGTAGCCAATGATTGGCTAGGGGCACTGTGGACGTCACTCTTTCGTTCTTTTTACGTTTCCCTCCGTCCCGCCTTTTCTCTCTGTATTTTTTTGGCTCTGGGACACATTCTTATGTCTCAGTGTGTTGTTTGTAATTGTTTTTAACTTCTAAATAAAAAAGTTATCACAAAAATTATCACAAAAAAATGACACATGAAGACAACTTGATAAAAATAAAGATTATGTACACATTAGGATTTAAAAAAAAAAAAAGAAGAAAAAAAAATCCATTAGTTATATGCAGCGCCAACCTTAACTTTTCTTCATGGGGCAAAATGCTGATGACATAAATTGCACCATGTGCCCTCTTCGATGTGCTACAATTCAACACACTAAGTGAGAGGAGAGAAAAAAAGACACTGGTGGTTATGCTATGCTTTGAGTAGAAAGATAAAGTAGACTTTAATTGATGGTGAAACCTAAATAAGATCTGCGATTACAAAACAGGTTCCCCTAACAGTTTTATAACGTCACAGAGGTTGGAATGCTGTACTGACAGAAAGGCATCAGAAAAGACTAGACCTAAAAATATGAACTTTGAAGAAGTTAGCTAGCAGACACTCAGTAGCTAGCAGACACTCAAGGTTCAGAGGGAACACCATTCAATTTAATAAAAAAAAAAAAAAAAAAGTCGTTCCTATGATCTACGGCAGTCAGATTAAGTTTATGAATACTTTTATCAACTCAGCATCAACATCAGAATCTAAAAGCAAATGTGAGGTTATAAAGTCTGGAGATGCAGGGAGTGAACAGGCATTGATGGTAAAGATTACTTGGATTTTCTGGTGTTTAAGCGTTCATTTGTTTTTGATATAACTACTTTATGTTGAATCGTGTTTGGATATAAAAACGCACAATATACAACATCAGCCTCATGTGCATTGCAGAATACCAGATAAGTGGTAAAACAAGTGTACGCCTTTGCTTTTCAGCTTTAACAGAGAACCATTTATGTTCCTAAGCACTGACTGCACTCTTCCTAGACCACGGAAACAACATACTGTACAGGAAATCTTAAATTGAGTGGCATATCCCTTTAAGTAGCCTCCTTCTAACATATACACACTCAACAAATATACACTCAAGCGCATCCCATCATAATCCATCTTCAAAATGAAACATTCAAAAATATTTGCCTTGTCAAAAATATTGTACTGTAGGTCTTATGTTTTATTTCTTAACCTATCACTTTTAAAAAGGAATAGTTCGACATTTGGAGAAATTCTTTAATTTAATTTCTTGCCGAGAGTTAGACGAGAAGATCGACACTTCTCATGTCTGGGCAGTAAATATGAAGCTACAGCCAGCAGCCGGTTAGCTTAGCTTAGCATAAAGACTGGAAAAGTATAAAAGTCTGCCTACCATCTCCTCTAAAGCTCACTAATGAGCATGTTTGTTTAATGAATATGAACAACCAAGTGTAAAAACAACAATTCAGGTATAGTCCAGTGCGTGTTTAAAGTCCCGGTGAGACAATGAAATATGCTCCAGCAAATCCAGGTGGAGCAACAGAATAATGTGTTTAAAAGGTTTGTAATACCCACAAACAGGATTTTACACCTCTGGAAAGTAAAATAAGTACTATTTTTGTAAAATAACTATTTTATCTTTGGTCATAACAATTGCGAGGTAATCTACCAGGAATGTGTGCCTGCATGTGATTGGCCAACACAGCGCATTGCTGGATGACTCTTTTTATTTTATTTTAGACTTCAAGTTGGTCTGAACACAGCTTTAGAAAGAGCCAGGCTAGCGGATTCCTTCTGATTCCGGCCGTTATGCTATGCTAAGCTAACCAGCTGCAGACTGTAGCTTCATATTTGCAGTACAAAACATATCAATCTTCTAGTCTAATTTTCAGCAAGAAAGCCGATTAGTCTATTTCCCAAAGTGTTGAAACACATTTATTTCCAGTCAGGCTGAAAAAACTTTGAAAATCTTTGAAAGTCCTGTCTCAATACCTTAGTGTAATCTTATAAATGCAGGTGTTGCGTTACACCTATTAGCTTCACGTTTTGACCCAGATTTAAAAAAAAATATTTATCAACACCCGAAACAAAAACAACAAATAATCTCACAAATATGACATTGACCCTAATTGTGAACAAGTTTTAACTTCATAGTCCCAACTAGAGACACAGAGATATCAATCTGGGATTATTCTTCTTTAGGATTTATCTTTTTTTTTGGCCATGCACCTTCCATTCTCTAGCTGTCCTGTTGCTTCTGCTCCTGATAACACATCAATGGACACTAAATATCTAATTATGGATCTGGTCCCATCTGCCCCCAAATACTCCCAAAGTCTGCAGTTCCCTTCTTCCTTAAGGTTTGCACCCAAGTGTTGGCAGCAACAGGGAAAAGCACATTATAAAATAGACATTTTAAATAGCTATTCAGCTTCTAAGTCTAAGTGCAGCACAATTGGAAACATTGAATTCAAGTCATTATTTTCTCCCCTCCCAAATACAACGAATATAACAAAAAAAAAAATCATTTTCAGTTAAGAAACTAAATGTGAAAGGATAAATCTTTGATCAGACAAACAATATACTGCAGCCACACTGTAACATCCAAAAATAGTCTTAAGTTGAAATATATATATTTTTTTGCCAAAGAAATTCTAAGTAACTCTAAGTAGATTTAATATACTGTTGAGGTGTAATTTGTGTTTTTCTGTCTCCGTTAATCCTCTCCTGACAGTCCTGAACACAATGTCAAACCGTTACGGAATAAAAAACGGACATCCGGTGTCATTTGGCACATGGGGTGCTCTCACTGGCTGCCACGCTGACGTCAGGATCTTTGACCTCAGGACCCTTGTTGTCTGTGGCGACAGCTGCAGCCTCAGCGCTCTTGTCTTGGTTGTCATTATTACTATTGTTGTTGTTGTTGTTGTTGTTGTTCTGGACACAAGGGAGCCCGCGGCTGTTGTTCTGGAAAAGATTGGTGTTGCTGAGCCTCAACTCGTCCAGCTTCTTCCACAGCTCGTCCCTCTCCTGCTCCTTCTTCTTCTCCCTGGGAAGACAACATAGAAAACCAAAAATATTAACACGCAAATTACACAAAATATGGCCAACAATTGAATATTTTGTCACGTTTCCAATATAACAATTAAGCCCTACAAAAACATCTTCTTAGGTGTCCATGACTTCTGCAAACCACTCAAAAGACTTTTATGGACATCACAGAGATTGCCAAATGTAAGACTAAGCAGTCTGCACTCATCCCCACAACGCAAGACACCAGAAACTAGAAGCAACTGGTAAACCTGGCAAGGAACGCCCCCTCCAAAACTTCAATCCAGTGGTTCGAAACAACGGGGAAACGGCATGACCGAAAAAACAACAGTTGATGCTCATTGACCAAGCACATCAGGCAAATTCACTGGCTGCGAGGCAGGTAAACCTATAAGTAAGACTGTGTCTCAAAACTTTAACTAGCATTTCTAATTTGCGATCTCTCATTTGCATAGGAGACCCGTTGCTATGGCACTCCTTGAGTGCCACAGGTCCAGGTCCTTGAAATATACAGTATCTAGAGTCCACCTGTGGCAGATTCAGTCGAATGGACATGATTTAAAACAATCCCACAATTCACAATGCTTGTCAAATCAAGTTAACATCTGGTTATCAAGGTGAACATAACTGTAAGGATTTAACTGCCAGGTAAAAAACCAACAGTACTTTGGATTTTGGTTAAAATTTCTTAGGACAAACGGTTTTTGTGGCATCAGGGTCAACTACTAAAATTGGACCAGTTGGTGTCCAACATTATGAGATCATCTGTCTGATTCACAGTCCATGCGGTTACTCACTGTTGCCTGTCTGCTTTATAGGAGGAGGTCAACTCATCAAACAGCGTGCAGTTCATCTCCATCAGTGTCTTCAGCACATTGTAGACCAGAGCTACGATTGTCCTGCAACACAGCAGAGATACTTAGCATGAAACATTACACTCATGAACAGTGGACATCAAGGTTTAACTCGGTCTTCCGTCAGTTATCATTCAGTGGTTAGTTCACGTATGGGGGATATTATGTAATCGTCAACAACATCAGCATCGCAAGCAAAATTCCTTTCACCTCTGTTATGTTAATGTGGCTGCATAAATCTCTAAACA
Organism: Etheostoma spectabile; assembly: GCF_008692095.1. NCBI lineage: Eukaryota > Metazoa > Chordata > Actinopteri > Perciformes > Percidae > Etheostoma > Etheostoma spectabile. The sequence continues at coordinate 8,914,432 of NC_045750.1, forward strand.
CGTTTATTGGACCAAAAACTACAGCATTATTGGATATAAAAGATGTTGAGTGGGAACAGTGAAATAAGTGAACTGATATTTTACAGAATATAAACATAACTACCCAGCCCGGTTATTTCACCAAAAAAAAACTTCATAAAGTTAGGAAAATCTGGCACTTTTTCTACAGTTCTCTGGATAACAATGACTAATGCCTACAGAGAACCTGACACTGTTTAAAAAGATTAAAAAATGCAGTGCAAAAACCAAAACTGTGCAGTGCATAGTATAGACATTCCGGAGTGTGTTCAACACAACAGTCCCAACATAAAACTGACTCTCCTAACTGCTATTCTCTCAGCTTACATGCTAATGCAGTGTGTGAAATATAGTGCTGTCCACTTAGCTCTCCGTGCAGTTTGTTAGTGCTAGGTTAGTAGCTAACATTCACGTTAGCTAACGTTAGATAGAGGTGTTCTGCTGCTGTAAGCTAGCTACCGTTTAAGCCAACATTAGATAATAACCAACGTTAGCTAAACACAGCTGTCTAGGCGCCAGTAGCTAGCTAAAGTTAACGTTAGCTACTAACCTAGCACAAACAAACTGCACGAAGAGCTAAGATAGTTAGCTAGCACCACCAAAGTGAAGTGAAGCTCAATCTACACAACACACTATACAAACATGAAATTAATTTAGCATTAACATTAGTACTTAATTGTTATTGTCTCCTTCACGAGTGACAATGAGGTGCCTCTGTTTCAGATGCCCTCACATTGCTGTTGTGTTGGTGTTGTATGCCAACTCCATTTGGCAAAGAGGGCAAATAACGACACCTTTACGTTTGGGACTAACTTTGAAGTATTTCCACACCTTCAATGATTTAGGGCGAGCAGTTTTTTTTACGACTTTTTCTTTTATTGGAGATTTTATTGGGGCTTTTGCAGGACTTTGTTGGGAATTCTGTGAGGAGGTTGCCGTTTCGTCCTCCATTCTTCAATGTTTTGGTCTCCCATGTGTGTGTGGCAAAGCGCCAACGCAAAAATATTACGTTGACGTAATTTTGACGTTGACGCGTCGCTACAGGCCCAGTGCCCGCTCTACCGACTGAGCCTTCCGGGCACCCTGGCTGAACTTTTGACTGTAATTCAGGCTGTGCTACTTACATTTTCTTCCTCTGATCTTTTATCGTTATAATTTTTAATATTATGGTTTTCATTCTAGTCTTCTTTGCGTTGTTCATCTTATGGTACAAGGAGAATTTGCAACTTTAAATGTTTTATTGCTGCGTTTGTGCCTAGATAACTTCAATAAATACAGATAAAAGCTGACAGAAGCATCTTCAAATAACACACTCATTACATGAACTATAGATAAACAATGACTAGGAAGGACTGGCAAAAAAGCAAAGAAAATCTGTTAGTAATAGTTCCAATAGCTATTGATTCCCACACACGGTTGCATCATTAAATAGACCTTTGAGCTCAGATTCTCTCTGTAATACAACAGGTTTATATTTTATAAAGCATACCATAGCACATGTTACTGTATGGAAATGATTAGTTAGACAACTCTGCCAAAACAAATGTCTCCAGACTGGAGTACTTACGGATTCCAGTGCTCTTTGGAGATTCTGTACAGGCTACCAAACATGATGGGAAGGACTTTGTCAATGTTCTCCTCGATGAGGCTGAGAATGTACTCGTTATTCCAGAAGTACAATGCTCGCTCGGCTACCTGCGAGGACAGACACAGAAATTACATTTGATTGCATGTAATGTAAATAGGTGATGCTTTTATCCAAAGCCTCTTCCAGTAAGTGCATTTAACCATGTAGGTACAACCTCGAAATAGGAATTTCCAGAGGGCTGTTATAGAAAGTAGTAAGAAGAATGTGGGAGGGGGGGGGTGCACTGTATTTTAGAGAAAAGTGGTGCATTCCCGGACGTGAATATCTACCGAAGGAGTTTACATCCGTCATTTTGATCGCCGTTTCCATTACACTATCTGCTAATGCCTTCATGGTTATCACTGATCACTAGGGATTTTAATTATGTTTCACTGGATCAATTCCTACCGGACTTTCATCAATATAGTAACTGCCCCACTAGAGACAATAAAACCTGGGACCTCCTGTATGCAAATGCCAAGGATTAGAAGAAGAAGAAAAAGATAAACAGCAGCAGAACTGGCAGCAGCATTGCCGTCAATGCTTCAATTTGATTCAATTACCTACTTTGTCGGATCAAGCCTTTCATTCACCATAAAAGATCTCATCTTAACCCACAGGAACCGAAGGGATCGTATATGATCCAAAACGGCACCTCTGATTTATACTTCAATAATTTAATAACCATAAAAGACAGAAACTTGCAGATTTTGGCAGCTAAAAGATAAAGAGCTAGCCGTCACAGGTGTCTTTTGTGTTTTCTAGCCTTTACAGGGGATTTTCTATCCAGCCTGGAACTTGTCCCTTTTTCGTGGTCGTTGAGCATTAAATCCAAACTGTTAGATCCAAGATTTATTCACTTGATGTCCATAATTTATCAAATTTTTGCGAATTTCTGCCGCGGAGATTGGCTTAGCTTGTATTGCTGTGTGTGTGATATCAATACATATCTGTGAGATTCATGTTCCGTTTTATTAATTTGTCTTTAAGGTCCTACAGCCTTTAACATTCAAGTGACCTCACTGCAGCACAAATATTCTAATAGCCCAGTTTGTGGTAAAAAAAAAAGATGTTCATAGATTGACTATAGACAACAGGGTTGATGTTTTACAAGCTTTTTTAGAAAATAAAAACTAGACTGACAGTGAAAGATTCTGTTTCCGCTATGTTGCACGCCGCTAAAAAAATAAATAAAAAGATTGGTGCACAACCTCTGCTTAGCTGCAGCGACTGTGAAACGGCCATTACGTCAACAGGTTTAGCTCACAGCCATCCCCTGCCTCCTGTACAACTCCACCAATCTGCCACACTGCCTCCTCTCCCTCCCTCTGCAGACGGTGCCGCTGCTGTGGAAGGCGTCCTGCCTTGTTCCGGTCCCCGAGAAGTCGACTCCATCTGGCCTTAAGGTCTCTCACATCCCATGTGATTAAAGTGCTGAAGAGGCTGGTCTTGGCCTACCTGAGGCCGCAGGTGAGATCTTCTCTAGACCCTCTACAGTTTGCCTACCAATCTTCTCTGGGAGTGGATGACGCTGTCATCTATCTTCTGCAGCGAGTTCATTTGCACCTGGATGGCAGTGGCAGCACTGTGAGAATCACATTTATTGATTTCTTCAGTGCATTCAACACCATCCAGCCACTGCTACTTGGTGAGAAGCTGCAGCTGATGGGTGTCGGTGCGCCCACAGTCTCCTGGATCACTACTACCTGACAGGCAGACCACAGTTTGTCTGTCTGGACCGTGTTCTGTCTGTTGTGGTGGTGAGTGGTACAGGGGCCGCACAGGGGACTGTGCTGTCTACTTTTCTGTTCACCTTATACGCCACAGACTTTCAGTACAACTCAGAGTCATGTAGTGTTCATTTTGTCAGACGAGGCAAGATTAAATATGTTCGTCAACAACCTTTTTTTTCCATGACAAAGACGAGACGTTGACGAAACTGCACCAATGTCCAAAATCGCTGATGAAAACTAAATTAACATGCATTATTGTTGACGAAAAAAAAAACAGACAAATGTTTTGCATAAAATCTCTCTTCATTTTTGTCTACAATTGTCTCAACTTTTTCATCATGAGAATGCAGCCCCCGTTTGGAGCGGTTCAATCAGGCGCGTCTCGGCTGCGGCTCATCAAGAGAATTGGGGCGTACCCTTTTTTTCATCTAGCCATCACATGTCCAGGTAGCGATGTGGCCCGGGCAGGGAGGAAGCCCAGTTCAGGCTGCTGATGAAGCAGATACAGCACGTAGCTGTACACTTAATGTGGATAAGACCAGAGAGATGGTGATTGACTTCAGGAGGAAGGGAACGGCTCCACAGCCCCTTAGCATTATGGGGGCAGAATGTAGGAGATGTTCTACCAGTCTGTTGTGGCCAGCGCTCTGTTCTCCTCCGCCATCTGCTGGGGCAGCCGCATCGGAGCCAGCGACACAAACTGACTGAACAAATTGATCAAGAAGGCTGGCTCCGTGATCGGCTGCAAACAGGACACGTTTGAAGCTGTGGTGGAGAGGAGGTCACTGAACAAAACTGCTATCTATCATGGATGACCACCCTCTCCACCCCCCACTGGTTCAACAGAGGAGCACCTTCTCCAAGAGGCTCCAACAGCTTAAATGTCGCACAGACCACTACAAGAAATCATTCCTACAACAGGCAATAAAATTGTAACACTTCCTCACTGAGTGTTAGATAAGACTCCTTTACCTCACAACTGCACCCTCTGAAAAGCTTTTGGTAGCTTGTGTTTAATGATACAATGATGACATGTGAAATAATCAAAACAAATAAAAGAAAAATAAAAGAAACTTGCACAGTAGGTTTACTTAGATCTTTTTCCAATACTTTTTATACTTTTTAAGTAGTAGTAGTAATTATTTCGGTCGGGCTCTATTGGTTATATAACAATTTATGGTGCTGCTAGACTGTCCCGTTAAAACAGGTGCGTGTCCCCTTTTTATTTTTTTTTTATTTATTTTTTTTTAAAAGGCTGAACGGCAACAAATATGGATCAAAGCAGATATTTTGTTTCTCAATATTTTGACTATTCAACAATTTTGACTTTTTGACAGGGGCTTATTGATAAAATAAAATAATTTATTATGTATAAATGAGGTGAACAAATGTCATATGCACATTTACAGAGGTTACTTCCCCAACAAAAGATGCAAAAGAGGAGGGAAAAGTAAGTGATGCCTAAGCTACATGTGTGCTGACTCAGATATAATGAGAAAAGTCTATCCAAAGGAGAATAATAATTTGAAAGCAATACAGAACGCCTGAGAACCTTACTGCAGTATAGTCGATTATGTTTTTATATTTGGATTGTAATCTATGTTTCCCTTTGCATAAAGATGTTTCCAGGATATTTATTCAGAAAAAGGTAGAAATGGGGGCACACAAATTCACCGGAATGCAGGAATGTTATTCGAATGTTATTGCCATCTAACTTGCTGAATACATGTTAAGTAGGTTTTGTTGACTTGTGGATAGGCCTACTGATGTTCAGTGATTTTAAAAGTAGCCTCAATTAGTTGCCTGCATGAAGTTGGAAATGATTTTCTGTTGCAAAGAATCATTCATGAATGCACTTTAAAAAAAATTGCAGTAATAAAATGTCTTCAAATGCTAACTACTCTAAGGGGAGGCTCACATTCACCCAATTTGAAAACCCCTGTATTAAACTTTGCGGTACAGCCCTGTAAGTGTTTGTATGTTTCTATGCATTTCATGTCACAACGTACCTGAAAATGTGGATTGGCAACACATTTAGAGATCTGCTTGAACAACGGCTCCTGGATTTTCTTGAATTGTGTTGGCTCAATAACATCCAGAATCTCCTCAATTTCACCCAGGAACATCACCTAAATAGATAAGTGGTGCAGAACGCGAAGCAAAACTAAGTATAATCTGGTTGATAATTGTGGTAAGTGTAAAGTGTAATTATACAGACATGCAGAATACCTCTTTTTGGCTGCAGGTTTTAGGCCAAAACTTCAGCAGCCCGCGGATCACCTGCACAGAGCAGATAAAAGAATTTTGTGATAATTTTTCCCTAATGTCTGAAAAACCAAACCTCCAACAGTCTGTTTGAGTGGGTGGTTGCTGGCACCCACGACACATTTCTCTGCAGTGTGGACTAATTTAGTGCTTGAGGCTTTGTGCTTTCTGTGGGAGGAATGATAAAAATAAGTACCGGTTCAGTGAGTGTAGGATCTTTCTCCAGGAACTGGACCACACAGTAGGCCAGCTGAAAAAAAGACACAAAAGAAAAAGAGTAAAAGTACACAATGTTCCAAAAAACTGCATTGATAAACGCAGTTTTTCAAAATACTGCATACAACATCATCTGAAAAAACATATATGGTTTGATATGCATTTAGAAATAAAACCTATGATTGGTAATTATTCTTGTACATTCCCACCGTGCAAGTAAGATACACCGAAACACAGTGATAGTCACTGAATCCGTGCATTTCCACTTCCAAGCCACCAGAAGGTGCTATAGTACAGAGATTACAGCATGGCAGTGTCTAATCCTGCAGAGGCAATCTTTAGTAACAGCTGTATACATTAGATCTCCAATATGTCAAATATGCACTGTGCCGCTCAGTAATAAAAACAAGATTGTTACACACAATATGTAGCCAAATATAATATGAGTTATAACTATAATATAATAAATATAAAAGACTTTCTCCTACCTGTGCATGGAAAAGGGCCAGTCCTTTAGCTGTATGTAACGGGATGAGCACCTTCATAAGGAACTGCTTGTGCTCTGCCTTCAGAGGCAACGCGAACCCATTGATGATACTATAAACACAAAAACAGCAAGACAACATTAGAAGGATTACTGCGCAAAAAGGCAAACATACAACCAGGACTGTTAGAGTAAAGCAGGGACAGAATAAAGACCAGGTTTCTATGATACGGATAACAGTTTTTCAAATCCATAATCTTTCTTTGAGAGTGATCAAAACTTCCCAAAAAAGTAAGTGTTACTAAAAATATAAAGGACAGAAAGTACAAGGGGTGTCATGATTCTCCAAATCCACAAGTCAATTTGACTTTCAATTGAAAGCCTCTGAACACCCACACAGGGGTTTCAGTTATTCTGCCTGATTAGACGTCTGCCCAGGTTGAAGGTAGGCTGGAGCTTAGATGGAGATTTTCTTTAGGTCAATACTACAAATAAAAATGATTTCATTTGAACCATTTTTCTTGCCCTATGGAGGTGCCACAAATCTAACAAGAGACTCAGAAGTCATCAATCAGTCTATACACACCCAAACAGTCCTGGAAAGAGGTCCAACCAGCCAGATTAACTATAAACACTTGTGTGGGTGCTCAGGGTCTCTATGGTCACAATTCTATTAAATTTTTGATTTAAACAGGGTTCTTTTCCAAGAGAGACGAAGTGCCAAAATAATAGCCACTAGATGGCGGAAGGGTACTTAGCAACAACAGTTCTAGTTTCTCAGCGTTTACAAGGTGCTATGGAATGCATCATTCGTTTTACAAGGTGCACATGAATGCACCTTGGAGTCCCGTAGGAGCCCACATGCTTTACCTTTGTTGTTTGTATACAAAACTCACTCACAGGAAGGAAGGAAGGGACATTTTGAAAATGTTGCCACACCAGTGACATCAGGAAAGGAGGAGCACTTTCCAGTTCTGTTTTTTTTCTCTGTTATCTCCGACTTCGGCCATTGTGTCTGGAAAAGTCAACCTGCAGGCTGCAGGTAAGCTAACGCTACCCTGTGTCTTTAGCCGCATGCTACCGGCCGGTAAGCTACGCTGTGCACGTTTTGTTTCTCTTCTGAAGTATGCTGGGGAAGAGAGAAAAGAAGTACTGGGGGAAATTGCTGGCCCTGCGTTTAATTTTGGTTGTCAAAATCAAAGGCTCATATGGATTTATTTTTTATTCAAAATAGAAAATTGTGATACCCCTAGAAATATTTTACAATCTAATGTTTACCATCTACTGAATGTGTTATGAAGAAGTCTTTCAGTTTTGTTTAGGGACTCAGCATTTAAACCCAGAGGCTATTATTGGTGATAGTATTGACCAAGCATTATTACTCACCTTCCCAGAATTTCTAGCAGCTCAGCAACACCATTGAAGTGCTCAGTTTCATAGATGAACCTGCAACAGAAATTATGAAACACATGAACCCAACAAAGCACACTGATCAGAACATCTGACTCAGGCTGCTCCCAATATTGTTCCTTTCAAATATTGTCACTCAATTTGAGTTTTAGAAATTAAATGTCACTGGGGTCCCATGATAGGCAGACCAAAAACTCTAATTAGACAGCTTGGAAATTCAGTTTTATATGACTTGTACCCCAAAAAGTTGTCAGTCAGTTGTCAGTCTGCATTTAGGCTTTCATGAAAGTACAGGAAATAGGGATCACAGTTTGTTCTTTATCAAAAGACTGCAAGTTCTTTATTTAATAAGAATTCCTATTTAGTACCTGACTAACAATGACTTGGAAACAATTGACAAATTTAGCTGGAGACCTTAAAGCGACTGCTCTTATGCAACTAAATGATCCAAACATCAAATCGCCTACTCTGTTTGATAACCCATTTCCATTTCGCTGTGCAGCCATGAGACATAGAGACAGAGCCTGACAACTGTGACACTATTTTTATTCTCAGTGGCAGATGGTCAAAGTGGGTGCACACCGTTTGCCACATTGCCTGTTGGAAACGACATCAAGTACCCCGTTTCAATCATCTAAAGCCCATTGTCACGCATGTCAGGAGCCGTAAAGAATCAACACACTACTGTTGAGAATACTTATCCTCTCTATTTTAGAAAGCTGGGATTAATCTTGATGTGCCTATACATTTTAATGACTTGAAGAGAATAATGAGAAAAAAAAAAGAAAAGAAAAAAAAACGCCCTCAACATGATAGGACATCAAATATGTCTTTTGAACATTTCACTCACCGCAAGAAAATGTTGTTGATCTGCTTCCGGATGAAGGCACGCAACCCCAGGAACTTTCCATAAATCCGATGCAGGATGGTCTTCAGGAAGTCCCTCTCCCTTGGGTCCTCGCTGTCAAACAACTCCAGAAGCTGAAAGGACAAACCCACTCTACTTCAGTTTTCATTTTTTCCTGATTCATTTAAAAAGGGTTTTTAGTGAATTGATAATATCTATCTTTTATCATGTATCCACACTAGGGCTTTTAATGAAGATTCCGAATTCCAGTCAATATTTAAATAAATAGTCAAAAACAATCTGGGACAAGAAAATGAATATTCAAAAAAGAAAAAAAGAAGAAAATAAAATCATAATTACTGCAGCTGTCTACCTCACGCCTTCTCACACTGCTAACTGTGTTGTTATGCACTCATACACTATGTCTAATTTTTTACCACTTGAACATGAATACAATTTCTCCTTGTACCATTTAAAATACATTTTAAAGGCTATGGGGTAAGTACTTCTTGTGAAATTAGTTATCTCCAACATATAGGCGATTAGTGAAGAGGATTAGAAATAAACATGAAAAGATAAATCAGCATTAGGGCTAAAACTGAGTTGATTGACAGTAAACAAACTGGAACTATTTGGATAATTCATTTGTTATTTATCAAGCAAAAATGCCACGTTTGGCTACAGCTTCTCAAAAGGGAACAGCTGCCTGCATGTTTTTTTACACTGTTGTAGATTAAATATCTATTATTTAGACAGAAAATGCGACTTAAGGATATCGCCTTGGGCTTTGGAAATCTGTGATTGAGATATTTGCTGACTTCTAATAGTCTAGCCCTAAACAGCATGACACCTACAGCATCATGAAAGTGCAATATGTACGTAGAGGAAAAGAAGAAAACTGTAAAACGCCTTACATCTCTACATTCAATGTTTTGGTAAAACTTGCACCCTTACTGACCAGACAGTTGAAATTAAGTTGATCGATAAGAATGAAATGGGAAACAGACACTGAACGTGACGGCAGAGTATAATTCAGACATGCTGTGTATGCCTGAAGTAACGTCAATATTCAACCACTATAGGTCACACTGGGATTTGACTTTTCTCAGGAGCCTGACCAGTACCTGCCCCAGAATAGCCCAGTGGGTCCATATGAACCAATAACTACTCTCCACCGTGTTGTGTCCATCTGTAGTTAGACACAAGGCAAAATCATAAAGGCTATTTGCTTAGAAATATTTGAGGATGAGAACAAAAATGAACATTACTTTAATTGCATAGTTAGGATAGAAAGATTATCCACTGTGAGAATAACCAAGTCATTACTGAAATTAAATGAGTAATTCCCTGACTAAAAGCCTCTCTGCTCACCAAATATGATTGAGATTAAAACTTTACAGAGAGAGAAACAAGTGCAACCATGAGACAAAAAGGGATGTGTATAAGTATTACCAATAATAATAATAATAGTAATAATAGTTAAGCAACCAGCAGTTTTCTATTTACACTAAAAACCTCAAGGCTCTGTCTTACATTTGCAGGACAATCGCACGTTTGTTTTTTAAAAAGATATTTTTATATGTATTATTTCACAAACAAGAAAAAGACATACAAAATCAGAACCCCTCACCAACCCCCACCCTGGTACAGTTAAAAAAAATATATGACAATGGCCTGAGTTCACCCTTAGTTACATCTGAAAAGCAAAATAAAGTATAATCAAGTGCTGTATGAGGTCCCATATAATCATAAATTTGGAAGACAAAATATCAAAGGGGAGAAATTTATATACAGATTTACTAGTTAAACTAATGTAATGATGGTAGAAAGGCCAAGAAACTACTAAATATCTTTTCGTACTTCTCTGGGTTCCTCCTCACACTGAATAACATTTTTTCCAGGTGTGCCGTAAGATGTTAATTTACTTAACCATTGTCTCTGCGATGGAGGAAATTCTGATTTCCAATTCTGCAAAGTTTTTACCAGGTGTACCCGCAACTATTATGAAATATTTTTTTAATTAAAGCTTGCATCTAGAATCTGTATACCTCCCAGAATCCATATCCTTGGGTCAGAGGGAATCTTTGTAGTTTTTGAAGCTATATTAATGACATATTTCCAATAGGCTTTAAAGCTAGGACATTTCCAGAGCATGTGAAGCAAGTCCCCCTCACATGTTCTACATCTCTGACAGTTTGGAGAGGAATTATGAAATAATGTTATGGTGCTTAGTTATGGTGTTGTGCAGTCTATGTAAAGTATTATAGGTTCTATTAGACAATCTCATGTTTAAGCCTCCGGTTCACCATCAAAAGCAAAATAATTTTGTGAGAAATGGACCTTAAAATGATTGTTATTGTATATATATTGGAATACCTTTTCCTACACTATGTGTATTATGATAACGGAGTTAACCAAACCAAAGACTGTCTTTCCATGGCTTTACTGCCACCTAAACCTCAACCTCCTTGTTCCCTTTGCTCCAAACACAGTCCCAGCTATTTAAAGTCCCCCCACGACACACACACTAACATCATTGAAAGTTGGTCCAGGCCCCTCGGATGTGGCCCGGCCAACATTCCTGGCCCCGTGGTCCCCCGTTAGCTGCTGCTTGGCTCTGCAGCTTCACACAACAAGTGAAGCATTCCTGCAGTAGGTGGGTACTACTGAGCGAGGGCAGATGTAGTTGAGCTACAGCTTGTTAATGGCTTGACTCATCAAAATAGTCAAACTTTCGGTCCAAAAACACATAATAAAATGGACTATCTGTAACAGTGATTAATCATTCTGTAGTTTAGGTAATTTCCCAAACAAAATGGCAAAATATCAAAGGTTGCAGCTTCCTAAATGTGAATATTTTCTGGTTTTCATACCCTTTAATGATAGTAAACGGATTATCTTTGGGTTTAGGACTGTTGGTTGGACGGAAAAAAAGACATCTGAGAATGTTATGCTAAACTCGGTAAATATTTGCCGTCATTTTTCATTCCAAACAATTAATCAGTTAATTCAGAAAATAATCTGGAAATTAGTAGATAATGAAAATAATCTGTAGTTGCAGCCCTAGAGCTGCCCCAACTCTGCCAGCTCCACAGCCAGCTAGTATTCTCTTTGAACATATAATTATGACACTAATTATCTACAGACGTACAAGAAATCTAGATTAATGTCTGTAACTGACAAGTCGTGCTAAATGTTTTCAAAATAGACTCCTACCTGCAGAACAAATTTCTGATCAATGTGGCGCTTAGCAATGCTGGGCTGGAAGTCTGGATTCTCTAGAAAGCGTAGGAGGAACTCATAGACCAACTGGAAGGTAAAAGGAAAACAAATGATGAATAGAAATACCTTGCAATTTGTAACTACAACACATGATGTAATCTAAAGGGTGTTCAGGACAGACCGGCTGTGCCGGATCCTTACTTGAACGTGAGGCCAGGAAGCCTCTAGAGTGGGTTCATCCTCCTCTGGGTCAAAATCAGGGTTGTCGCTTGGTGGAAGAGTCCGGAATATATTGGTGCAAATCTGGATGAGAGGGGAAATAAAATCATTAATAAATAAATAAAAAAAAAAACAGAAATAAGTTTTAATAGCACTGATAATGGAATAACCATTTCTTTTTCCTGGGACAGATTATTATGATTACTGTGTGTCCATCATGCCCAATAGTGACAATATTGTTCAGTTTCACTACATTGTATTTGGTTTCCAGTGCTTCACACACACACGCACACACACGTCTTATAAAACAAGCTGCTTGTAGCATCATTCAAAAACTGCTACTATAATTGGTGAAACCTTACTTCTTTTTTTTTTTGGAACTACATACAGTATGTATTTCAGCGTAAATTAGTGGGACAGTGTTCTTAAAGCGTGACAAATCGTGAGTCAATTAGGTTACAGCTAATTTGCCGTTATGCCAAACAATTGAGACAAGGTTACGGAGTTTGTACTTTAAGTAAGGTACCAAAGAGACACAGTAATCCAGGTTTTGAGCTGTGTGGCTACAGTTTCCAAGAGATTATGTAAAGGCAAAATTTGAATTAAAGTATTCGAAATGCACTCTGACAGGTGTGAACTGCAATCTCTCAACTGCTGCTACACACTATGTGGACAGGAAATGTAATTCTGAATTCTCAAAAAAAAGAAAAAGAAAAAAAAAGAAAGAAAAGAACCACTGGCAGGCTGGCTGACTGACTTTGCTACTTAGAGTGGAAAGAAACTTTATTCAGACTATTTCTTAGCATGTTTAATTTAACTCAGGATGTTTTATAACAGCACCAAAACACAGAGGGGTTGGATAAAACCCTAACAGATTCTGAATCTGCAGCAACTCCCCATTAAAATTCTGTACCGAAGACAATCACTGTAGACAGGTCACCGCCACCTCTATCCCACCTTGTTATTTTTAGCAAGGGTAAATTTGAGAGTAACACATGCGGCAGTGAGGAGCTGAAAAAGCTGGCACTGTGTGACTGGGTGCACACTCTCATGCTCAAGTGATAAAGACAACATTAAATTACATATTGACAGCTGGAAAATCCAAATGACACTAATGGGAGAGGAACCACAAAATAAATGTTAAACCTGACAGTAGCCCAAATTCTGCTGAAAACCCCGCAGAAAAACTTTGCAAAGGAGTTTCATTTCAGAACTAGTGAGCAGAAATGGGTGAAAACGTCTTAAAACAAAGCCTAAAAACTAATACATCTGACAATGAATTGATGTCCTATTAAAACATACAGCTAATTAAAAGTTTGACACCCACCGCTAACAAGAATCTGAAAATGGACATTTGCAATAGAAGAATAGTTTGCAAGAGGTTGCAGTTAACTATGTTTCTACAGGTTACATTTTAATCTAAAAAAAAAAAAAGAAAGAAAGAAAGAAATAAAGAGCAAAATCAAAGCTATGTCTACTTGACCAAACTCTCTTTCTATACAGTAAAATACCGTCATGACTTCTGCCCATCAGTACCAAAACCCCATTGGATGTTCGTTCTGTTGGGGGACAGTTTAATTTTGTTAAACTTTGATCCAAGTTAAAGGAGAATTCCTCCGTTATCCTCCTGCTAGAGTTAGCACCCAACAGGCTTGAACAGGGCAAGTTTTAAACGTGTTTTTAGCCTCTAAACATGTTCAAAATGTCATCACAAGTGACTAGCCATGTGCAGTTATTCCTTTCGAGTGCACACAGCAAATTTGACTGCAGTAGATGTGACAGAAAGGCATAGTTGTGTTAATTCAGCCGCTTGGAAGGAATAACTGCACATGGGTAGGGACTTTCAATGACATTTTGAGCATGTTTAGAGGCTAAAAACAAGGAGAACACTGTGTAGGCAGCACTGATTGTTTTCATTTTCTTGCTACTGACAGCACTCCAAATTTACGAACAAAAAACAACTTGTTAAAATTGACCGGAATTCTCCTTTAAGCTTCCAAAGAGAGAGCGACCTCTCCATATATTGACAATAATGGCCTTGCTGTGACATGTCAGTCTTATGGTGTGTAAGATTTATTTAATTTACACTCAGTGGCCACTTCATGAGGCACATCTGCCAAATATCTCCTCATTCACTGCTTTGCTTCCTAAGTGGCCTGAATTATTAAAAAAAGTTATTTAAAATTGCTGTATACACTCTTTAATTTAGGAAGTAATGCCAACTTGTTGTATCACACATTTACTGCAGATTTTTAACAAAAGTCACCATGATATCCCTGGAAGCACGAAGACACATCACCTCGCTGGAAGTACACATTGAAAATGGGTAAACTTGGTCAGCAACAATGCTTTGGTGCGGAGACATCCAGATGATTTGGTTTTGATTTTTCACATGGCCACTTTAGTCTGATCTTGGCATTAGCTGAAAGGAATGGCACACAGCATGGTCTCGTGCGGCTGTAGCCCGCCCCCTTTCAAGGCTGAATGAGCTGTGTACTCAGAGATGCCCTTCAGCTGGCCACTGTTGTACCATGCTGTTATTTGCCTGCTAGTGTCCTTCCTGTTATTTTAGAGACGTCTGACAGCGTAAGTGCAGCTGTTTCTGAGCTGATTAAAACACCATCTGGAATCGCGAATTGTACAAATTTACTTACATCCAGCATCTCACATCTCACCCATTCTTTAGCCAAACGGTAACGGAACCTGTTGACTGAATGCTTCATGCACTCTGTAGAGTTTCTGGCTGTTTACTGTAAGATGCATGTTTGCCAACTCTGCAATAAGGTGCACATATAAGCACCCACAATTACATCTGGAAATCATTACATTCAACTTACTGGCAATACACCTCAGAACTTCGGGGCCAATAAAGCAGCCAATGTAGTTCTGTATTGATCTACTCATTTAGCCTTTAAAATGTCCAAAGATTATGAAAAATGAAACCAACCACACCCACCCCCCACCCACACCCACACCCACACACATTAAATGTGTTTCCTTTATTTTCATGACTATCTACATTGTAGATTATCACTGAAGGCATCAAAACTATGAATGAACACATGTGGAATTATGCACCTAACTAAAAAGTGTGACATAACTGAAAATATGTCTTATATTCTAGTTTCTTCAAAGCAGCCACCCTTTGCTCCGATTACTGCTTTGCACACTCTTGGCATTCTCTTGATGAGCTTCAAGAGGTAGTATATATGTACTTTATATATTGTAATGTTGATTGTTCTGTTGATTGACAAGTAAATGAATTGTTTCAGTTCGACTGGGAACACAGGTTAATGTTAGCAGATTATGATTTACGTCACTAGAGCAGCCTCTGACTTGTCTTACTCCAAATACTGTGCTCACCCGTTGGGTCGTACCTGTGTTACTGGCCGTCGGCGATTCCACATTGAACACCCCCAGCAAAAGTTCTAATGAAGGATTGTGCAACTGAGAAATATAATTTTTTCTTTCACTTATGTTTTTATCAAAAATATGCATAAATGTGCCAAAAATATATAAAAAAACATTTACAAGAGAAGAGAGCAACAATAATATAAATTATTAATATACAAAAAAAAATAAAAGAGCACAAATTCATCACAAATGTAAAAACACACTAAAGAGAAGCCAATTATTATATAAATTATTAATAATATACAAAAAAAAATAAAAGAGCACAAATACATCACAAATGTAAAAACACACTAAAGAGAATCCAATTATTACACTATTGCACTAAGAACAGAATACACAGACTAAACCCTGACCTTTCTGCCTTGTCATCGTATGAAATCTGCTCCCCTATTGAGTGAATGAAACTGATGACGGTAAGGCCAGTGAGCCGTTCCTGACACATGTCGACCTCGGGTATGACTTGATCAACTCTAGTTTTGAAAAGCTCCTCTCTGCTCGAGCCACAGTGACTGGTAGAGTCAGTGCAATCCTGAAAGAAGTCCAAAAGTTGGGGTAGAGCTCTGATAGATCCTCATCATGCATAAAAGTGATAAGCTCACGAGAGACAGAAACACCGATATGATTGGAAGCAGCCGCTTTGAGGACCACGGTAAGAGTTTCTCTGGCTTTGCATTTTTCAACATCTCTATGACAATACCTCGTACTTCCGTTCTACATCCGACTTCCAGGCTTTTTGTAGCTGGATATATTATTTGTTTCATCTATGTATGAATGTGGATAACGTTAGTGACATTGAGATGCTAGCTACAGTTACACTTCTAGTGCTGAATCGGCAAAAACCCGTTTTATTTCTCTGCGTCACGGCTTTGTTCTTATGCCGCTGGGGTCTCTCTTTTCAGTCTCTCCACCACATAACGTTAGCGTGATTTCGGGCGCTCATTAAGGCTCCATTTAAAACTCTGCAGTTTTAAATGGAGCTGTTGTAACTTTAATTTCTGCAACTTAAACAGCTGAAAGTCTAGACCCCGATTTTAAGACAACCTTACCTTTCCAGACTTTTCTTAGATTCTGACCAATACAGTATTAACTTCTAACAATCTAATATTTTAGGCGGTAGAGGGAGATGGGTTCTGTCTGAGTAGTCAGAGATACACACTGTACATTAATATGGGTTTCATAATTTACCACACAAGCATCCGGCACGCTTATTAAATCCCTTGGCTTCTTCAGGGTTGAAAAATAACTACAGTTAGACAAAGCAAGAGAAAATATTGTGGAGGACTGAAAACATAGGAAGTGTGAGGAAGAAAAAAAAGGAAACAGTGATATGTGTGTGAAAGTTCTGTAGGAGGATCCTATAAGGGCCGTTTGTAAGTGAAAGCGGTGTACACTTTGCTGGTGACAAGGGAGGCTGTAGCTCTGTGGGGGGGGGTCAAATTGAGAGAGAGAGAAAGAGAGAGAGTGGGTGAGATAAAGAAAAAATGACACGCATCGAGTGCAGCCTTAGCAAAAAGGATCAAAAAAGAAGGTTGAATTTATAGCAAATAAAAAGGGAACAAACCGTGCTGGCTTCTCACTCATCTCTGGCACAGAAAATAAAAAATAAAAACAAAACAGAGATGTGATCTACAATATATACAAAACACAATTAAACAATTAAAGATTTGACAAATACATGAGATAGAATAAATAAAAATATATTGATGAGAGACCTCGCTGTTTGGACTCCTAACAACCTCAGTGATCAAAGCGGTCCTTGCTGCAGCGGAATAATGGGCAGCACTTTAAACCTCACCTCTTCATTATCATGTGATGCCAAGCATGGAGTAGCCAGGAGAGCCATTATCAATCAAGCTTTCTGAAAGTGCAGCTGCTATTTATCTAACCTCATTCAGAAGCCTGTCTGTAGAAACAGGACTAGGTTACTCTTGAGCTGGACACATGCCCCTCTATCCTGCCCCTCTATCCTGCCCCTGAATAAATAAATGGGATTACAAAGAAGGTCCACTGGCAACACCTGTGCATCGGCCTGAGTCATGTGTTTAAACTATTTTAGTCTTACAGACCTGCTGGTGTGGTAGCCCAACAGGTCACCGATGTTCATATCAAAGCATATTTTATTCAATTGAACACACAATGAACACACAAAAAAAAATCAACACAGATAATAAAAAAAATCATCATTTTAAAATGAACTGCAAATTAACTACAGCAGATATGTCTTGTCTCTGTCTAATGTGATTCATATCTGTAATTTCATTAGTTTTAATTTTTTTTACTTTGGACTGCTGACAGAGGATTTGCTGCTAATCTTACTGTATGTGTTGTCACATTAAAGTTCCACATTCCATCTTGAAAAAGAGAGCACAAAATCCCATGCATCCATCGATCATGTATTTACCACAAGGTCCAATGTTTATTGGGAAATTATTATTTTGTCGGCTTTAAAGCCTAATAAGTACTGACAAAGTGAAGGTAGTGAGATAGCTTTTAATTAAATGTTGGTGTTAAAAGCAACCATAATTCTCCATTTGAAATCCAATGATGTCCCGGCTGTGAGTTTTTGGTTGCTTTAAGGGTGGGCGCCCACCCTCATTTTCAATGTTTTCATTGTCGTCGAGGTGCCAATGTTCGCCAAACTGTGGCAGCAGTACCTAAAGCTAGCTTGCATTACTAGAGAACACATATTGCACAAGCTATTATTTGTTTTTTGATTACAACTCAAGCACAGTCACTAATATAACTTTTTTTCTCTCGTGTTTTTATATACATGATTTTCTGGGCTTTTATAGCCTTTATGATTGCCTAAGAATAACAGGAAAGTTCAACTCCTCTCACATGCTCTGCATCCTACTCAACCACCCTTCTCTCCCTCTCAGAACCACGTCTATTTCTGGTGCAACATCAATTCTTTTCTTTTTATCAACAAGAGCAAACTAAATATAACTAAACTGCACGTGTCCGTGTGTCTCAGGCAAGAGAGGGGAAGAAAGAGAGAGAGACAGCGGGGGTACCCTCTTAACGTAACGCTGGGTTTTACAGGCACATCTTTTACAATTGCAACTCTGCTACCGCTATGCAAAAGTTAACTTAGAGGTCCAAGCCAGACTCATCTTCAAAGCCAGATGTAGCCAGGCCAGACTCCGTCTACTGGCTGCTGCTCGGTACCTGTGACTGATATTGCAAGACAACTTTTTACCTCGACGAGAAGTCTCATGGGACGAGATCTCGTTCTACGAGATCACTTCTATGAATCAATAGTTGCAGGTAAGACACGGTTTTATATATATATATATATATATATATATATATATATATATATATGTGTCTATACATATACTCTGCCTACAGTCCATTAATAATCTGAAGACTCCTTGACTCAGCTGTGCTCATTTGTGTCCATCGTAATAATCTGCAGTGTGGAGTGAATCACTGCAGCACCGACTACAGTCCTGACTGCTGTGTTCTAAATGTTGCAAGAGTCATTACTGTACTGTAGGAAGAAACTAGGCTGTTCAGGACGCCTGCTCCATGAACACAAATCTATGGCATGGGTTAGGTTTCAAACAGACTATTGTGTTAACAAGATTCCTGCAACAGCCAATGTGTTAATTACTTAATCTTTGCCAAGTCTGCCCGGCACTCTGGCTTTTCTAGTGGCTGCACTCATTGAAGTACTGTATATATCCAGATAAAATGTTAATTAAATATAACTAAGTACTTTAAGCGTCATTTTCCATGCAACTGTTCACTGGGTGACTTTCTGATTAGTAAATCTTTTCAGATTTCTAAGAATACATGTGACTCATGGTGCTAGAACTGATACCAATCACTCCTGACATGCTGTCATGTAAATAATAATGACTGACACAGCCATAATGTGAGAAGACTCCTGGATGTTAAATATATATTTAAATCTAATGGTTCAAATTGTGATCATTTGAGGAGGAATGTTTGTGTAACATTCAAACAATGTTTCAGTATTTTCTTTCAAGTTTTTTCTTTAACAATGATGTCCTCAAAAACCTGAAAGAAATCTCTGCACACCTGAATGCGTGACATGTGTATCGGAGGGAAGTACAAACTTTTGCTGATACAGGGTCGAGCAGACAAAACGTTGTAAAATATATATACCAGTGGTAAGACATATGCAAGGTGCATATGTGTTTTGTTATGAACTAGCTACAGGGAGTCTTGTGTGATAGATGCTGACATTAGCTTAGTGTATGTGATTTAACTGAGGTTAAACGTTGGTCTAAAACCTAAACCAGGGGATTCATTTTAAAGTGAACATGATAGATAGTGAGCTGAAGACGCTTAATACAGTAAACCTCAAACCTGTGGCGCACATAATTAAGGTTAGCACAATTTTTTGCTGTACTGTGGCTAAGTGGGTGTTGTCATATGAACTTTAAAGAGCAGCTACTTCTAGAAGAAGACAGTGCTGAAAAACAACACCTATTACTCTCAAAATCAAGCTTTTGAGAGAAAACAACACAACGGTGGAGACCTCTTTGCCGTTTCATAATAAACATATGTAATAGCACAACTTTGTAATTAACTGCTGATATTTTCTAAATCTAAAAAAAGGCCACAGAAATTTAGAGAAGCCCCAAAGAACTTAAAGCCCTGTTTATGCGTTTCCTCACCATATTAGTGATCTCTGGGTACGTAGATTCCACCAGCACTCCTCGGTTGGTGGAAACGTAGTCCACGAGCTCGTTAAGTGTCGCCCTCTTGATCTCCTTGCTCTTCAGGTCCATCACAGAGTCCAGGAAGTCGAAGAGCATGCAGCACTGCTGGAGTTTCTTGGTGAACAGCTCCTGCTGCTCTGTGGAGGGGGCATCTGGAATTAAACAAAAAAACAACAACAATGGGTCATTCCTTATATAATTTATATAATATAATTTGATGCTTATTGCAAACAGATAATAGATGAGACAAGAGGTATAGTTGAGACAAGATGATAGTTGCAACCGTTCCCCTGGGTGGTGTGGCTTGCAGAACACTAGGCAATGTGAGATTTTTAGAGCATGGGTTCAGGTAGATTTTTGGTTTTTAACATAGGATTAAAGACACATCAACACAAAAAAAAAAGATATTCTATAAATGCCCTCAATTGCTAGTTTATTGCGCAACGTCAGATCTAACTAAACTTCTGGACGAACAGACACAATACACCACGTACCCAGTCATCCTCGGCTTTGATTGTAAAGCCTTTTATGGATTAGACGGTGAGTACGTTCAGGGTTATTAGAGCTGTCAAACCTGACCCCAGCTAAGCTATAAACGGCTTTTGGCAGCTGTCCAAAAATGCAGTGACACACTGTACAGTGATGATCTGTTCCAACACAGAAGCAGCTCATCGATGCGGACACAGGACTCTTTCTGTAATGGTGGCAGAAGGACCCAGTTGCAGGTCTGATTTACAACACCTCGAGAACCAGAGACCCCAAAGGTTTTACTGCAACGCAAATATAGACACCATTCGTGACACTTGTTGACAGTAAGGTACTAATAATGTATTTATTAAAATGAATGACTTAGTTGGACATTTTTTGGTGTTAATACATTTAGATTTTTGATTAGTTCATTTTAGTTATTCATTAGTAAGTCCTCATCAGTACCGTTTCCTGTCTCCACCAGAGTGAAGCACTTCTCAATATATGTACAATAGCTACAGACACGCTGGACACATGCAGCTGTGGAGCGGTACAGACAATGTCCCACCTACTGAAGTGGGAAAACGCCCCCCAGTGCAGCCCCCAGGACCTGGCTGAACCGACCCCATCAGCTGTGACCTGCGCCAGATATTGGCAGATTGACATCTGAAATTGCAACGGACTGAAAGAAGCTACAGACACTCAAATACACAAATGTTGATATAGATTACTCTTAAACGTGTAAAATAAAACATGCAAAAAAATCAATCAATTAGTCGATCAAAAGAAAATGAATTGGCATATGTTTTGATAATCGATTAATCATTGAATTCTTATTTTTCTGTTGGTTCCTGCTCAAATGTGTGGATTGTGTAGCTGCTTTTTGTTGTCGTGTATGAGAATGAACCAAATATCTTTGAGCAGTTGGTCAGAAAAAAAACAAGCCATTTGAATTTGTCCCTTTTTGCGATGGCTTTTCACCATTTTCTGGAATTGTATAAACAAAACAATTAATAGATTCATCAGTCATGAAAAGAATCATTAGTTACAGCCCTAAACACACAAAGACACTTGTGCATTGGCTCCTAAGGTTAACAGAAAAAGACAAAAGGGCCGGGGTGAGATGTGTCATGGTGCAGAGTTTTTTTATTGAGCGATATTATGCAACTGGAAAGGCATTACCCATAAAGTGATGTGGCATGGGGACAACGCACAGTCAAGCCCTGCCAAAAGATTCCCAGGGTGTCTCACACCTAGTGAAATGCTCCGATGGTGTTGACAGCTGACGAAGTACTTACGCACCTGAACCCTACAGGTCAGACTACTGGCTGCTGCTCAGACTGAACTCAACATCCGAGTGTAATTACACCAAGCCCACTTGTTAGCGCACTGCTTTGTCTTAATGCCAAATTTCAAATCTCAAGTATCAAATCTCAAAGGGATTCCACATTCAAAGGGCAGACTGAATACCAACCTGAAACCAGAAAGGAAAGAGGACCATGATGACCCTGTGGGCCGATTGTGCTGTTCTTAGCATGACACATGGATGGCTCACATTTCTACCCACTTGTGTGATGCCGGGTGTCACTTTTGGCAGGCGTAATGGATTCAAACCTCGCGTGATTTGCATGTCAGTGCCAGTGAAAAGCGCACATTTAGGCCTCTAAGACAGATACACCACTACAACAGCATCTTCAAGGAATACTTAGAAAATTTGGGAAATGGGCTTTTTTGCTTTGTGCTAGTCTAGATAATGAGATCAATAACAGCCTCATGTCTGTACAGTAAAATTGAAGCTACAGCCAGGGGATGGTTAGCTTAGCACAACCACTGGAAACAGCTAGCTAACAACACCTCTAAAGCCCACTAAATTAAATAGTTGTATTTAATTTGTTTTATCTGTAAAAAACAAAACGAAAAACTTTTGTGTGCAAAAACAAAAGGTTAAAAAAACAAGATATAAAATGTTAATTTTTTTGGATTTTTTTTGTGAATTTTCCCTTTATTAGTGGCAGTGGATAGACAGAAAATGGGAGAGAGGGATGGGGGGATGACACGCAGCACAGGTCGCATTTGAACCCGGGCCACTGCAGGACTCAGCCTACACGGGGCGAACGCTCTTACTGGGTGAGCTAGAGGCCACCCCAGGTATAACATGTTAACTAGGGAGCTTTAAAGTAGGCTACAAGGGACGTTTCGTTACTAGCCGCTTACCACTGCTTTCAGTCTTTGTGCTAAGCTAGTCTGCTTACTGTAGCCACACATTTCCTGCACAGATAGTGGTATCGATCTTTTCATCAAACTTGTGAAATAAAAGCAAAAAAGTGCATTTGCCACTACTTCTTTAAGTCTAAGCTCTTCTTTTTGCGGATCTTAAATATATATTTCTCTTTAAAGCATGCTCCATAATTTCTTCATGATAACTTATGGTCATGCATAAGACAACAAACTTGCCTCACTCGCTGTTTCTTGGAAACAATGCAGGCAATATTTAAGTGGGGCTTTCATGTTTGTGTTTTCTCTAAGCTTTCTGCGTAACCACATCATTTCATCTTTTACGGGGAATTGTCTTCATCCCCGTGAGAGGAGAGGGCTGCGCCTGTTAGATGCAGTCTGACATGCAGATGCTTTCCCATTGTTATGCTATTTCTGCCTTTCAGATACAGATTCATTAGTGCACTAATTCCTCCAGGTGCTTAGAAAAGGAAGGGAAATATTTCTATTAGAACTATGAAGCCATGTACAAGAACAAAGAAGAAACCCCTGGAAACCTCAGAGAGAAATTAAACAAGCGGCATAAGATCTAGGTGGAGTTGGTTACAGAGCGATAAATGGCCATGCTAATCTGAAGGATAAATAAAAAAGACCTTCACTCCAACATGAAAGTTTTATCTTGGGATCACAATTTGGCCGACTTTTAACAAAAGTAATCTCCCTGTACTGCATATTCTGACTGCTGTATCTTACACAAACCTTCAGGAAGCACTTAAAAAATTAACTGGATGCAATAACGCAATTCCATAACCACACATGGACAAGAGTAAGTAGCAGGGTTAAAAGGAGAGACAGTTCCAGCACACGGGGTGTATAATTATTAGGGGTGGGAATCTCTGGCCACCTCACGATACAGAGGCCAACGACTTGATTCTAAACCGATTATTGATGCAACAAATTTGTATGAACATTTCCGTGCACGCTTAAAAAAAAATATATACATAGAAATCTGAGTTTGTTAAATTATACAGTATTTGTCCCACACAAGTTTTAATGAAATGTTTTGTGTACTGAGGTTTTTATTTTGTAGTCAATCCAGGCTTAAGCCTTAAAGATGCTTGTGAAAGTCACCTTCTCTCACAGTAATCTTCCATCTCAGAGGCTCAGTCATGTTTAAAGGTGGAGAATTGGCTTCTTAGAGCATGAAACATGAGCTGGTCAGATGTAATGTGATAGATGAACAGCCTTTTTGTGTTTTGCCTAATTATTTTATGCATGCTATTAGATCATGTATGTGTGTATATCTATATATATTTATATATATATATAAAGTTTTTTGTTGTTGTCCATTATCCAATCCTTCTTCAGTCACTCTGTTTTTAAATAAGACAGTCACCTTTAAATAAAAACCAACACTTTTGTTTTAAATAATTGATTAATAACTTATTAGAATCATGCATTGAACTGTTACAGAAAGAATTGCGATGCAATGCATGCGAAGAATCCTTTTTTTCCCCCCTCACCCTTAATAATTATTAGTAAACACTATAAAAAGGGCTTTGTTTCTGTTGATCTCTGCATCTCATAGTTACACTGACAAACACAAGAAGCCTAATTTTGCTCCAAAAAGAAAAGAAAAAAAAAAAGAACAGAAGCCATTAGATAACAGGATTAACAGGGAACTTGAATTGTTTCTGTACAATTTCATAAGTAGTCACCACCACCAACAGGCATCAACCATGTTATTGTTGGTGGAATAAAATGTGAGAAGAATCACACAAATCTACTGAGTCCTAAAACAGGCTTCAGTTTATCTGTAGTGTTAAAAAAAAAGCCTTGATACCAAAAAAAAAAATATATATATATATATATGGCAACTCATCTGCTCTGTATTTAGCAACACCAGACTCTACATGTAGAAACCAAATGTTGCACTAGCTATTTAGTCATGACATTATTACCTGGGCCTTTTTCAACGGTCATATTTGTCAGGCTACAGCAGATGGGTGAATACCACATTGGTGCGTCACTATGAAACAAATACTATGTCGGGGTTTGTTCAATAGCATACTTGCAGAACAAAGCATGTTTGGCAGTCTGCACAATGCTGTTGTTATTACCAAATCCGATAATTGCATAACCAGAATAATTGCTGAAATGAAGTCTTGGTGTTCATGTGCTGAAATTAAACTCCCCCTGTACATGAATGAATGAATCTTTGTTGCATAAGAGTTTACACATTAAACTAACTTGCAGTAATGTTTGCGCTTACAACTTCAATCCATTGCGCTGTAATATTTCACAAAAGTTTAGAGTTTAGCTCAGTCAACGTTGTACATTTCCAATTATCGTAGCATTGACTTTTAGAAGTACAATATTGGCGACACTAGAATTAAAGAATAGAGTTTGCCTGAAAAAGTGGCTTCTCAGAAACACACACGCACATAACACAGGACAAAGACCAGATTTGGAGACAAAAACAGGAAGTAGGATCTTAGCTCTACAACCACAGCACTGCAGAGAAAGTTTGAAGAAAACGTGCCTTGAAATGTTAAATTAACCGCAAACAGACAAGTGACAAGTTAAAAGGGAAACCTTGAATAAATGAGGAGAAACATAATGAATGCATGCTACCATACCAGGCACAAGGGGGTCACTGAATAATGTGATAGGTACAAAATGGCCTTCACAGTCGACAAACGTCAGCACATAAGAGATTTTGAGCCGACATGCTACACGTCGCTCCCTACCATTATCAAAACACCAAAAGATGGAATATCTTTTAAAAGGAAACCTGCTCATCCTGCTAGTAGAGCCCTGAATCCCGAGGGATCTATAGAAAGCAGCATTGAGGCTGTAACCAGCTTTCAGCTTGCGTCCTGGATAAATAATGTGCTGTTTTATACTACAGCAGAAGCAGGCACCAGTGAGTGAAAATGCATCACTCACAGCGGGATTTTATGGCAATCTTGCAGAGTTTTTCTCCACACCAAAACAGGAATGTGTGTGAAGATTTGCAAGTTTGCAATTTTAAAAATGCATTCACAATAAACTTTAATAACATGCTGTTCTATAAGGAACATTAAATGTACAAAAAAATAATTTTCAGAGATTTGTTGGTTGCATCTTGTGCAGCTAGAATAAAAGTGTCTGACCTGTATTTGCATTGCGATTACCACTGTTAAGTAGCAACAGCACTTGACTTTTCAAAAGCAAAATGTGGTTAAACAGAAAGAAACTACTGTCTCAATAATTATCTTTCAAACTTTTTAAAAACATATATCAAATCTCAGTATTACGGTTTAATTTTTACAAAGGCTCTTCTGACTTGTTTTTAAGCAGTGTGTTTGCCTCTAAGACGTGGGCAGTAGTACTATAGACAGATTTGTAGGGTGACCATAATGGTAGATACACTGGATGTCTTAATCTATACACTACTGTTAAATATACAACAAAAGTTGTTTATATTACACCTCAGAAATCCTAAGCTGACACGTCAAAAACTGCTTATCACTAAAAACCTGGCCTTTTGGAGACCATCAACGTTTCATAGAGCTACTGAGCTGAAGGAGATCAAAACAAAGTTGAGGAAGGCATGCAGCGCGGGTGACCTCTGTTCACTGGCAGATCAGTACACAGTCTTTGTCACTTAGAACTGTACAATCAAGAGTTTAGTTGGCTTTGCTCTATTAAATAAGTACACTGAGCTAACCTCTACAGACCTACCTAGGTATAAATTCATGATTAACAAACACTAATATTGAGAAGGTTGTACACACCTTGGGTTGTCTAAAAAAAAAAATGGTTTCTTTAACTATGGCCCATCTTAGAGGTGCGCTATGGAATTGTTCCACGGCCACAAAAAGCACAACCAATTAAATGTTTCAGGTTATTTTCAAGATAAAGGGCGTTGTTTAGGTTACGGTCTGCCAATCTTGCAAGAAACATGTTTACTGTATGCAGAGCTATGTCTGCCTGGGAGGCAGTCCACCACACATCAATGTTGACAGTCATATACTGACACACATGCACGCACGCACGCACGCACGCACGCACAGATTAATTAATTAATGCCATTGATCATAGTAATATTGGTGGCGGTATGAGCCTTAAACTTGGTTTGAAATCCGCTAATTAACACACAGAAGAAGTTGCTTTTCCCACATCAATCCGTTTCCCCGCGGAGAAGACGAGTCGATCCGGAGTTTAATGGGTAGTATAAGGAAGTTATTACCTGTATTTTTTTCAGGGTTTTTAGTGCATAGAGAAAGTTTTTGCGTCTCCTAAAGAGGTTTTAATCAACGCCAAAGGAATATCATGAGCGCCAAAGCGATTTTCAGCTGCCAGCGTTTGCAGTCAGACTGTACCGGACTCTCCCAGTGGCCATGCTGCTCTGGGGACCGGCGGCGCAGCGAGAAACCGCCGCTGACGGATCCAGAGCTCTCCTTCCGCCAGGGCTCCGCTCTCTGGCCGGCTGCCGTCTATCAGTATTAAATTGAGACAGTTTCATAACCTGTAAACATAAAAACGTCTCGTATGTCGTGTTTAATACTTTCCCCCAGCATTATGGTACGGTTCATTTTAACACCTGATGAGAGCCATACGAGAGTATCAAAGTTTTGAGTGCTTCAGCTGCATTACCATGACTCCCTGAATATGTAGAGAGATGTGAAAGGCAGATGTGAAAGCCCCTTCCCTTACCGCATTACACCATTGAATAAAAAAAATAAAAAGATAAGAATGATCACATAATGGATTTTTAACATGAATTATAACCTTATGACAAGAAACGAATCCCACTTTCCTTTTTAATTAGTTCTAGTAGAGACTGATTGCATTCCCTAAACATATGTTATCTCAATTGTTTGAAATTGAGATAAAGACCACATTTGTTAACAGTCTATGAAGTAAAATTTTATTCCAGAATTGTTTTAATAAACCACAAATAAGTCCAGCAGCTGGACAGCCAGCCGCTGGAAGAAGCCCCACAGTCATATTTGTCTATGAATGGACAGATTGAACGGTCTTCATCCCCGGTGAGAAAAACTTTTTGGATAAACTATTGTATGAAGAATAAGATCAACTGAAAATGGAAAAGGTCACAGAAGTTGGTATTAGTTGTCTGTTCCTAAAGAGCCAGTGTGCAGCGCTCTGGTTGGGTTGCAAGACTTTATGCCAAGCGACCAAAATATCGGCTGCGCAGCCCTAGGTATAACCTGTGTAAATGGCACAAAAGATAAGCACCATTTATTATATGGACCATTTATTCTGGCATTGAACAGATTTCAATTGCCATGTCACATAAAGTGCAGCACCAGTTTAACTTATTGCATGTTAAAGAAAGAGCATTCACTTAGTTTTAAGCTCAAAAACATATTTGAATGCTAATAAAAGATTGGTGACGAGATGAAGACAGACAACATGTCTTCAAGCATAATAAATGTTGGAGAATGTGCTTTGCTGAAGCATAGCTGTGGAAATTAAAACCACAACTAAGAATGAAAAGCCACTGGTGGAAGGTTGGTGACACACGCCATAACTCTGTAACGATGTCAAGACGCAGTTTCCATCAAAACTGTTGTGTTGGCTGGGGGGGGGGGAAGCTGCAAACATGCTACCATAAATAAAATCCAGAATTTGTACAGCAGCAAACAGCACAGCACACACACAGAGTCAGCAGTGCACTATAATGAGCTCCTAACTTTCAGCACCACTGTGAAGTACGTGAGTTATTTGGGAATACTGTAACTTCCACTTCCATAAATAAGTACTCTCATTTTTTCGTATTCCTCTAAAATTATATATTGGAGTATACAGCTTTAGCACCCCTTTCCATGGTAACAATGCATTATGCCATACTGCCCAGCCCTAGTTGCAGCTGGTCATTAGACTACAGCTTCACACAACCCACATCTTCAGCCAGCAGACTACCAGCACAAAATAACGTTGAGGCAGCAGTTTTTACAAAAAGGTGGAACCAGATCCTAAGCTGTCAGAGGCCATAATTATGACAGCTACAGACACAAGAACACAAACGCCATCGCAGAGCATCACAAAAGCTTTGTCCCATTATTTCCTGGAAAATTATTTATCGATTTGCCTTCCTTGCTGGCAGACATGATGGAAACAGACTGTGTGGCACACACACACACTTGTCAATCAATAGCCGATAGAGTGAACATGTTTTCCATGAACAGACATTGATGAACAATTGCTTGAGGGTGATATAATCAAAACAGGCTTGTTTTCAACTTTGTTCATCATCATTTTGACTATAAAATGTCAGAAAATAGTGAAAATGCCCATCACATTCTTCAAATCACTTACTTGGTCCCATTAAGCCCCCAGGAAGAGCGCCATGTCTGAAAGCCACCATGGGCTTATCGGATAACCGTGGTAATGCACCCCATGGCCCAGAAAGGCTTTTCACAGACTTTGCATGGCAAAAGAAACTTCTATAGTTCAACGAATCATTTTTTGGGGGCATATAAACTTACCAGCCCGCCCACTTAAAGGGTCCTTGTTTAAAACATTGCATTTTTAACATTCACTAGTAGCCAAATCAAGAGTTATTAAACTATATCTTATTAACTACATCTCCTTGGTGGTCTAGCTAAATACATCCTTTGTTTATTTAGCTAGATAAGCATGTAAATGATCAGGAACAACAAAAACACAATGTTTAAGGTTTGTGAATATTTTAGACAATTCAACGACAAGTTCATGAGTTTGCTATGTCTACCAACAAACCAGCTAGCTATAGCTACTTGTAAGAGACACAAGAGAGAAGCTCATGAACGAGCATGTTGCTACGACAACACAAACAAACTGTTGCCAGTGCGCATGCCCATCGTGACGTCATGGGCCAATCAATGCGGAAGAGCCGAGGTCCATGATTGCTTCATGCGCTTTTGAGCACTCATTGGAATGTAAGGGGCTGAACGCTGCATCCAGTTCTCCTAATACATCGATGGGTCCCATCAACAGTCTGCGTTTTTGCTTTAAAAACAACATGAAAGTCACTGGGGGACTAATTACCCCAGTAGAGTGTGAGCCACATGTAGGCTGAGTCCTTGGCAGCGGCCGGGGTTTGAATCCGACCTGCGGCCCTTTGCTGTGTCTCTCTCTCTCTTTCCCCTTTCCTGTCTGATTCACTATCACCATCTTAATGAAAAAAAATGACAAATGATTATCAAAATATCTACTTTGTTGATTTACTTTTTGTCCATCAACTAATCATTTCATTAACAAATTGTTTCAGCACTATCCAGGGCGAAACGAATGCCGACTCAATGCAAGGATTACGTGAGGCCAAAGCAACATAAAGCTAAAGTTCAACCAGGAGAGAATATTTCACGCTATATGAATTACTAAAATAGATACTAATTTTGCTAATGACTTCAACTGGTGGTCAGTGCCTAATGAACTCTAAATCTGCATTGAGCCTTGGTTGTGGTGGTGGAAAAGATGGGGTCAAATCTTGGCATCAATGTCGGGAGCCAGACACTGCATGTGCAGCCAACCTGGCGATAGCGAGAATGGTAGTAAGTGATTCGCTCCGTAAGAGTATTGGTACATTTATTGTAGAGCAGTTTTTTTTATCTATAAAGATAGACGGAAGGGTTAATACACGGTTGAATAAGGGCCAACAAGGTGGCGTAAAGAGGAAGTGCGCCAATTTTACACATTAAAGTGTGTTTACAGGTGTTAGGGAGTACTACTATGTGAAAAAGTTGTAGAAAGCATTTTGTGGCTCCTGAGGCAACGCCTGATAAACTGACACAAGTGATGTCACTGTGGGTTGAGGCTGAAGTTTGAAAATAAAAATTAGAGCCAGACCACTGAAGGATTTAAAGACCGATACAAATATCTGGTTATTTTAAAATCCGATATATATTTATATATATATATAAAAATAATAATAATCCAGAAACGAGTAACAAAACAGATTTCCCTAACAGTTATTTGTTGTTATTTATAAGTCCTCACTAGAATATTATAAGAATTTGTTTAACTGTCACAACGGAACAGAGGAACATAAAAATATAAAGTTCTGATAAATAAAATGTATAAAAATACAAACTTAAGATATGAAACTTAAAGTCCTTTGAACAAAAACACACAAAAGAACTCAGTGTTGGCAACATGGACGTTGTATAACGCCCTCTGGTGGACATACTATGCAACACCAACACTCATAGCAGATTTTTTTTTAAATCAGCCATTATAAATGTTGATACTGGTAGTTTGGGAAATGCCAAATATCGAAATTAGAAAGAAGTGAGCTTACCAGAGCTGCGTCGCCCGCTCTTTATCTCCCTGCATGAGACTATCAGCTCAAATCTACACAATAGCCGCTACTAGCAAAACACACCTGACTCTCCAAATGAACTGCCGGCATTCAAGTTGCATTTTAGGAAATGTAGGCGCCAGGTTTCAAAAAGAACAAGAATGCATGAAATACAAAAGACAAAACTCTAGTTTTGCTGTATTGATTTTGAGAGCGACATTATATTAGCAATGCTAAATTGGTGGAGTACTCCTTTAAAAGAGAGAGGATGAATAAAGTAATTGTCAATCAACAGGTTCAAGAATTAGTAGATCTTTAAATCTGAATAAAACCAAGGAGATAAAAAAGAGAAAAAAAATATACACACAAAAATACACAAACCCTTGATTTTCTGTTGGGAAACAAGTCATGGAAATAAAAAAAAACTAAAAAAATTAGCTGATACAGTGTATTGGTCTTTGATTGGTCTTTGAGCTATTGACAATAACACCACACCAGCAAAATGTGAGATTGGGCCTAGTTAGGAATCAAGACTCAGCTGCAGTGACAGAAATACCAACCTAAATGAAGCAGTCTGTATTTGGAAAGTAAAATATTTCCCTGGCTTGTTCTCAATGCTTCTGGCTGCCATGGCAACAATGTTGGTCTCAGAGTGACTCATCATTTCAAGGTCTATCACACAACAGGAGCCATCATCTAAGCACTCAAACCTCTCTACTGCAGAAGGGAAGACACATCTACTATCTTTTAGGACCTAAAACCTTTCTCAGTGTGGTTACTCTCGGACCGACCGCACAATATCACCATTATTTTGTTTCCATGTATCCAAAGTACTACAACTACTGCACTCTTGACTAGTTAAACATGTTATGAGTTGCCAGCAGATGACAAGGATATTCTGTTAATAAATAATATGGATACTTAAATTACATCTAAACCACTGCACAGACATTAACAAACAGCTATGCCTATGCATGTAGCCTATATGTATCCATAAACTCATGCACTGTATATGAACCATGAGTCATAAAATGTACGTGCTACTAGGCAACAGATGGTGAATCAATGAATTTATTTCTAACAACTGTGACTGATCCTGCAAAAAAAACTCAAGGTAGGGCAAACATGTGATGTGTGGTAAAGTAAGCAGAAATAGGAATTTATTATTTATGAATAAGGACACACACACACACACACACACACACACACACACACACACACACACACACACACACACACACACACACACACACACACACACACACACACCACACACACACACACACACACACACACACACACACACACACACACACACACACACACACACACACACACACACACAGTCTAAGACAGTGAAAAAGATAAAGCAGATAATAAATATGCAACACTCAAGCACACTTGCTATAAAAAAAAAAAAGTCCAGTGGGAACAAACTACAACCGTTAGATCTGAAGAAAATAAAAAAAGTATTTTAGTTACATTTGGTTATGGTGCTGCCCAAAAGGGCTTAGGTGCTGCGACTAAACCTTATAACGGTAGGGAAAAACACCGATATCCTTATTTTAGTATAATGCCTCCACTTTTGTCTGATTTGAGTAAAATACAACACATTTTACATTTAGTACGCCAAGCTCTAGTGCTCATATTTGTTCACCAGTTTTAGTTATTCTAAAATAACTGAAATACAGATTTCTTTAGTTCTTTACCAGCAGTATTCACCATGACAAGGCATTAATCACCCTCAAGCTTTAAATGCAAGAAAGTCGGATAATTTAGCTGTCACTTTCCCGCTTGTCAACAGGGCAGTTGCTGCCATGCTAATTCAAGTCAATTTTGGGTGTTGTTGTGGTGCAATGCTCTAGTTTAGGAAAATTATACCACGTTTCAAATTCCTGTGCTGTTTTTATACTATCTGCTCTCCGTATGTAAGATACAAGATTCTAAATGAAATATTAGACACTACATTTTCTCCAGCAGTCTTTGTTGTTACCAACCCATTTGTGAGATATTTTGTTTATCGTTTTAAGAAGTTGCATAATGTTAAAACAGTTCCAACTACTTGACCAGGCAAGTCTCATACTTTAACTGTACTCGTTCCTCCAGTACCATAAACACTGGTGATATGCTGTTGAGGCTTGTCTATACGTGTGAGCAATTTACTCTTCAAATTTCAGGACATTTTGAATTTAAAAAAATAAAAGAAATACAAGTTGTTATGAGCAAGAGCAGAAAGTGTCAGTAACTCAAATTCAGTTTTTAGTGTGGATCAAAATAGGATTTAGTTTGTATTCTAAGTATTGCTAATATTGCATACATGTATATAGTGTTATAGGTTATGTTATATCTCTGTCTATCATTAATATACTGTAGATTAGTAAACAAAGATTAACCAAATCCCCAATCTAATATTTGCATCCCTCTGTATGATGCTAGCTTGATGTAAACAATGGAAGATGCATGCTACACTACAGTGAAATCACTTGTGTAACATGTTTAAGTACACAGTGGGAATACACACAATGTTGTGAATGGAACTTAAATACACACGGTTATAAGCAGGTGTAGCTCTGTCAGATTTAACCGCAGGCCGAAGCTTAGATTTCTCATGTTTGGCAACACTGTTGGCAAATACCAAAAGCATGTTAAAACCATAATGCCCATAGACCATTGTGTCTGTGCTTAAAAATCGCATGGGAGAGTTTGAAATATGGCTCAATATGGATAATTCTGGATATCGTAATATGATATGTGTTGTCTTTTCCTGGTTTTAAAGGCTCCATTACAGTAAAGTGATGTAACTTTCTGAACATACCACAGTGTTCTAGCTGTTCTATAGTTTCCCTTTACCCACTTCATTATGGTACGGATGATTATTTGTCAAAAAGCTCATTGTGTAACTATTTTGTGAAAGCACCAATTAACCGCCGCAATATAATCATTGAGGTATTTGGTCAAAAAATAATGTAATATTATATATTTCTTCAGTGTCCAGCTCCAGTTTGAATTAGCTTGGAGTTCAACATCCAAGTATAAAATAGTTAACTAAAATGTCAACCTGCATTAAACACTGCATAGACTAACTGCTAAATTTACATAAAAATAAAAATGTGTGTGTGTGTCACTTGCAGTTAGGAAGAATCAGGAAAGCAACACAATTCAACAAATAAATATTAAGTTAGGAACGTTTCCTTTCCAGAAGAGCAGTACTACACTTGACAGGTAGGGAACAGACTCCTTGATCAAGCCATATGCCAAACCTTACCAGGCCTCCAGCCCACATGCCCTTCTCCACCTTCAACAGACTACTGCATCCACTGACAACAGACTCTCAAAGTATTCTACTGGCGACCCATAGTCTCCCACACAATGTCACATTTTACTTGATGCGTTTTTGCTGTATAGTTTACTGCACTATTCTAAGTGCTTGTGCTTGCTAGTTGCTGCTGACAAACTTTCGTTGAACACGTCTAAAACAATCTGTAGGAAGTAACAAACTCCAAACAATCTACCTGATATTCAACAGGTAGTTCTAATTTTCTCTAGTGCAGCAGTTGTGATACCTCTTACCGGGTACTTTCCTGTCTTGTAAAGAGCTGGAATACAACTGTAGTATTGCGAGGGAGCTTTAGTATCAGGCTTGGATCAAGTAGCTTGTAACAAGCGCAAATTCTTAGCTGTGCTGAGATGATTTGGATTGCGTCTGAGAATGAATGGGAATGAGTTAGGCCTTCTCCTCCTTTGTTGAGTCATTCCAGCAATCCTGCCTCTGGCAAAGCACTTGAGTTATAATTTAACATGTTTGTACTGGAAATGGATTTGTGCACCACAAATTATAAACTTGTCAAGCCATAGTAAAAAGAAGAAGAAAAAAAAGGATTACTACACCTTTTTTCCCCCCAAATGTTCACTATTAACAGTCTGTACCAGTATCAACATACAGGAGTAAAACACAAGAAATTCATTTTGACCAATCACAGGCCTGGTGTTTTTATACAGTGTCTCTCCCCGTAGTTCCCTTCTGTGGCCTCCACAACACCTTGATGCATAAGCATAAATCCCTCTTAACCCCTTCTTAAGCATTACTCTCTACATGTATTACACTTCAATTCATAAGTGAAGTAAACTAAATGTTGAGAAAATGCAGCATGTTACACTAAGACCACAAAACTGATGTGATGCACTTGGGCAGACAGTAAACTTTGACCACTGCGTTTCCTCGTCCACCAGGTTTAGACGTGTGGCCTTCTGCGAAGCCCTGTACGTAAAACTGTAAAATATGTGCACACATTGCTTCCCCCTTGTTCATGTTGCTGCGATTCATATTACGGGCTGCACGCTAAATATTGTTGTTGCAGATCTAGCAGTAAACATAACAAAGCGCATTTATGTTCATCCTCTTACCGTACCTTTGAGCTGCGGCAGGGGTGAAAGCTCCACCGGAGCGCTCTGTGTGCGGTACTGAGAAGAGCCTTGGGATTTTCTCTGTTTCTGGGCCTTCCTCATGGACTTTCTCGTAAACCCGTCCACTTTCTCGGATGCGGAGATGGCCGACATTTTGATGCATAAACTGACGAAGACTTCAGATAAGCTATTGTATCCCTAGGCCAATTCAAATGTGTCCTCTTCTGCTCGCATTAGCACAAAAATATGAAGCCAAATGCACGACTTGAAGCTCGTCTCCTTTCCAAGTCTGATGTTAGTCTGTATGATCCAACATGGTCGCTCGGTATTTGGGTTAGACTGTGCTCAAAGACTGCATCCTTTGGGTAACGTTAACTTGTTTTCTGGAACAATTTCAAAACACGAAGCAAAAAGCTAAACTACAACTCATGATAATGGCCACAGTATAACCTGAAGTAGCAAACATAGGACAATTATCACATAAGTTTGAAAATGTCTGATGTTGTTTTTTTTACTGCTTCGTC
Source organism: Etheostoma spectabile (assembly GCF_008692095.1). Classification (NCBI taxonomy): domain Eukaryota; kingdom Metazoa; phylum Chordata; class Actinopteri; order Perciformes; family Percidae; genus Etheostoma; species Etheostoma spectabile. The sequence continues at coordinate 8,950,481 of NC_045750.1, forward strand.
GTGTTTGCTAAAGGTCTACCTGTTGCAAAACGTATGAAAGACATTGTGGTAAAAAGTTGCCTGAATTAATCGTAGTCTTGACAGTAGCAAACTACTGTACCGATAGGCTGCTGGCTACCTAACGTTAGCTAACGCTAGCTTGCTAAAATTAGCCGACGTTAATGTACGCCACTACGACAACAGTTTGCACCGCTGTTGAGGAACAAAAGTTACAAAAAAAGATAGTTGACCCGTTAAATTCATGTAGTTCTTCGTGAAACACCAAGTCCAAGTCTTCAAGCACTGCTTTTAATCCTAGTGAGATTTCCGCTGAGTTTATTTTCAGAAGAACTATCTGCGATCGATGAAGTTGAATTTCGCTCGACGACTGAGTCATTTAACGTTAGCACTTAAAAGTTAGCCGTGTTCACATTCAGTCGATTTGGTCTTGACTACATTCTTCGTTTGATACAGATCGACAGTTTCGTTTTCACGGCTTCCAAAAACATCGAGTATTCTTAAATACAAGAAATTGCTGGACGTCGTGTTGAGCAGGCAGCCATAAAACACTCCCAGTACAGCCGTTCGTTGTCTGTCTGACTTCACAGATCTGTGGACTGCAGAGCCTGACAGGTGTACGTCACTGACTGACGCCTCTATGGGCCAATCACAAGCAAGGAACTAAAATAATTGTAAACTTTTTAACCAATGAAGTGTCGCTGTACGGCAGCCCTGAACATGTGACATGTAAAAACAAATACGTGACGTTGTACAGTTGAATGAGGAGTGGCAGCTGTAGTATATTTTAATTATATATATTTATTCTGTATATTTTTGTGTATTTTATCAGGGAAAGTAAACATTCACGTTTTATCTAACCTAGATTCAATGGAGAGAGTGAAACATTTAAAGTAGAATAAAATTGTGGGACAGGGCATAATTGTAAAATACTATATCTAACAACTTTAATCAGCTGAGAATTGAAGCATATGGCGTACAGTATATAAGTGGGTTGTGTCCCTAGCTTTACGAAACCCTCGTTAGAAGTTGGTTAGGCATTGACCTCCGACGGTTGAAGTTAGGATAGGTCGTCGGGCAGCGAGTCTCGAATTTTCGTAAAACTAGGATTACCATCTAGACAGGAAAGACATTTCATTTGCAGACTAATTTTTTCCTTTGATATCTAATAAAACGTGTTTTACCTCTCCTTACCACTAAGAGTATCGAAATAAAAACAGTCAGAGAAGCAACCTGTAATGAAGGGTCACAAGATAAACATTGTAACACTGCATTAAATGATTAAAGTCACTTGTGTCTGACCTCCAAAACACATTTTATCAAACTTATAATATGCAACTAATAGCATGCCACACACTTTGAACACTCTTTACAATTTAATAAAATCGCACCAGAGCAAATTTGTGTCAATTAAATACAAATTAACTAAGCAACTTTGTACATATAAACATAAGTATTTGCTCAAGAAAAAAAAAAAAAACATTTTGCAGAAATGTATATATGTAACACAAAGGAAAAAGGTCAAACCCATACATGAAAAAAAAAAAAAACACAAGAAGATAAAGCAATACAGCTTAGTGAAATTCATAAAACTGCTCAAAGATCTGGATCACATAAATGGTATTTTTTTTAGTAGAATTTAAAATGTCCACACCTGCAGACAAACACTTATTCTCTGCACTTGAGGATTAATACATGGTGCACCTAAACAAATTTATTAAATCTGGGTTCTTACATCTCTTGAAGTTGCCAGGTTTGAGTAAAATAAAAGATTTACTTATTAACGTGCAACTTGATTTTTTCAACCAGAAAGTTGTGTAGGAGGCAACTGCAAAACCCATGGCCCAATTAAAATAAATAATTCAGCGTCTCGAGATGTGAAAACTGCAGCGTCAAATATTCAGAATGACTGTTTCGTCAATCTTTATGCAGCCCAGGGTCATGTACTCATGTATTATTGTCTGTGGGTTCAGGTAAAAAAAAAAAATCTAGCATTTTAAACATGCTCAGAGTATCTGACACACACAAGCTCTCACTCCAGATTAGGCCTTCTTGTAAAATACATGGAGATTTTCTTCATGGTTTGCGGTGAGCGGATTGTCTGAAAAACAAGAAACAAAAAAGGTAAACTGCAATATTCATCTTAATAGCTATACAGCACCCCCATGCATGTAAACATTAGCATAAATGAGGAGGGACAGACCTCAATTACCAAACAATCATTCCTCATGCCTGTCTTTCTATCGTGCAAAAAATGCAAAGCAGTTCCTCTTTTCCAGTAACATTCATTGAAGATACTAGAGAGTAAGCTTGAACTTCTGGACTTGCAATATTCCAAGTGAATGTGAAAAGAGGTGTCAATAACCAACACAGCCAAAAGAAATGTCAAATATTGTTCTGTCCCTACAGTGTTCATACATTAGTTACAACAGTGTTCAGTAAGTGAAGTGGTTCACTCTGCCTTAATAAAATAGTTCTGCATTATGGAAAATACACATTCATTTTCTAGCCGAGAGTCCAATGAGAAGAAATGTACAACTCTGATGTCTGTACGGTAAATACTAAGATACCACCAGCAGCCGGTTAGCTTAGCGTAGCACAAAGACTATAAAACAGGGCGAAACAATTCGCCTGGCTCTGTTGAAAGGGGATATGATGACATAAGTAGTGAACTTTAGAGGTGCTAGTTGACAGAAACAGTTGGACAGAGCTAGATTAGCCATTTACCCACCGTTTCCAGTCTTTGTGCTAAGCTAACGGCCCTTTGTTTTGGCTGTATTTTTGCCATTATTAGATAGTGGACGGTATAGATGCACACAGGAAACGTGGGGATAGCGAGGACGGGTTATGACATGCAACAGAAATCCTCCGCTTGAATTTAACCGAGGATGTTAACGCTCAATCTCAAATCTATTGAGCTTGGCTTGGTCTGGTGATAGCCACACCAGCAGTTATGTGGTTTGCATGTTAAACATTCTGCTTATCTTGTCCTTACAGATATGACAGCAATATTAATCTTATATCCAACTCCCTGCAAGAAAGCAAACAAGACTATTTCCCAAAATGTCAAACTGTTGCTTTCAGAAAGTGCTACTCCTAAAAAAGGACCTAATTATTTCTGTCTTCCATAATCTAACAGCCGTGTCAAAGACATTTTTAAGCTGACAAGGAAACAACGCCCTAACAGAGCAACGCTAATACTACTGAGAATATGTAAAACAGGTTAACTTCTGAAGCAGGGATTTTTGTGCGTACCGGTGATGCTGGTGTCTTGCCATCTTGTTTTTTAGAGGCACTGGGGCTTCTGGGAGTACTAGGGCTTCCTTGACCTTTCTTCATCTTTTGGCCCATCGCTGATAGCCAGTCCTTTGCCCCGGGAGAGCAATTCTCTTTGCCAGTCTGTCTTGATGAGACTTGCTTGTTGTCCTCTGTGTGGCAGTCTGTTTGTAGCTGGCTCTCTTGAGCGGGGCAGCAGATTCCAGACAGGGCCCGGCTTCTCTTGGCCGCAGGGTAGAGTTCAGTAACACAGTCACACTGTTCCGCACCCCCGCAGCCTGCAGATGGACCGTCACCAGTCTCCAGCCTGCGTTTGGCCCGTCGCTCTGTGGGAGAGGCACTGCTCGCCGGGCTCTGGGGACACAGGCTCAGTACCCTACGGAGCGAAGGGCTGACCTGACCAGGAGATCCATGGCTCGGTGATAACCACTGTTTGATAGAAGATGGTGTTCTCTGGCGAGCAGCAGCAGCCTTAGCACCCTGAGAAGGGGTGGGTGAGGTGGTGCTGGAGGGCAGAGGCAGGGCGGCTCCACTGGGAGCACAGGCAGCAAGCTGGGGTGACGTCAGGCCTCCAAGACTCTCTGTCCCCTGGTGCTTGGCAGGGGTTGTCTCAGCTCTGATTGAAGGCCCTTTACAAAAGCAGAAGTCCTCGTTAGTTCCCTAGGATTACTTTGAATGACACATTTTGCATTCAAGGGCAGAACAGCAGTGATTTATGACAAAGCACGTCCGCATTTCTCATGCTAAGGTAAGGAAACAATATGAAGAATAAAAAAAGTCATTGTAAAACATTGTACATGTTGTTCCAAGGCTGTTGATGGTAGTTTTAATGCTTACTAGAGGGAGATTTAGGGCGTGCCCAACCCACAAGGTTGGCCTCTCCCACTGAAGATTGTGCTCCATCCATTTCCCGGTGAAGCCTCCAGATCCGTACAGTGTGGTCATCAGAACAGGAAGCAATCTGCAAACAGAGCAGTAGGGATTATACAGAGCCTAAATCTATCTTCTTAGCCTATTAAAACAGCGCTGCTTCACAGCAGGGAAACACAAAAACCTCTGAATCATACTCAAAAAGTCTTTGAAAAACTCAAACTAGAAACTTAAAAGTGTGTTGCCTCAAACCTTAGTAAAATCTGTTGGGCACCATGCAACAGATGTCACTTCCTCGCTATGGCCTTGGAGCATCATGGGAGGATGTTTAGGATCAGAGATCTGAAATGTAAAATTAGATGAAAAATGCTAAAATGCAATCATAATCACCCTAAAACATTACATCACAACTGAATTTTCCATTTTAATAGGGCAAAATAAAATAGAGGTAGTACCTTCCAGATGTACGCGTTATTGTCACTTGAGCCACTGGCCAAGAACTGGTCATCGGGGCTGATGGTGGACTTTACATAAAACGAGGAGTTCTGGTGGCCACTGAAAACTGCCACTGTGGAGGAAAACAAATAATTAGAATCATGAAAGAAAGATTAAATTCAGAAAGCAACTGAGCCTGAAAAAAAAAAAAAAACAACAACACAAAAATAAAGTAATACAAAAAAATGACATGAACTTTCATGAGATGCAAAATGTTAAGGACTACAAAAGAATGACTAGAGAAAGACAACTGTCCTTAAGTTCATGCACTTGCAATGTGTGAGGATTAACCAGCTGATTTGTTGCTGATTAGCAGTCCGATAAGGGTTCCACATTCCTCACGACGTCACATTTTTAAAACTATAAGATATAAGAATTTGCTTGTACAAGCAAACCAAGTACCTGCATCTCTACATTTCCTCTGTCAAACAGTGCCCTCTTTCTTTACCCTCTGCTCACATGACACTTAAAACAAAGGACATTAGTTTGCAGCCAGATCTGGTGATATAAAATGGCAAGGAATTTAATTAGGGATAAACCGAAAAATGTCTATTCATCCACAGACACACAATATGTATGGTCGGAGTGGAGTCCTTGTTTACCTGGAGTCGTTTTCATTCCACTGACATTAAACATGTAGATACTATCATCGGTGCAGTTACATATGACGTTGGATCTTCTGGAGTCCAGAACAAGTCCAGAATAACCTGCAACACATACAAAACCACATTCAGTTTATTCTGGTAATTTGTATATTTCAGGTAAAAAAAAAAAAGACAGCCAGTATTGTACAAAACTAACCCAGTCGCATGCGCATGCAAGAACCCGGGTACGGGTACGTCTGCAGTGGGACAGGATCCTGACGGTGTGCGGTGTAGTTCTTCCTCAGATCCCACATCTTGATCACTCTGGTTCAGATGAATAAAATAGAGAAATGAATGTGATTATGCAATTTTATTTGCTTTGAAAGTCATTTTATACTGGCTTGCTGCGTGTTCGAAACAAGTAACAGCGGCTCCTTACCCGTCAACGGCCCCAGAAGAGATGAGAGTGTGCTGATCCCGAAACAAAACTACCGTGACACTCTGCTGGGTGTCCTGCAAGAGAGATGAGGTCCTTAAAGATCATCCTTCCTTCTGCACTGCCCTTTCCTTCATTTAAATGGTTGGAGAAACTCACCACACTGGGAGCCATGCCACGTGTGCTACTCCGTCTCTTCTTTGTTCTGGCGGGGGTGTTTGTCTCTGCTTTGTTGTGAGCACCACTGATCTGTTTCACCTGTCTGTAGAAACCATCTGAGAGGAAGATACAAACACGATCACACACACATTAAATAGCCCGACTAATCTTAATGCTTTGCCCCCATAAGGCCTAATACAGTATAACTTTATAGAAATAAAGATTGGGACTGACATACACTACATTTTACACAATACAAAAACAAAACCTTTGTAATTGAAAATTCCAATTGCTACCTTTTTTGCTGCACCTGGTGTCCCAGACCATAATATTTCCATCTCTGGCCCCGGTACAGAACACAGCTGTTTAATAGAAGACAAAGCATCAATGATGTGATAGATCAAAGCATCATTAATGCAAAGATATCAAATGTAATGTCATGCATCCACCTACTTAACATTTACTGCTACTACAAAAAAAAATGAGTTAGTTGACGGTTTATTTTCTTAGATTTTTAAATAAAGATTTCAATTGTTTTTCCTTCCTGACATACTGTATATATTAAAGGTTTTAACTGATGTGCCAATAGATGAGGGTGCATATAAACATTTCAATAAATATCCCCAAAATCCAATATCACACCACCAACACAGTAATTTCTTCTATCCTTTGAGAGAAGCCAGCGAACAAAATTGTCCCCTGCAATATAGCATGTGTTCAGTAGAAATATACCTTTCTCCTGTGGTGCGAATGAAACAGACTTAAGGCTGCAGAGGTGACCCTTGAAGCTGCCTAACAGCTCCCCTGACTTCACATCCCACAGCCTGGCCATCTGATCACCGGCAGCAGTCACCTAAGGATGACACACGACCAATAAAAAGGTTTCAAGAAGGCTTTACTTGTCAGTAAAGAGAGTTTACAAGCCGCTTTAAATGCTGCAATATGAACTAGGAGTAGATAATGAGGAAATACAAGGAGTCAAACAAAATAAAACCATGCAACATCAATATAGGAGTGAAATGTATCTATGTAAGGACCAGATATTAGATGTATTAATGTCTAAGGCATTTAAAAGATGTTACTGACATCATGATTTCAAAGTGGACTGATGGTACGGCATGCATTTCTTTGTACTTACAAAGTGAGGCTCCCCTGGTACCCAGGCTATGTCAAAAACAGCATTCTCATGTGCCAACCATTCTGCAAAAATACACACACCATGAGCTACTGATATTTCTTTATAATAATAAAAAAGAAATATACATAATAGACAGAACTACTTTTGGGGAGGTTCTACACATACCTTTGAGGAGTGGCCTTTCACGGCTCTCCGTGTTATAGATCCTAACAATGCCTTCTTCGTTAGCTACTGCAAGGATGTTCTGCATGTGCCCCGCTGAAGAGAGACACTTTGGTTAGATGGATAAATGGCAACAGCGCTGTTGTGTATCACCGGAGGGTAATATGGCGTGTACAGGTGGGTTACCAGAGGAGAAAGCCAATCCAAACGGTGGCACAGAGTCACCCAGGTTGCCATAGGAGATGTGTTCATCTTGTCGGACACACTGGTAGCCTCCCAACACAGAGCTCAGGGGGCACCTGGGCCAGGAGTCTGCAGGGAGGGCTGGGGGCATCCAAGAAGATTTTAATCAGACACTGTACGTAAACCATAACTACTGATACTTACTACTTTGTGATTTTACTCCATGGCATTCCAACACATCTACCTGATGGCTGTAGTTTCTGGAGGGTTTTTTCAGACTATATTTGACTTCTTACTTATGACTTTTAAATGAATGAAAGGCTGGGCAGTAACTCAATATTATCATGAATCGACTTTCAGTGGTCTGCTATCGTAGTGTTAAAATAATCGTCCCTTCTTAAAGCTTCAGTAGGTAACTTTTGTAAAAATGTATTTTTTTACATATTTGTTGAAACTAACACTATGTCCTGACAATGGAATATGAGACAGATAATCTGTGAAAAAATCAAGCTCCTGTGTCTCCTCCCTGTGCTCTTACTGCCACTTGCAGAAATACACCGCTCCCGGTCAGAAACAGCCAATCAGAGCCAGGAGGACTGTCTTAGCAGTGTCAATCACTCTCGTGTAAGCGCTGCTCATACCCCTCCCCCGCACAGCGCGTGCCGTGTTCAAGCTCAAGATTGCTAGTGCACTGCTGCTGTGCTAATCGCGGAGAAACAACTTTTCAGGAAAACTGCCAATTTCTCGAGTGACACCTGCTCAGAAAACAAAGACGGAAAAACGAAGAAGACCGATGACAAAAAGCGAGCTAAAAAGACAGAATTAAACCGAGCCCGAAATAAAACGAGGGTCAACATCGAGCGGCTTTTTTTCCAGAGGTGGAGGGAGCTACGCCTCCTGAAAGGATTCAACACTGATTCAGAGCTAGCGTTAGCCACATTTCTGCTTGACATGTAAGTATCCCTGCTGGGTTTGTTTCATGTTTTAAGAACTAACGCTACACAACAACGATAGCGCTGGTTACAGTATCACTGGAGATAGCGCAAATCTCATTTAACTCTGTAGCTTGTTGCCAAGTCTAACAGTTAGCTTGTAGCACGGCAGGAATGTTGCTAACTCCTTCACCCTCAGTATAAGCAATATTGTTTTGATACCTACATTTAGTAAGCCAAAATGTAGCTATGATGAAACTACTTTAATTGTGCGCTGTCCCTGTCGACGTTTGGCAAGGCATAATTCTATTTAATTTAATAATTTTTGATTATTTTTAAACATACACGTTTCCTTCCCCCTCAGGATGTAATTTGTAAATCAAATGTCTGACACACATTCTTTATGCTCCTTCAACAGGTCAGACATGGCCCCAGACACAGAGGCACGTGAAGGAATCGTCTTTCAGTCCAAATCAAAATGTTCATTATTTCCTTGTGCAGGAGTACTTTGCAAAAAAAGCTGATTTATTTTACCCATATGCAAAATAAAACTTAAGACATATTTCTAAGATGTTGTTATTCCTTGGCTTCCTCAGTGATTCATCATTCCTACTGAAAGTTTAGTTTTAAATTGATCCAAAAGGTAATTCAGTAATGTGCTGCTTTAGATCTCACAAATGAGCGATTACATAAAAAATAATTTCAAACCCTTTCATTGAATTTTTTTTTTACAGAAAGTTTTAAAAGTACAGCACACAACAGCTCTACCCTCTGAGTAAATGCCCTGTACTGTCCATGAGGATGTGGAAAGCATCGGTGGCCCTGCTTACTAGCCTGCACGTTCACGGCAGGCTCTGCTGTGGGGGAGGAGCTGTGGAGGGGGGGCTGTAGCGCAGCAGAGAGCAAGGGGGCGGGACCTGTAAGGTGTGCTTGTTCAAATTTTTAGGCTAAGTCCACGTTTACTCAGAACTCCCTACTGCAGCTTTAACACAATCTTCCATGCAAATCATTGATTACAAACAGATTCGAATTTAAAACTAACAAATTAGTTACTAGTTAGTTTTTCTCATTTTGACAGTTATAATGCAAGGGTGGAGCACAGGACATTGCATCGATCAGTTTTTTTAAATATTATTTGGCCTATATTTTTAAAAAAATATACTTATCAATATGGTGATTCCAAATAAGTTAAAGAAGCTTCTTCTTTTTTTTTTTTTTTTTTTTACGTTTATTAACGTAACATCACGTTGCATCATTAACTTAATCTAACGTAGTGAGCTAGTGTGGATCGTTACATGTACCTGCCATGGCAACAGAAACAGAAACTGACCAAATAAGATCCATCTGTAAACTGCAGTAGGATGAAAAATCTGAACTTCGCATGGCAAAAATGTGAGCTTTACATTACTCTTGATGTTAACCTAGCTTAAGTTTAGATAGCACAATAACTCACAAGGCACACCCAGTAACGTTAACCGAAAAGCCCCCCCCCCAAATATTCCCAAACACATTGATTATCTCACCATTCTGCCTTCGTCTGCCCACTCCTCTGTCCACTATTGAGCGGAAAAGCATCCCTAAACCCCAGTAGAGGACGATCCGAAATGACTTTAAATAATCCTGAAGTTTGTCAGATCGTTAGCTGGTGGTCTTTTCCGCGTTGCTGCTGCAGCTGGGTTTCCCGCGAACAGCTCGTCGCACAACAGGGACTGAATCCCCCGCTAATCTTGCGGTACGCGCTGCCATTGGTTGAATCAACCACTTCCTCTCAGCGTCACTTCCACATCCGCATCCGGTAAAGTTTGCCGTAATAAGACTAATCCATTCTTAACCTCTGATTTGGATAGAAGTATTCACGTACTTTACGTAAGTATAAATACTAACAACACACTGTAAAAATACTACATTGTCCTGCAGTGATAGTGTACCTTAAACTTTGTTACATGTGTGTTTACATGTAAAAGTGCGTAGCCTACAGCACTCAATGCAGAAAAACGTCCCCTCTGAAGGCCAATCAACTAGCCTAAATGATTAATCAACTAATCATTACAGCTGTGGCTGATTCGCTTTGGTTAGTTTAATTTAACATAACACATTTTACAGCCCCCCCCCCCCCCCCCCCCCCCCCATGTTTTTTTAGGTAGTAGTAGAAAGTGGCATTAAAACATGACTCAAATAAAGTACAAGAAGCCTACTTCAGAGTTTTCAGGGGGGAAAAGCTCTACAGTTTCCACAATTTTATTATTTTTTTGTTATCCAACAATCTAAGTGACTTCAGTAGAGATTTAAATTCTATGAGAAACAGCACAAAATTAGGAGATGAATTAGAAAATGTCTACTTGTGAAAGAAGAAGAAGAATTAAGCTTATAAATGTAATGATTTACGAGCGCTTTATTGTGAAAACCAAAGCCTGTAGACCGGAAACATTATTGCTGTAACGCTCGGTTTGAGTGAGTGACACTCCCCCGATGTACATCGAGTGCAGATTTGAGTCGCGCATGCGTCACTTTGCGACGAGTGAAGCTGTGAGTTGCTTAACTTTGCGACCAGTAACTAGCATACAAATGCTATCGAGAGCCTTCTGTAATCTCAATACAGTACAAATGTACCTACTTAACCAAGTTCGTTCACTGCTGGCTACAATTTAGCAATCAACGAATGGCGTTTAGAAGCTGACCTTAGCAATCCAACAATAATAGATAGCTAAAACGTTTTTGAAAGGACTGCTAACTTAGCTACAAGCTAGCAATCCAACGCAACAAAGGTTAAAATGGCGTTTTGAGCTAACGTTAGCGATCAAACAATCTTAGATAGCTGAAACGTTTTTGAAATTCTTCCTATTTTCTGTTATTGTTTGTAATGAGAAACATTTATTATTTCATGGATGTCAAAAATTTCAGTATGACAGTTATGCCGTAAACCGTTTAAATCTGAGCATGCGCGACTCAAATCTGCACTCCACTCAGATTGGGGAGTGACAGCGAGCACTCGCCGTCTGTTCAATGAAATGCTAACAGCTGAAGGTTTTTTTTCAAGTCAAATAACTAAACAAAAATGTCGCTTTCAACTGCACGTTCATTCTTGTCAGAGGCTTGTTATGGCGAACAAGAACTCGACGCCAATTCCGCTCTCATGGAGCTGGACAAAGGTGCGTAAGCTAGCTTGCTTTCAAATTAGCATTGGTTGTCCCCGTGTGTGTTGTGTCTTTCGTCGGCTTTGCCAAATATGAATGAATATGTGAAGTGTATCTGTTTTGTTGTGATCAGTGAAATTGCTTGAATCCCAGGGTTGCGGTCGGGGAAGCTGGGAGAGCAGTGTGAGGCTGTGGTGCTCTTCCCCAAACTCTTCCAGAAGTACCCTTTTCCCATCCTCATCAACTCTGCATTTCTGAAGCTAGCAGACATCTTTAGACTTGGGTATGGATGCTTTGTAACTCGGTGCTAAGACTCATTGACTAAATACTAATTTTGTGGATAGCTTATCTCCATTTTCGATGATTGCTTATCATACCTAATCAAAAGTATTAGTCTTTTACACGATTACAACAGTAATGCATCTTAATATTACACACACTTCTCAATAATACACAATACAATTCAACAGGACAACTAACTACATCCTGGAAAATGTTCATAAAGTTGAATGAAACAGTTTCAACAAAAAACTGAACATTATAGCTTTCATAAAGGAAGGAGTAAATGCAGAGCTGGTGTATTTCTTTCACTAACATTTCTTTTACCTAGTTGCATCTTATAAACTGACAACCGAGTACATGTCAGGTACAACTACTCAGTTAGCTGGTTACAGCTGCTTGCTTTTATCCATGTCATGTGTTAACGGAATTCGTTATTTTATTTTATTTATTTTTTGCGGTTGGTAGTACTTAGAAAGCAATTTGAAGACATTTGGTGCTTTTGATAAGAAATATTTTAAACGTTGAATAAACATACCAGGTTTTCCCCCAGAAAAGTTGTTTAGCATGGCGGCAAGTGTCTTTTTTTTTCCGGTGAGGGCACAACTTCAGACAGTCACAGACTGATGGCAGCAGTAATGTAGAGTTCCATAGTTTCTATGATAACAGAATCATGGACACAATCACACAATTGAGAAATTATTAAAGCTACAAGACAGATTCCATAGAGCCCTACATTAGATCACTGCTATAAGCTAACTGAAGATTAAAAAATATGACAAGGTTCTAACTAAGCCACCCCAATGTAACTATAGTTTAAAAACATGTCTTAAAAATAGTTCCCAGTGGTTTAGTCCCGGTGGGCTACCAGGCTTGCAATACACTGGGGGAAACCCACACATACTATATTTTAAATAAAAGATTAGAAGTAAGTAATCATTAGTAACATGTCTATGGTGTATGTGATTAGTGAAACTGGTTTTATTGCAGTACCAATCTCTGTTTCTAAAACTTGTCTCTCTGATTTTAGGAACAATTTTCTGCGCCTTTGTGTGCTGAAAGTAACTCAACAAAGTGAGAAACATCTCGAAAAGATCCTCAATGTGGACGAATTTGTTAAAAGGGTGTTTTCGGTCATCCATAGCAACGACCCTGTGGCCAGAGCCATCACTCTGAGGTAATAATGCTTAATGTACTTAATAAAAAGGACGTTTAATCTTTTGGATTAGGATTTCTAATTTAGAACGAACAGACCGACATCTGCTGATGTTACACTCCTCTTCAGTCCCAAAAGAATGAGTGTTACTTGCTTGCCAGCTTATCTGAGGCTTGAACCAGCTATTTCCCTGTTGGTTTATTCAGGATGCTTGGTAGTTTGGCTTCCATCATCCCAGACAGGAAGAATGCCCACCACAGTATTCGCCAAAGTTTGGACTCCCATGACAATGTAGAAGTGGAGGCTGCCATATATGCTGCTGCAAGCTTCTCTGCACAGTCAAAGTAAGGAAAGTTCTTGCTCCACCTGAGCTATGGTACATGTACTATACATGGTATGCTGTTTTGTATGACATAAATCTGGTCTGTTTTCAGAGACTTTGCAGCAGGGATTTGCAACAAAGTCAGTGAGATGATTCAAGGTAAAAATCTGTATTCAGCACTAAAAAGGTCACAGATCACGTTTAGAAAAACAGCTGTCTGGATTACCTTTTTTTTCCAAGTTTTGAATATTTGGTAATTCTTCCAAACAACTATCCAAAATTTCAATAACAACAAATTGAAGGCATAAACAGGTAATTAATAGTAAATGTTACCACGGATGTCATAGTTAAGACAACTTTTAGAACCTGAGCAATAACATGTGCTTAGTGGGAACAATGTAACTCACACCAAAATAAATACAGTCCATTTATAATTAAAGTAAACATGCAACTCTGAAAGTATTGTAGAGAAGTATCTGAATGTCTGTAGTGAAAGAGAGCTATATATATATATATATATATATATATATATATACACACACACTGTATATATCATTGTTCAGCAGGTAGCTGTTGGTATGCCTTATTTGTTTTGTCTTTAGAGTTATCATTCCTCCTATGTCTTAACCTCAGGTTTAGACACTCCAGTGGAACTGAAGCTGAAGTTGATCCCCATGCTGCAGCACATGCACCATGACGCCAGCCTGGCCTCAAGCAGCAGAGAACTTCTACAGCACCTAGTCAACTCTTACCCCTCCACCCCGATGGTCATCGTCACCCTGCATACCTTCACCCAGCTGGCTGCCTCCTCCCTCATCGATATCCCAAAGCAGGTAGTACCATGACAGAGCTGTAGCTCATTGATACTTGTTAAATACTGTAATGGTAGGTTCACACATAGAAATCTATATCTTTGATGTTTGGCTGTTAATGATGTAGCGTTTTGCTATTATTGTCAAATCTAAACTAGCTAACTGAAATTACTTTTTAATTGATTCCTTATTCCTTATCTCTATAGTTGCAGCTTCTCCTTCAATACCTAAAGGATGACCCCAGAAAAGCTGTGAAGAGACTTGCAACTAATGACTTGAAGCTTCTGGCTAAAAAGGCGCCTCACCTATGGATCAGAGAAAACACTCAGGTAGAGTTTCAGAGGCTGATAGTTGCACTCTAGGGTTGTCTTCATGGTTTAAAATCGGTAGGTAATTAATTGTGTTTCATCTCTGCAGACCCTGTGTGAATGTGCCCTGACCAGCCCTTACAACAGTTTGAAGCTGGGGATGTTGGCTGTCCTCTCCACCCTCTCTGGGACAATTGCAATCAAGCAGTACTTCAATAATATGACAGGTTTTGTTCACTTTAAAAACAAACTTTTCTTGTTACTGGTTAACTGGAGTCTCCCCCCTCTGGCAGTGAGAGCAAAATACACAAACACTGATGCATATGAATGCTGCATCACTGTAGCCTCTCCCCCCTTCCTGCCTGTCATGTAATTGGTAATAAAGGAAGACTGACATACTGTGTAACCAATCAGAAGAAGCAGTGCTAAGCTGTGAGGAACTGTAAGTGAGTGAGCAAGGTTGGTTAACAGAATTGTGTACTGCTCATGTAATGAGGATGATGGTGATTTTGGGGAGTTAAAAAACTACTTGTTCTGAGGACAAAAAGCTTCAGGCATCCTTCCGGTGCCACATGACAGAAACCAACTCTAAAATTCTTGTATACTGAAAAAAACGGAGTGATAGGCTTAATCAGCATTGTGTACATTTGTTTGTCAAGTGCTTGAATTTAACAGACATTTATTTATATGTTTAAGTTCCACTCTCCAGCTTTGAATATGTAAGAATTTTATTTTAACCAGGCTTTAATTGCAGGTTTCCATTGCCTTAATTTCTCATTTATTGAATAAGGGAATGACTCTCAACTGATGTGTTTTCCGCTCAAACATTCTTCTCAGGTGGCTCTTCGGTTCCCCCCCTCCTCACTGACCTGGTTAAACTGGCACAAGAATGCTGTTACCATAGCAACCTGGCAGTGGCTGCTCATGGGGTGATAGTGCTCTCAAACATTGTCATTTCCTGTCCAGAAAAAGGTTAGTTACAAGTCATGCCTTGGGTTAGGGATTGTTCTAATGCCAATTGCTCATTAATAGCTGCATCTCTCATTCACCCCACTGATGTGAAGTGTTTCTGTATCTCTCCTCCTCAGATATAGTACAGTTGGAGCAGGACACAGTTTTGGGAGTGGAGTCCCTTTTGATGCTTTGCAGTCAGGACAGCAGCCCCAGCACTCAGGCCACACTCAAAGTAAGACAACTTTATAACCACAAGGCTTTGATTGGATGAATATATCAGGAATAGGGCTCGGAGTTGAACCTCATTTGGTACCAACCCAAATGTATTCTTATCACATAATGTAGAAAACTCTCCTGTTACCTGGATTTCTTCCTCTATTGTGAGGCATTTAGGATGCAGTATTTTGACCAAAAAATGTATCCAAACTTCGTTTACATTTTTATGTTATTTAAGGCTTCCATCTTTAATATCTGTTGAACAAATTGCAACTAACAAGGGTGAAGTTATTTTGGGATCATTGCTCAATAAAGCTTATTTGTTACGACTTTATCTAACACTGGCGGACATAATATCAGCACAACGTACCTAAATCTTCTAACTCACTGCCATCCACCTCCTGGAAATGTATGTAACTATGATTGATTTACCATCAACCAGCCCTCATCCCCTTTATTACTTAATTATCCCCATCCTTAAACGTCCATTTTTGTTTCAACCCTAGACAGCCCTCACCTCATTGGTCAAACTGCTGAAAAATCGACCCCATCTCAGCCAATCGGTGGTGGAATTCCTGCTCGGCCAGCTCCACTTATCCTGTGACTCTTCTCGCGTTCTCATGTGCCACGCTCTGGCAGCCATCGCCACCCACCTGCCGGTGTTGGGCGACGGCATGCTGGGAGATCTGGTGGACCTCTACAGAGTGGCCAGTCACTCCTCCACTGACAAGCAGCAAGAGCTTCTGGTGAGAGATTGTGCATGAGTCAGCTGCTGTTCAGACAGTAAATTAAAGCTTTAAGAGTCTCACAACACTTAAGTGTAGCTTTTATGTTTTCAGCACAGGAGACTCACAACAGCATTTACATGACAATTAATTAGTACATGTGAACTAGATGACATTGCATTCAGCTCATAACACTCACATCTCCCAATGTGATTGCCGCAGGTTTCCTTGGCAACAGTGATTTTCGTTGCTAGCCAGTCGTCTCTGTCAGCCGAAGTGAAGACTGTCATCCAACAGCAGCTGGAGAATGTTGCTAATGGCTGGACGGTGTATCGCATCGCACGACAAGCCTCACGCATGGTAATCTCTTCTGCTTGTACATAACCAGAGCTATACTATAAAATGGCTTAAAGTCTTTTGTAGCACTGGTAAAGGTCTTCCTAGGCAGAAGCATTTATTTGTTTAAATTAAATGGTGTCAAGAGCTGAAGAAGCCACAGACATTGCACTGCCAAATCCTGCACCTGAAAAATAATGAAAAATTATCATTAATCTGCAGGGATGCCACGAGTTCTCCAGCGAGCTGTACCAGAGTCTGCGGACCCGTGTAGCATCAGAGCACTTCTACTTCTGGCTGAACAGCCTGAAGGAGTTTTCCCAGGCAGAGCAGTGCCTGAGTCACGTGGAAGACGGAGACTACAGTGGAGCCATGAGCGCCATCGCCGAGGCCCTACGCTCCTACCAAAAGGGCATTGCGTCCCTCACAGTCAGTTATCTTTCAGGCATCTGCTTGTCAAAAAACATGAATACAATTCTTCTTACTACTTCACCAAGAAGCTTAAGGCCGTTTTTACAGTTGATGCATTCAAGCGCGTGCGCCAATATGACATCAAAATGACGTAGATCTCGCTGGCACGCCAGGATTTTGAGTCCGCATCCAGAGGTCATCAACCACTCTATTTTTTTCAGTGGCAATGCAGAAACAGGAAGGCTGAACAAGCTCAAGGGCAACCGGATGCTAGAACTCTGAGTGACTGCAAGTCTCTCTTGTAAACTTACTGGGTTAAGATGAGGTCTTTTATGGTGAAAGAAAGGCTTGATCCAACGAAGTAGGTCATCGAATCAAATCGGAGCATTAACGGCAATACTGCTCCCAGTTCTGCCGTTGTTTACCTTTTTCTTCTTCTAGTCCATAGAAATAGCAAAGTCAGTAGCCTTTGTTCATTAGCGACACCTTTGTGCAACTAGTGGCGTGACCAACACGCTCAAGTATAAACAGTTACAGCGCTCCCATGACGTCACATTTGTGCACGCCAGCTCGGCTGTGACCACTGTAAAACAGCCGTTAGCTGCTCATGCTCCGTCTGCAGACTCTTGCTATGAAAGCCGATTTCATGGCATCTTAAATTGTTAATGGATTAAGTCACCTAATACCTGATCCTAACTTGTTAGGTGTCAACTCAGTGAGACCTATGTCAATCTTCACCTGTGGTGTTGGTGTGCTGTTATCTGATTAATCCCTCCCCTCCAGGCTGCCAGCACTCCTCTGAGTCCGCTTACATTCCAGTGTGAGTTCATCAAGCTGCGGATTGACACCCTGCAAGCCCTGTCACAGCTCATTTGTACCTGCAACAGCTTGAAAACCAGCCCTCCTCCTGCCATTGCCACCACCATCGCCCTAACCTCAGGCAATGACCTACAGCGGTGCGGCCGCATCGCCTTGCAGGTAAAACACTTGGTAGTGTGGTAGTTACAGTCGGTCTGCACCTGCAGGAAAGGGGTCCTTTTTCCAGTGAGGAGGTAGTCATGTTGTAACAACATGCCATAGCACACCACATACTCACCAAATACTAGATGGCATCAATCAATTTGTGAACGTGTAGGGGAAGTTTTGACACATTCTTAATCAGGACCTATACTTAATGTGAGGAAATAAGGTGGTTAATGGCCCAGGTGTCCAAATGTAGTTACTCATCAGTGTTTTTCTTTTTCCCAGATGAAAGTATGTATGGACGAGTTCAGAAGTCTTGCAGCTCGCTACGCGGATTTACACCAGTCGTCATTTGACGCTGATTATGCCACCCTTCGCAATGTGGAGCTGTATCCTCAAACATGCCTCAGTCACGTCGCACTTTTGTCTTTTTTGACAACCCTGGTTTCTCAGCTGTAATGTCTTCTTTCTTCAATGTCGGCCATTTTTCTTTAACTGTTGACTGCTCAGACAACAACAGAGCTGTTTGCTTGTCTCCCATGTTATAGAAGCGCTGATACTGGACCCACAGGCAGCCAGGTGAGAGCTGTGATTCACAACAATGTGAATGATCTTGTTTGGTGTTTAGAAGAAATTTTAAAAATTGAATTTAATCTAGATTTCTTTAAGTACCATTTCCAATATTTAACTTGGGTTAGAGGATTTTCACTGGCTTGACATATGAGAACAGGTGTCTGTGGCAGACTGCCAGTAAAATGTGAGGGGAAATGTCAAGGTACTTTAAATGTATCATATTGAGTTTGTCAAAGAATGCAGACATGCATTAACCAACGACAGAACGGAATGTATATTTTGTAAGCTGCACATTTGACGTAAATTACACCGTCATATAGGTAAATGCATTTTATTTAATTTACGATAAAAAGGTTTTTTTATTGTACCATGTTCTTGAGGGTTTTTCTTCTATTGAAAGTGCTTCGCCATAACACAAATTGCCCGAAGGCATTCTTCTGGCAGACGTTTGTCTGTAACAGGTTCTCTCGCTTTCTGTAATCTAGTTTTCAGGAGTATGGCACTCTGGGGTCGGTCCAGACAGAGAGTGAATATGAGCGACTGATGATGTCAGTCTTCAGTCGTGTGTTGGAGGAAGTGGAGGGCCTCACCAAGAAACACCCTCCTGTTTCGCACCTGGTAAGATTAATGTAGAATACCTTGTAAGTGACTTACGCTAACAGTTTAGCTGCATGGTGTCCAGATTGGCATATGACTGACAAATGCTCTGCTTTTATCTAGTATAATATATGTAGTGTATTTGAATTCAACTTTTTTTGCTGTCATGCTTATTCTTGTTGTCTTTGGAGTTTGTTTTTAATTAATTTTAGATAGTTTTGGACTCACTTATACTTGTTATGCTTCTTAACTGGATATTGTCTACACAGACAGCTTGGCCTGTTAATGTTGTATTTTAATCTCAACAAGACTTTAACCTGAATATTATATTTTTTTTGAATGACAAATTGCTCTTGTCAACAATTTGCAGCATACAGGCTGTCTCTGTGATGCTGTCATAGCTTTGCTCAAGGTCCCGCTGTCTTTCCAGAGGTATTTCTTCCAAAAGCTCCAGTCAACAAGCATTAAGGTACAGTAACTTTTTAAAATGACTTTAATTAGAAAACTACAAAACAGTGTGCGTCCCAATTCATGCCAAAAAGAATGTAAGACATTATTACGATTGATAGAGCTCACTGTACTACTTTCTATGTACTACTAAGTAAATATGTGTATTACTAATGTATGAGGGCTATGATTCATCTCAGATAAATAAATGTGTTACACTTCACAACTTCCTCCTTGTAGTTTTATTAGATTTACATACCCTCAGGACAACATAAGTGTACAGGATGACTTTGATTGTTAATAACCACTTCAACAAAATGAAGATTGGGAAAGCCTCTTAACTCTGTATTAATATGACCATATAAAGATCAACCTTTTGGCAAACTCCCGTAAACCTGTTTCAACATACAGTGCAAAGGAACATACAGAACAGTTGCAGCTATATACAACAGTCTCTTTAGCTCTGTTAATGCTGACCAATGTACATCTTTATTTTTCCAGCTCGCCCTCTCTCCTTCCCCACGAACGCCGAGTGAACCGATCCCAGTGCAGAGCAGCCAGCAGCTCACTCTAAAGGTGGAGGGGGTGGTGCAGCATGGTACAACGCCAGGACTCTTCCGGAAAATCCAGTCGGTCTGTCTCAATGTGACTTCAGTCCTCCAGAGCAAGACAGGACCTGACTACAAGGTATTGAGTGTTCGCCTTCATCTTTGGTTACTGCTCAGACAGTTAGGGAAATGTAAATATTTGAAAAACATAGAAATCTGAACTCCATTCTCCTGTGCTATTATTATACCGTATATTCTCCAGAGTATTTTGCTCTTTGGTCCATGTATTGAAGCTCATACCTGGTATTTTTAGCCGGCGTAAGCAGTGCAAACACAGCTACATACTGTGTTTATTCACAGATAATGCTAGTTCTGACATTTGTGCCCCAATTTGTTGTGTTGCAGCTCCGATGATAAGAATCCCTAATTTGCCTTGTTTTACCCCTTTTTAGATTCCACTCGACACTAAAACTAATGAGATCGAGCAGCGTGTAGAACCTCACAACGACTACTTCAGCACCCAGTTCTTGCTAAATTTCTCCGTCTTGGGCACTCACAGCGTCACTGTGGAGGCCTCTGTGGTGGATGAGAGTGGCATCGAGTGGAAGACCGGACCCAAGACGACTGTGTCAGTCAAATCCCTGGAGGATCCTTACTCCCAGCAGCTGCGTCATCAGCTGCAGCAGAGTGGAGCTCAGCCTGCTCCACAGAGGAGTGCATACGCTCGCTTCTAGCGGATGTTCTCAGTGCTTTAGTGTCAACACCGTTTTAGCTTGTGTACTTGACCTGTTTTGTATTGTGGAAAATGAATATGTACATTACACAATCAATGATTAAAAGACCAGATTTAATTTTAACACTGCACATTAATTTTAACCCCAAAATATTGTTGACCAGCTATAAAGGACACACAATAATATAGTTTAGACATACGACCCAAAGGCCACACATTTTTGGCTTTAAATATAATCTGATGGTAAAGATTTCCAGCATAATAATTGGCCACCAGTAAAAGGAAAAAAATGCTTTATTTTCTTGTCTATATTTTTATCCAATAGTATTTCATTAAGGACAATTTAGTATTGGAAGAGATTGGATTTACCATATCATCTATTCTTCATAAAGTGTAATAACATAAAGAGCCGTCAGGGGGCAGACCAAAGTCATTAAATGGACATTGGCTGAAAAGCACTCAAACCTTACATGTAAATTCCAGACTTGTCAGAATTACTATATTGAAATTTAAGCATTTAGACTTTTGGAAAAGATAGTTTTATGTTCATTCCTACAGTGTAACATTTAATCTACGAAATAGAATGTATTTGTTTTTTCCCCCAACATTGACACTCTAAACTATCTCACATTCTTAAATACAGTAACATAACATAATAATCATCATCATAATAATGAAGATGATGATAATGATGCAAACTCCAATAGCCCACGCTGTTTCCGGATAAATGCATTGATTTTAACGAACACACGCATACACACTGGTGATGTAATCTGGAAAAAACTCGCTGCCGGGAATGAGTCGAGTCCAGATGATTTAAGATGAAGTCATAAGATTTTGTCTAAATAAGAAAAGCGTTCTTGTCCCTAAAACCATCAACGCTTGACATCAGAGAGTCTGCGCACTTAACGGCTAAAAGCTGGCGTCAGGTGAACACGAGCGCCAAGTGAGAAAGAATAAAAATAGAAGTTCCGCATCTGGTTTTCAAAATTAAACGTTAACTAAACATGCAATGTGATATTTCTGTATACCTTCAAAGAAATCCATTTTAAAATCTTACCTATCGTTGAACGTAAGTAGAAGCAAATTCAGAGGATGGCTTTCTTCAGATTGATCATTTGGCAACATTAAAAAAATCCAACGCTCATTCGTGTAAATACATTGAAATATTGAATCGAAAACGACCACTGAAATGTGACCCTTTTATTTTGAAGGTAAAGGAGACACTTCCGCACTAAGCCTTTTGATCTTTTGTGCATATTGACTCTGTGTGAATCGTCTGGAGAAACATAACGGGTTCTGCCAGCATAGGAGCAAAAAAAACCGCTGTTCTTCATATTTGATGTGCATATGTCGTTTAGAGTTTGTGTTTGCGTTTTTGTAACCAGCAACGTTGATCCCAGGCGCGGCCAAAACCGCCTCTCGTCGTTATTCGCTAATGGGGCTCAGTAGCTAGCTAGCTAACTTGACGATGATGATGATGCATCAGTGGAATTATCCCGGTGTCTCTGACTGAGATGGAGCCAGCGACGCTCAAGTGGAGTTGCTTGCTAGCTAGCTAGCAAGCTAACGGTGCCCGCCGGGGTTCACTGTGCACGAGCAGCCCTGGATAACGTTAGCTAAATGGGTGCTACTGCAGCTTATCACACAGGGTTTGTTGTAACGTTACGAGACATTATCACCC
This sequence comes from Etheostoma spectabile, assembly GCF_008692095.1. NCBI lineage: Eukaryota > Metazoa > Chordata > Actinopteri > Perciformes > Percidae > Etheostoma > Etheostoma spectabile. Next base: position 8,972,911 of record NC_045750.1, read on the forward strand.
ACAGATTTGAGAGAGACTGACCATGCCAACTAGCAAAATATGCTAACTTGACCGTTTCGGTTAGCCACACGTGACACCGTTTATCTCACTCAAACAATTAGCTACATTCTCTGGCCGCCCTTGGATGCTCCAGTGACATTAATTGGGTGAGTAACATGAGCAACCAGACCTTTTACTAAATTACAGGGCTGTATTTTGAATGAGAACGAATGTTGCGCTTTGCACCAGCCTGCAGACATCCGAGTTTGGTATTTTCTCATAAAATATCTGAATACTTTAGCTTCTTAGCTATCTCTGTTATGTGTGTCAGTGTGTTTAGCAGTAATGTTATATCCCACAGTTGCCATACCTCACATATTTCTTAACATCTGTCCGTTATGCTAACTCAGCCTACTGCTAGCTAGCATGTCTGTGCTCGACCACGTCCCTTGCGACTGGTCCTTTTATGGTCCTTTCTTTACATGCGTTAACGTGACTGCAAAGTCTATGCAGCTAGTTAGCCGACAGTCACAAACAAAACAAATAGCCACAGTTCAGAATGAATCCCTTAAATAGTCATCAGCAGACCGCGTTCACTACGCGTGTGTTACATTCAAATGCCGTTAAATAGCCTCACCCTGGCGGAAACCTGTTAACGGCAGACACAGTATGCCGTAACATGGGGTTATTTGTGGATTTGTGTCCTGTTTCGAGCTTGGTTTGTTTACAGTAAGGATAAGGTTGTGTCCACACTTGGCTCGATTAGTCTTTTGTCAAACAAACAAACCAAACTGCGATGCTAACTGCTGCTGTCTCTCTGTTCCAGACGGTGTGTATCAGGATGGCACAGCTCTTGGACGGGGCCGGAAAGCTGGGCTTGGTTCTGCTCAAGTCTGTGATCCGTTTTGTGTTTATGTTTTTTAACAACTGTGTAGCCATCCCATCCTACTGCTTATATCTGGTGCTTCTCCAGCCGCTGAGAATATGGGACAGCTCTACTTTCTGGCACATCGAAGGAATCATGTTCAAGTGGTTGCTTGCCATGGTGTCTTCATGGGGCTGGATCGCAGGTTATACAGGTAAGATAGTTAACGATTCATATAAATAGCCATTGTTCCATGTGCTGCCTTGCATGTAAAGCAATTTTTGCATACTGGACTCACTGATAACAGCTTACTGATGGGTAAGCATGGACAAGATGGCTACAAAACCAGTAAAGTTGCTCTCCAGTTTGTGCTTCATGTATTTACTTTTGAGACAAAGAGATAAACATCTGTTTCATTGGAAAAATATACCTGACAATGTCTGAAAAGCCCAGAAATTTAACATGTACTGCTCTTCCTAAAGACTCTTCTAGCCATCTGAATGAAAACATGTTCAGCTTGCTACATGATAAAAACAGCTGTTTGCTAATCCAAACAAAGATGGTAGCCATAAAATTACATACTTATTTGTTTAATTCATACAACGTGAACCAAAATGTAATCATTTTAATATTAGTTATATTTGATTCATAGATATTCCCTGATACTATTTTATATTTTCATATAAAATTACATGCTAACGTCTTCTGTTCAAAAAAGAAAGGAAACACCATTTGTTTTTTTCATGCATCAAAAAAAAATTTTTTTTCTTCATCCAGATGGGTAGAAGAGTCTTAAGGATTTTGGAAATATATTTTCACATCAGTAGTAAATGTTGTTAAACAACCATTGGTGCTTTTCAAACATCGCCAAGATGGCAAGTCGTGCACCGAGTCACCTGGTCTTGAAGAAGAACACAACTTCTGCAGTTTGGCAGTTTTTGGGGTTCTGACCTAATGAGAAAGGAGAGGTGTTTCAGTATTAGTGTTTGGTATTCAGTTTCTGAACGGTGTAGGCACTAGCCAACAGTTTGATGCCGTCTGAACCTTACGTCATCATTTTTAATTAGTCACGGCAATACCATATACTGTGGTAAAATAGGGAGGAGGTTTGACGGTATCAAAATTTGAATACCGTCCAACTCTAGTGCCAGTATTCCACTTTGCTGTTCTGTATAAACGGTACAAACATGGAATGGCGGGGCAGAGTTGTTCCACCGATAAGCTAACAGCGAAGGTAGTCACAGAGCTGAATGATGCCTTCGTAAAAGGAAGAGGGGCAGGGCGGGACCACACACACACACACACACACACACACACACACACACACACACACACACACACACACACACACACACACACACACACACACACACACACACACACACACTAGATGCAGACCTGTTACATGTCATGACTCTTTTACATCAAGAATGCCAGCATGCTATCTAAAATCACACACTGGGGCAGCATTATGCCGGCATTGTTTGGTTCAAAGTGGGCATGATATTGGATCTTCTTTACGGCAGCATTGCAGAAACTCTGTAATAGAGGCTTGTGAATCGTAAACTAGAACTGCAAGCAGTTATGACAGGGTCCAAGCCTCATTGCGCCAGTCAACGGCGGAGCTTGCGAATGAGGAACCCAAAGCGTGACGTGGGGAGGTCTGATCCACAAGGTCGGCGGTACATTGCCGTTGCAAATATCCCTCTAAAGGATTTTCTACCACCTCTGGTCAGTCTGATTCCATTTTCTATAACAGCTTGTAAAACATCAACCCTGTTGTCATAGTCAATCTCTGAACATTTTTTTTTCCAGGAAAAAACTGGGCTATTAAAATATTTGTGCTGCACTGAGGTCACTTGAATGTTAAAGGTTGTAGGACCTTGTAGCACAAGCGTGCGTGCCTCTCTCTCTCTCTCTCTCTCTCTCTCTCTCTCTCTCTCTCTCTCTCTCTCTCTCTCTCTCTCTCTCGCGCTCGCGCTCGCGCTCGCATGTAACCGTATGGATTAATTGCACAATGACCCCGAAAAACTGTGAGCTTCTAGGCTGGATACAAAACCTTCTGTAAGGGATAGGAAGACAACAAACCCTGAGAAGGGATAAAATGGCTCACAATGGTCTACATTTATTGACGGCCTAGGTAGGAGGAGTTTAAAAACTTGGTTTTAGATAAATTGCGATTTTTCACTCACGTCTAGGTGGAAATGGGCGTTGCCTATATCAAAAGATTCAGTTGGATCTAAGGAACGCGTGGATATATGGTTTTTAAATTTATGATGTACGTTTGGGAGTTTTAGGGTTAAATGTTTTTTGTGCTATAGTGCCACCTAGTGGTGGAAGTGGGTCAATTGTTGCGCCTGAGGTCTTTGCGGAGTTTTGGACCAATCCTGTACGGTTTAGGCTGTAGCATGAGTTTTACGCGGAGAACAATAATAATATGGAGGAGGAGGAAAATCCTTAGAAAAACAAAAGGGTTCCACAGTCCTGCTGTGTGAACCGCATAGCTTTACTACCGCGGTTCCCAGCTCCCTCAAGCTTGGACCCCTAATAAGTGCTGAGCGATAAATGTCATATGTATTTGTTTATAGCACAGTGTCAAAAAACAGTGGCCTAACTGCGTTACATCAAGACATGAATGGATTTAGTAATGATTGTACAGAGACAGTTCAACAAACTTATCTGACACTAGTAGAAGAACAGCAGGATATCATGAGTTGTTTGTTGGTTCCTCTCAGCTGGCTCATTAAATATCTTGAAGTGATTCAGGCAGTCAGTGGTGTTTGGTTGCACAGAGCGGCAAGCAAAATGCTTACAAATTGCTAAGTGGTGAACATGGGGAGCAACAAGGCACACTGATTAATAATGCAAAGCGTTCAGCCTATAGAACACCTGGTCTTGCATCAAGTAAAATGTGTTACAGACCTTGATTGACAGTGTTTGAAAGTTAGATACCACGTCTTTATCATGAAAGTGGTGACTAAAGTTTAATTTAGACCGTTGACTAGAACAATCACTGTAATTTGCAGTCTACTACTTCTTCTGGTATATTTATTTTGTGCACTTGTAGTTTAGCTGTGTGTATAAGTCTTTGGTCCATCCCATATGTGCTTCTTATCCTAACGTAAACCAGATTTAAGCGGATGTGACCTTTTTTAGTCTGAACGTCATATCAGAAATTGGGCATTTTTGCAGCTCCTGTGCATCATCGGTCAGTTATTAGGGAACCGTATCAGGCCACAAAATCATTTTTTGAATGTCACTTTAACAGCAAAACTTGTGACAAATATAAAAAAGATGGCTGGCGGTCACAGGACAATGTGAGTTTAATGTTAATACCAAGTTAAGTTAAATTTTACTTTTAAGCTCAGAAGGATGAATTGTGTTGGACTGCTGTCAGATATTGGCCGTATTACAAAAAACTGAACTCTATCAGGGCATTAAATCAGTACGGAATAATAAATACTGGCAATATAAATTTAGCTTTAGATAAATTTATCTAAGACTACTACCCTTGAATGCTGTTTGAGTATCAGTGTTGTGACCCACATTCAAGGACACTTCGACAAGGCTGGTTCGATTAACCCTTTTACCTTTCACGCTCTATGCAGTCCTGTGTAACTACCCTGGGATTGAGCTTTTTGAATCTGGACAACACGCAACATTTAGATGCTTTTTCCAAGGTTGCAGTTTTACTCTCTCACTTACAGGGCATATTTTTCCTCATTCTTTCCAAGTAACGGCTGCAAATTATGTATGTATTGGTACATGTGTCACTTGTTTTCAATGCAAACAATTTCAATACAACATATTCCTGCTTGTATGTTGTATTTACGGCATGCAAAACAAAAAATGTTACACTTTTTGTTTGTAGTTACAGCTAGAACAAAGATTTTCTTTCGCTATGTTGTTCAGCCTGTACTTGTACTCAAACATGCTAAATGTATGTCAGGGAAACCGTGATACTCACTCACAGCTTGACCCGCTGCAGTCGGGAAGCAGAGCTTTGGTTAACATCAGAGGTTGAGGATGTTGCATTACCTCCCGAGGAGAAGCAGAACAATGGTGGTTTGTAGATACGATAAAGTCACTAAATAGAGGCATATTGCTGTGTCTTTTATCATTGGGACAATTTGGACAAAAAGACACAAGGTGATATGTAGGAAAACTTTCTAGACTGACCTCCCCGAACTTGAAGTAAAATCTAAAGCTTCTTCTTAGTTTGAATCATTAAGTGAAGCGTGAAGGCAGGGTTAAACAATAAGGGTTGCCCAACGGCCTGGGTAAGGAATACACCACGTCGGGCAAGTAATTACAACAACCCACTTTCCTGTTTGGGCAAGTACAAGCTAAAGCAAAAATTTGTTTTCTAGGGTGGAAGTATGTTGATCAATCAAACAACTACAATGTTTTGCAAAGTTTGCCACAAGTTCGAGTCCAAGGCATTTAAAAATGTATCACATTTTGAAAGAATGTCTTCATTCAGAAAACACATGCTGGACTACCATGAGAAAAACAAGCAGCATCTCGCTTGCATGACAGCTAAGAAGGCTTTGTCGTTATTTGATAATCACTAATAAAAAAACAGTTAAATAGACACAGACAGATATCCTCCCTGTTGTTCTTGTAGAAATTTAATTATGACAACTGCTGGAGTTCAGCTCAACTCTACCCAGTGAAGTGTCATTTATTCATAACTAAAACAGAGCTTCATTCCTTTGAAAAATACTAATTTTTATTAAAGGTGCAATATGGAATACTGACAGCTGGTGTTTAAAATAGTTACTGCAGTACAAATTTTAAAATACTGGAGAGACTCCTCTCCCGCACCCTCCTTCCCAGACTTGAAGTTCATGGCAGTTGCCAGGCTCAGACTGCAGCATCCGTAGTCTCGCTTTGCCAAATTCTCTTCCAAAGCGCGCCGATGGAGCATCCACAACAATGTTGCTACACGCTTGTCTCACATAGCCAGATGTTACTTGACAGCACAGAGGAGTAGCTAACGTTACATGCTGCTATATTGAGAGTCATAGAAGCCAATGCTCATGCGGCGCTGTGTACCCAACTGAATCACACTTTTTCTGTTAAGAATTACAGGAGGAACCGCCGTCCTCTCCACCGGACTGAACACACTTTATTGGCTTAGAATTACAATCAGTCGCTAAAACACACTGCAAACTCACGGTCCTCTCTCACCGATTTTACAACCGCCCTCTCTTGGCTTAAAGTAACTCACCATTACAGCCCACACATTGTATGCAGCCGTGGCCTGCTGGCCTGGTTGACGTTAGCAGGGTTAGCATGGCGGCGTTAGCCTGGACCAGTCGGCATCACTTTGTTGGCTGTGTCTCAGTTTGTTTTGTGAGAGCACAAATCTAGAAATGACATAAAATGCCCGTCCCTTGTGGCCGTGATGAATTAGCCTGATGTTAATGCTTGCTTGTTCAGGAGGAAACCAGCCAACTCGGTGTCCTTTCCAGTATTTACCCGGGGTTTGTTACGGCTCTGGTCACGCAACTATTAGAAACATCCCTTTTTTTAGGTTGGGTAAAATTTATCTCCTTTGATCCCGTTCATTTGTTTGCTGCTTTCATGGCTGTACTAACATTACAGCTGTAGCGCGCTGGGTTTGCGTACAAGTATATCTACATCTGGGAACCCGTTGATAACAACACACAGGCCAAACAGAACTTCCCTCACGACACGTACATTTTAAAGGAGAACATACTGGCATTAGCTTTGTTATCAGAAAACTTTTTAACTTAGTTTTAACTTAGCATGTTTCCTTAATATCTGACATTGGGGTCATTTTTGGGTTAACTACAGTAAATATATTACATATTGTACCTTTTTTTTATAATTTAAAAAAACGAAGACAAAAAAACAGGCTAACATCACCATCATTAGCTTGACTGCTTTGCTTAGCAGAGCATCATGAAGCCTTTCCCACCTGTCTGTTATCATTTCTAATCTAAGCTTCTTGCATGTGATGATTGAGGCTACATTTCGGGATTAATCTGGATAATTTGAAGGCTAAATTTATTTTGGAAACAGCCAACTTCATGCGTCAAGACTAAATCATCCTGAAAAAATGAGTTACACAAGTTGCCTTGCCAAGGTATGAACGTTTTGCAAGAAACGGTGGTATTTAGTGGCCTTATTCTTATGTGGTAACTTGAATTGCTATTTGACCCCCTTTTCCATGTAGTTGACAAAGTGTCCAAGCCTGTTTGTGCGTTCTATTTGTACTCGGATTTTCCGAGGTAAAAGTTGGATCTCCGACAACCAGAGTCCCCTGAGCTAAAAATCCAACATGGCTGCTCGGTGTTATGAAAGCTGTTGTAACATACGGTTACAAGCACTTCTGTCTTCTGTCCATATTCTCTCTCTGGAAAATGTCGTTACGCTGTTTTTATGCACAAAGACAGTGTAATATGTTACATATAAAGTTTATATTATAAACTTGTATTGTTAACAATGGCTAACCTGGCTAGAGGCAATGAAAATCCGACTTGTAAATGTGACTCATTCAACTCGGGTTTGACGTCATTTCCAGCTTCCGAGTTCCTAGGTAAATGGAATGCACTTTTAGACACACACACACACACACACACTACATACTACACAGAGAGGACACAAACAGGTGCACTTAAGCCAGCAGGATTAAGTCTTCATTGCATGTTCCATGAGTGGGTGGTCTGTTGGGTCGATGAAGAGATCAGAGAGGGTGACTGTAAAATTGCAGACTTTGCACACTTGTTTCCCAGTTTTGAGTTATGTTATTTGAATCTAAAGTTTACATGAAACATCGAGCTGGTTATTCATGTCCCTGTGCTCATTATCCAGACTTGTGATCCCGGTCAGCTTTCCACACAGTCTTAGACTCTTTAACTTTGACTTAGTTTTCACAGACTCTGTAATCTCAACTAGAGCTGCAATGGTTAGTCGATTTAATAGATTAGTTGGATTGATATAAAATTCATCTGCAACTGTTTTGATTATCAGTGAATCATTTACGCTTCAAAATTGTGCTGCTTTTCCATTTATGTAAATAGAATATTTTGAAATATAGGATGGACAAACAACAAGCTCTTAAACAAGGTTAAATTAACCTTTAGTGCCTCAACACTTTTGAACATGTAAATTATGATATTGTTTATGCTGAAACAAATAGTTCAAGAAAGTTAATTGGCAACAATTTTGAGTCCTCAAGCAAAAATTCCCTGGTTCAAGCGTCACGTTAAAAAGGTTTTAAAGGTGCCCTGCCACATAAAACAGTTTTTACTTGTATTTTGCAAAATATGTTAGTTCCATATGTGTTTGTGATATGCCGTGAATGTGAAAATGATCTACTACTACCTCTGTCAGCTCTAGCCACTGAAAAGAAATAAGCAGAGAAATCGGGCTATCAATTACAAAAGCAGGTCAATCTGACGTTATGTTATCTGAACTCATTGCTATTCATGAGCTTGCCCAGTTGTGCTGGGTTAAGGATGCTGATAGCCAGGGTCTCGTTGGCTAGCTGTTAGCCAATCAGAGTCAAGCAGCTTAATTCATTGAATAATAATGAGAACTGGCACAAATCGATCAGTCTTCCTTCAGGCTTTTTATACCACGTTAGAATGGCTTGAAACAAGGTAACCAAGGCATTTTTCCTACAAAAAACATTTTACCTTACCACAAAGTGAAATGCGTGTGGCAGGGCACTAGAGATGCACCAGTTGCAATTTTTAGGCCGATGACGATTTTTCGTTGAGTTGGACCAGCCAATACGGATTTTAGCCGATTCCGATATCATTTTTTCCTAACCAATTCACAGTACATACAAAGATTTATTTTCTATTTTTTCTTTAATACAAATCCCCAACATTCCCCACCAGAAAAGCGTTTTAGACAGTAACAATAATATAGCATGTCGGAGGAATACAGAGTCTCTTTTTTTTATTTATTTTTAAAAACTTTTTTTTACTACAGCGTCTCCTAAAGCGGCCAGCTGGGCGGCAGATGCACCGCAACGTTTGCTAACGTTATCTTCTTGTCTTATCTGGGTCTGATAAACAGTTACTTCATCAAAGTCAGTGTGCCAAACGCAATTTTCCAATAAACTGTAGCTGTCATATATCACGGGACCCGCGTAAGGGGAGAGAGAGCGGCTGACTGTTCGCCTGAGGTCAGTAGGCGGCTGTGCAGAGCCGTGTATAATTACGACTTTATGACATTTCCTAAACCGCTGATTGAGTTCACCGGTCATGGCCAATGACATGAAAATCGGCCAATTCCGGACAACAGCGATCAATCGGTGCATCTCTACAGCGCACCTTTTTTAAAAAATAAAAAAAATAATATCTTTATATTTGAGTAACAGCAACCCAAGAATTGTTTTAACATCATTGCCTAAAATGACCAATTGGCAAACTGTTAAATCAGATTTCTCAAAACCAGGAGAAAAGCTTGTTACAGTTCATGTACTGTACATACGCGTAAATGTTTTGGTACAACGATTAAATTTAAGATGTGTTAAGCAGTATGTAGGGCTGTAGTAAATCCAGAGTACATCACCTCATTTTTAAGCTGTAACAGAAATGGCTCTTGGTTTGTTTTGAAGCCTTTGTACAGCCATCATACACCCACACAAGGTGTTATTAGTCACTTGGCTCATTAGACTTACTCTCTGGACTGTGTGGGTGTACACAGATTATACTTGATTGACATCCCTCTAACTGTCCTGAATTATCTTAATTGCACCTGTTGGACTGAGACAGTTTACAGCTTTATGATTTTTTTCAGTCTATACACCTTAGCTGAGCTTTATGGTTTGTCGGATCTTTGTCAAATTATGTCTCCTGTCTTGTTTGACATGAACAATATTTGGTATTTCTAATGTTTCTTGTTGTGCTGGCAGTGTCTTTGTGATCGATGCAAATAGCTGCTATAAAAGCATTAGCCAGGTACACTTTTGAAAGCTTCTATTTAGGGCAAGATACCTTTTGGTGTCTTGCTTACAGCTTTTGGTAAATGTATAATGTATATACTGCATGAAAATCTACTGTAGGTTAGATACACGTGCAGTCATGTTGTGAAGGAGGTGACCCAGCATGAATTTATTATACTGCAGCTTTGGGTCATTTGAGAGGGCGATGGCACAAATGGGAATTAACATCACTTTTGTTCAGAAGCCCTGAAACATGTTTGCATAAGTAATGTTTCATTCCCCGGTGTACAGAAAGACTGTGAGGTATTGATGTGGATGAACAACACATAATGTGGTAAATCCATATTTTAATGTTAACATGTTGTGACGTATTTGATGCAACAAACTTTCAGAAGCAACGGGGGGAGTCAAATGAGCTTTTAGCTTTTACTGAGGGGAAGGAATTACAGGCAATTCATGAGACCTTTTTACTCCAAAAAACCTGCTGGGCTGCTACTGTAACCTGTTCATGCCCTCTCAGACCCTGGCTGTGGACATTGTTCTACATATGTGGTAAATGTCTTGTCCTGTTGAGTCAAATTTAATCATTTTTTCAGTACTTAACATTTTAAGATATGTTTTAGACATGTACCATATGGAGATTAGGAATGTACCAATCCGATATTGATATCGTATATCAGGCGATACTGACCTAAAGAGCTGGATTGGGTATCATGACTATGGGGCATATCTATTCAATTTTATGTTTTTATTACAGTTGTTCTTCTTTCCACCTCCACCTGCTTGTGCACATCAAAAGAAAAATCAACAAGCTTTTCTGTACTGCAATTTCTTGTTACTTACTAACTAAAACAATAAAATATCTGCAGTAATCTAATACCAGCCCAGCTTTCATCATGATTACTACTTTTAGACCCATGTCTCCCTCTAGAGAGGGAGAAAGAAGTGTAGCAATGGGACAGCAAGGTCAGCAGTGGTACACCGTTTAGCTGACCACCAATACCGGATTAGACGGTGTGCTTGCAGCATGGCTGTCATCCTGCTGCGCTAACTGTGTCATCTCTCAAAGACAATTTCCCTAATGTATTCTAACTGACAGATGACCCATCTCTCTGATATCATTTACGCTTGTCTCCTGCAACAATGGGGACTCCAGCGAGGCTGAAGGCATGCTCCTTATGAAATGACATTGCCTTAGGGGTACGTACACCCCCCGCAGTCCTGTCAGGTGTCACAGATGTGTCATTCTTCTAGAGGTATGCTCTCGATTCTTGTTCTCGTGAGAGTTGAGCTAATTCTCCAGAGGACAGGAGGTGAAATAAAGGCCTAAATTGAACATGCCAACAGCTCGTTCCCCTCCATCCCAATTTCTTTCTTTTTCTTCAATTCCTTCTTATATCACCATTTCACCATGGTCATTTTAGGTCTTTAATTCCACACGACAGATGAAGACACGAAAGGCGAGAAAGAAGGGGAATGACATGCTTCAAATGGCCTCAGATCGGAGTTGTACTCGCGGCCCCTGCGTTGAAGAGTAAACCTCTATAGATATGTGCGCCTGCTCTACCAACTGAGCTAACCTGACCACATGTTCTTTAACCTTAAGGAGATCTCCTTGCGTGACTGGAATATTTAAAAAAAAAAAAAACATATGTTGCCAGGCTGCAGCACAGACAATGTGTCAAACCTAACCGCAAAGGTCTAAAAGCAGCCATGTAGTGTGTTATCAAATATCATATAATATATTACATGACTACATGTCATATGAACATGCTGAATAGCTAGCAGGAGGTACCGTAGGTTGAATTTTAAGGTGGAATGAGACCAGCATGAACCTTTTGTCATCAAAACTATCCTGTCGGAAATGAGTTGGCCTTTTACTGTGAGTCATACAGAAATGGTTAATCTGATGGGTTGCTTGAAAAGCTTTTCTCCTAGGAGCCTGACAGCAGATCTTGCATCTAATTCAGTGGAATCTACACTTGCATATAATTGCACAGGTTTTAACCTTTAAAGGTCCGGCTGTATTTGGATGTCTGCCTACAAGTTATGTAGTAGACATGATGAACAGATATAACTGTTTTATTTCAGGAAAGCTCTTTTTTTTTGCTCAACTAAACTGATCCTGGATTTGTACGCATCGGATAATTTGATAATTAAGAATGTTTTCAATTCCTGTTGATAATTTTGTCAGAGTGAAACAATCAAAAGGTCCCTTGAAGATGCACTTCAGATGTCACATCTTTTAGTAACAACCTGTTATCTGGTGGTAGCTGGTATGGAAAAGTAGAGTCAAATGGCTGTCTGTCATATTCAGGAGGGGATATGTAAGGAAAAATTAACCAGACAAATATCATTTGTTATAAATTTCCCTGATACATCACAATAGTATTAATACCATATCGCCCAGCAAGACGGCAAGGTCTTCACAATGCTATGCAGGCAACCTGTCAAATGTATTGTTCTTTGAGTAGCCCAGTTGGGTTGTGTGCTGTACTGACGGATCTTTGTCACTTTATTTTATAGCGTGACTGCCTAAATTCAATGTCAAGATGAACCCATCACGTTCAGCCTTGTTAATGGCTGTGACCGTACTAGTACTCCTTATCTTTTTCATTATTACACCAACTGTGCCGATTTAAAAAAAAAAAAAAAAAAAAAAAAAAGTGTCTTGTTGTACTCTGTATTGACTTCCTCCAGAAAGGCTTTTGTCTGACCCCAGAAAGTGTAATGACCCTGGTTTATTTGTCCTATTGTGTGCAAAGACAGAGCGGTAGTAGAGAGCTTACTCAAACATTAGCTGCTTTGAATTAGAGATGGTCCGATATATGCCTGCACGATATTGGAAAAATCTTTGCGATATTTTTTTCCCCATGCGATATATAGTGCAATATGAAAAAAGTAATGGCCATGAGACGTTGTAATTATGTTGAATTAATCAGGTGATTTAGTTTGTATTTGCAGTAAACATAAAACACTGTCTACCCATCAGAACTATGCGCATCACTATGTGTCAGCTGCTGCCTACGGTACTTTTCTACACACGGACAGCCTCACTCGCCATAACAAACCCCGTCGGACTAACGTCACATACACACATTGCCCACATGGCTGCCTGTCTTAAAAAGGAAGGGTCGGCCGGTAACAATCATGTAAAAGGACAACGGTGGAAGTTTACTTTTCTATCAAGCAGCAAAAATGTTTTAGCGTCAACATCGTAACGTCCTGCGATGTGACTATCGCGCATTAGCACATCGCGATGTTGATGCTAAAACACAATATCGTTCAGCCCTAGTCCGATAAAATTTCTCCTTCCCGATACAGATTCTGATTCATGAACCTGCGTATCGGCCGAAACCGAGCACTGATCCAGTAGTGTGTCATATATTTTATTAGGTTTTAACAGCTGTAGCTGTACAACTATCCCTGTGTGGATGTGATCTGATTTAGATATTTGTTGTTCTGGCTCAGGTTAAACTCTTTGTGAAACAAAGAAACACAAACAATAAACGCCACAGAACTTTCTTTCATCATCCAGTTTGAAAGTAAGTTATAAGGGAAAAAAGAGCATAAACAAACTACTTTAACGTAGATTTTCTTTAGGACGTGATATCAGATTGATGTATAAACTCCAGGACTTCCTGATACCAATACCAGCGTTTTAGACAGTATCGGAGTAGATGCACCCTAAGGCCTGACTGATTCCAAATTTGGATTACACAGAGCTGGAGCCGGTCAGACCCGCCCTGAGCTGTGGTGAGATCCAACAGACAATTGCAGCCCCTGCTAAATCTTTTCACTTGTGTGGTTTTCTGAGCTGTTAAAGTGTGTTTTAAATTACAAAGGCAACTTATGTGTTCTAAAGGAGGGCTATTGTTGTCATCCCTCATCTCACAGTTATGTTTCCTCCTTTTGTTGCAGCTCCTGTGTTTATCCCGTCAACAATAAGACACAGATGAATGTTTAGTAAGTAGCCTGTATGCTCTGAGGTCTGACAATGTAAATCAGGGAAGAGAGAGAGCAAGTGGCTGTTGGAGATCCACTCCTGTCAGTACGAATAGAGACGCTGTATAATAGAGGTTGACAGTGTTGCTGTAAATGAGAAACCGTTGCAAGGGTTCAATGATTTAACACATTGCACGCTATTGAAGATCACGTCATTAGTAATTATCATAAAACATTAACCACGTGTCTCTCCCTTTTGAAAGGATTTGATGTGTAGAAGCTGATAGAAAACCAGTGATACTCTGTAATCCAAAGCCTCTCTGATATGATTAAACATTGATTCAAATTAGATTGAATGGAATTTGATAGTTTTACTTGTTCATGTATTTATGTTAGGTGTATTAGTTTTGAGTAACAAAGTATTTTGTTTTTTAATTCAAGTTCTGAATCGCAAATTAACCACAAACCTAATGGACATGAGCTATGATTACTTTAGATATGGCCTTCAATTGGGAGGAGTTCATAACGCGTTATTAAAGATCCCACTAGGCAAGACTCTACAAAGACCCAAGGGCAAACATACGGAGAGTTTTTTGGAAAGGTCCGTTTTTGACAGCTGTTTTAGTTTTGCTGTATTACACACAGAATGTAGGTTATATCTGGAATTGCATATCAGTGTAGTCGTACTAAATGCCAGACTGCTGAATCTTTTTTTTTTTTTTTTTTTTTATATAAATACACACATCTGAAATGACATATACAAGGTTTGGTGGGATTTAAATAGAAATAAAAAAACTATGTATTTACATGTTACAATACCAGTACACTTTGATCAAAAGCCAGATCCATGACTGGTTACATGACCAGCTTTTCATAGCCCATATCTTGTTACTGCATCACCAGTTAACGCTGTCGTTTTAATCACCTGCTTCCTGCCACGGTCACACGATCATAAGCTTTTCTTGACATGAATGAACAGCAACTGACTAATCATTGATTTGGTGTCTACATCACTAATTCAGCATAAGATTAATTGGCTGTGACATTTTGAGGGAAGCCGTCCGTAAAGTCAGAAAAACAGGAGATGAGTCATATCGTCATAACATTTTGTCGGATCATTAACAAAATTGTTCTGGTGGGGGCGGCCTCTAGCTCACCCAGTAAGAGCGTGTGACCCATGTAGGCTGAGTCCTTTGCAGCGGGCCGGGTTTGAGTTTAACTTGCGGCCCTTTGCTGCGTGTCATCCCCGTCTCCCCCCCCACCTTTGCTGTCTATCCACTGTCACTTTAGAATGAAGGGCAAAGCCGCCCAAAAAATTATAGATCGTAAGGCCAAAAGTTTGGGACCATCAGTTGTGTTGTGCAGAAGTCAGGTTAATGCACAGCCGACAGCCCTATTGGACAACTGTTAGAATTCATATTATGGCAAGAACCAATCGTGTGTTTTTTTTTTTTTTTTGGTTTGTTTGTTCTGGTTATTTATGTTTTTATGTTACAACTGACTGTCAAACTGGATGAATAAAGAAACATTCATTGTTTGTGTCGTGTTTCACAAAGAGTTT
The DNA here is from genome assembly GCF_008692095.1 of Etheostoma spectabile. Classification (NCBI taxonomy): domain Eukaryota; kingdom Metazoa; phylum Chordata; class Actinopteri; order Perciformes; family Percidae; genus Etheostoma; species Etheostoma spectabile. The sequence continues at coordinate 8,988,190 of NC_045750.1, forward strand.
AACCTGAGCCAGACCGACAACAACGATAGAAATCATATAAAAAACATAATAAAATATTATCATTTTATGGATCAGTACTCCGTATTGGCCGAGACCCAGGTATCAGAATCAATATTGGAAATGGTATCGGACCATCTCTAGTTCTGGTGGTAGATGAGACCTCGGTGTACCTGTGTGCATTGTACCGTGCTTGATGTGCCTGTACTTGGCCCAAAGAACTGCAGCTTGCAGCTATATTTTGCTTTGTATTATTTTTATCACTTTGACACCAAACAAAGCCACAGTTCTGTTCACACCTCTACATGGATGCCTTGTGTGGTTTCACTGAAGAGGAAAGCATTATTTATGGATCATAGGCATGCAAATACGCCTGATCTCATGTTGTTGCAGGTTTTAGACCTAATTTACTGCTTATGAAAATGTTATGTCAGGCTGGCAGCTCCCATACTAACAAGTCCGCTCATAATGTTGACACATCTTTTGTCAAGTACCTGTTGTGATCTTTACCAAAAATAAATGAAAGTAGATGGTTCAGGAAACGTAGTCAGTGTTGGGAAAATTGAATTATGTGACTCTAGAAACTGATATTAAAATGTTAGCTAATATAATTTGCCAGAATGCCATAAAATGCCCTTATCTAAGTTGGTTCTTCTGCTTTTTGAGCAATCTTTAGACATACATACACCATTTAACTTTGAAATACTGATTTTGAAAATCAATATGATAACTCAACAACATATTTTGTTTTTTTTTACAAGTGGGGTTAGGATTTTCAGCCTTTAGTATCTGCATCTTCTTCTTAAACTACGATACACCTTGTACATCATGTGGCTGCACCAGAACCCACGTTTGGTGTGTGGATGATGGCATGTGAGGATGGATTTGAAAGTCTGGTTCTATGTAATGAAATTACACACCATCCCTTTTTTTCTTGGACAGTTTCCTCTGCTCTGCTCAGAGTGGTCAATAGTGAGAGTGATTGTGATACCATTTCCTGAAACTCACTTCTCCTTTCTCATTTCAAACCACATGGCCAACATTTTGTCATTCATCTTCAACATCAATTAATACACATGATGACTATTTCTTATACAGCAAAATGCCTAAATAGGAGCTTCAAATGTTTCCATGACATGATGTAATCGACTGAAACTAATTTCGCCACAACAGATTAACATTTTTTCCAACCCACTTGTAGAAAGTACTAGCATGGAAATAAACCATTGCTCTGTGATCCAGGCAGGGAGAATATGCAGATCAGAGAGCAGACAACCAGTAGTGAGAGAATGCCAGGACAATCGGTTAGTTTTTAAAGGGGTAACATTCACTGTTGGTACAAGCAAATTGGATTTCAGTGTGTATACCAAAGATGCCTTACTTAACTCTATTTTTATTGTGTTGACAATTAAAAACATTAACGATGAACAACTGTCTGGTATTCCGTACAGGTGTTTTTTTATTTTTTATTTGTGTGTTTTTCTTCTTATTTTGCCAGTGTCTTATGAATTGCTTCACTTGAGTGAAACACTGGGGTATGTCATGATGGTCTGTCAGTATGTATTTGATTCACATCTTCATGCCTATAAAATATTAATTTTAAATTAAAAACAAATAGTGGAGAGTGCATTTTTGGCAGAGGTGTGCACTCCGAGATCTCTATGTTTAAAGGTACCTTTTGGAGTTTTAGACTGGGACATTCCTGCCAATGGTTTTACAGATTGGTTGCCAAGAGTAGTATAAATGCACAAATAGACAGTGAAGAAGACGACTGCTGTCTAGCAAACATGGATGTAAACAATAAATGATCTGATTTCTTTTCTATTTATTTTATTTTTTTATAAAAGGCTTTGCTTGTTTTATGAGGAACATGCATTCAACGTGGTTGTTAGACCTAAATTACAGACACAATGAGTTTTAGTGACAGTTTGCAGTAAAACTCCATGGGAAACTTCCTGTTTAACCATTATGTGTTATTCGGTTTATTTCGCCACGCAGTAACCGAGTGGGGGGACGATGTACGGCCCATCTCTGAAGAAGAAGCCATGGTCATTGTCAACCACCAATCCACAGGAGATGTGTGTACGCTCATGATGTGCCTGCAAGACAAGGGCATGGTAAGAACAGAGAGAGAAAGTTACCTCATTCTGTCCCTTTTTAGAAAATCTTGGAATATAACGTTTAGGCTGAACAGGGTCACATCGCTGTAAATAGAAGCAATGCAGTAGTTTGAACCTGCAGGGTACTCGGCACCATCTGTATTTTGCTGAACAGGCTGCTGTCTGGGCATGTTTCTATGTCTTAGTCACCGCAAGTAAGGGGTTCCTGTAGAATTGCACACATTGCTCTGAAAACACATTGTCTTAAGGATGTTTGTTAAAGGTTAGCCAATGTATTTGTCAGTTTGTTTGGCCAAAATGATAGTTGTTTATGAGACAAGCAATTAGACTGTCAGTTATCCAGTTATGATGTTTAGTGCATCCCAGAGTTATTTTTGTAAGGAGAAAGCCCTTTTAGAAGAACAGGAGAGAACCATAGTGTTGGGATGATGCCTTTTGTCAAGTCAAAACAGACTTGTAGAGACAGACGGCCTCGCAAAGCAGTGCTGTGGTTTCCTGCATTCAAATGAGGCAGGGAGCCAACCACCGAAGTGCAAAGATTCGAGCGGTGGCTGCTTTGCATTCTTTCACACTGATAATTTTCAACAGGCAGGGAAGTTAAACGTGTCCACACATCAGTGTGCACGCACTCCTCGTCCTCTGTTGCAATAGGATACTCTGTTTCAATAGGATACTTTGAGGATAATTGCTCAACACATTTTCACAGAAGATGACTCATTATGTTCACATACAAAGTTCACATAGTTGTCTCTGGTAACGTAAACCATTAATACAGACAATGATATCTGTATTGTGTAATTTGATTTATTGACACAAAATGTTTTATTACAGAGAGAATTGCAGCTAAAAAGCATATTTCAAAGTTTTTTTGGGGGGGGATGGAAAACAGTTTTTCCGTGTGGTCATGAGTGTATAACAAGTTGCACATTGAAATTCATCTGCATTCATTTAAAGTGCTCACATTATGCTTTTTGTCTAACCGGGAAGTAAAAGGCCCAAAATTACAGCAGAGCTTACTCTTCTTCAGGCACGAATGTCAGCACACTACAAAATGTACAGCTCTAGACTGTAGTGTCAGTCACTTTGTAGCTGCGTTCTCTGATTAGTTTTTCCCTCAGTGTTACTCAGACATTGTTAAGAGCTCAGCTACTTGCTTAATTGCTGAGGTTGACATGTAGCCAAATGCAAATTAAAACCATACAGAAATGGCTCCTATTTCCTACAACATATTGTCAGCAACAGAAGTACATTAGAAAATAAAATATCATTATAGAAAAGTCACATTATCTGTAGAGATGTTCTGATAACATTTTTTTCCCTTCCCAATACTGATTCCGCATCCTAAGCAATACCAGCATTTTAGGCAGTATCAGAGGCATTTCCAATATTGGTATAATTATCGGAACAACTCTAATTATCTGTTGAGCCTGAAAGTCAAGTCTGTCACTTTTCACTGAAGTAATTGATTATTTAACTCCAAACATGCAGCTTGCTGTTCTGCCACCCAAATCATGCTGGAGATTTGCTGTGAATTCTGGGACGTTGGGGACAGCCGTGATGTTGCTGTATGTTTATTTTTTGGCTGATGCGGGCACTGCACTGGAGCTATCTAGCTGCACAAACCTGACCTGATCCGCCTCAGCAACTGCATCCCTGGCCCAGTTTATCCTCTTAGCAGTGAAAGGACAGTAAGCCAAAGCTGCATCGGTGCAAGTCATGAGGGCGGAAGTGCTCAGAGGGGCATTATTAGTTTTGAGCCCTGGGATCAAACTCATGTGCTTTTTGCTTACAGGTGAATGTGGGATTGATATTTCTATTGTATTTCTCCTCTCTTATTCAGGTGGTACAAAAAATGATGTGGTTGATGGACCATGTGTTCAAATACACTAACTTTGGCCTAGTGTCCCTGATCCATGGGGATTTTTTCATCAGACAGGTAAGAGGTCCACAACTGGCACTAAAGGTTGTCGTAGGTTTACTTTCAAAAGTGTGAAATGTTGCAGTGTCTGTTTTTATTGTCACGCCTGTTATTTGGTCATTAGATGTTGAACATTAAGGCAAGGCAAGACAGCTTTATTTGTATAGCACAATTTAGCAACCGGGCAATTCAAAGTGCTTTACACAAAAACAGTTAAACAGTTAAAAAATAAACACAGATAAAACACAAGAATAAACAGTTAAAAATAAAAAAATAAAAACAGATAAAACAAGAATAAAAGTTACAGTGCAGTATAAGAAATTAAACATTAAAGAAATGAACACCATTTAGAGAAAGGCAACATCAAAAAGTAAAGTTTTCAGCCTTGATTTAAAAGAACTGAGAGTAGCAGCGGATCTGCAGTTTTCTGGGAGTTTGTTCCAGATATGAGGAGCATAGAAACTGAACGCTGCTTCACCCTGTTTAGTTCTGACTCTGGGGACAGAAAGCAGACAAGACATTAACAAGCTCTGCTTCACATTTTAACATTACACATATTAATATCCAGGGAGTGTCCTGGCGGGTTTTTTTGTTTGTTAAATTAGCCTCAGTAGGCTACATCAACAGTTGTCACTGGGAGATGAAAGACTACTTTCCCTCACTCACCCACACCTTGTTTTTCTCAGAAGGGTTGCAACATAGACCTTCAGACGATAACCCAACTCTCTCTCATCCTCCCAGCTACTGCTGGCTTGTTTTCACTGCGCTCTGCAAAGTGAAGCTGCTACCCATCTGTTGTCCCAGCTGGACACCAGATATGTTGGTGGGATTCCTACAGTCATGGTGTCCTCTGAAAAGTATAACAGCAGTAAACAGTAGGGAGTGTGGGAGGGCTGCTTAGCCCCACTGGGTCAGATTGACCCTCTGTTGTAGGATGGCTTACACATGAAGCCAGCAGGGCACCTATTGGTCAGGGAATTCCTGGAATATCATAAAATGAGAGAGAGAGAGAGAGAGAGAGAGAGAGTGAGCTTTATTAATCCCTTTGGGATGACTCCCGCAAAGAGTCATCCCAAAGAAAGAGAGAGAGATAGAGAGATTATATATATATATATATATATATATATATATATATATATATATATATATATATATATATATATATATATATATATATATATATATATATAATAATAGTGTTGTCAGACGCCATTTTTTGTTTTCTGTTATTTTGAAAGTGTAAATGATGGAATAAAAATTAACTTTTTGTGACATATTTTCCATACATAAGCTTTACCATGTTGATAAGAGCATTTAAAGAGCATTAAAATGAGAATAAATAATGGAACAAAAACAAATCAAGGGATATTTAGAATAGATAAAATTGTGTGATTAATTGCGAGTTAACTGTGACTTTAACGCAAATAAATATTTTAATCGTTTGACAGCGCAAAAATACTTATATTTTAAAAGCGACCGCTAAATTCACTGAGATGGCCAGGGTGAACTAGACATCTGGAGCCTGGAAACCTGGAATCATGACAGTAATGTGTAATAAATAGTGTTACTATTCATGTCACAGTAGTGTCACAACAAAGGCATTTTGCCCAACGTGCAAAAAACAAAATTTGAATTTATTGAATAAATACAATATATTGCTCAGCCCTACTACTGTATGTCAGAATACATTAGCTTATATACATGTGATGCTTTAGATGTTAATAAACAGGATCTGCTGGCACCAGCTCCAATAGGACAAAGATTAAAACTATTGTCATGTTAAATAAAAGCACTGCCACAAACACCACTGCTATGGCAAGAGGTAAATCAGTTCTTTAGCTCACATCAGGCACTGTGCCGAGGGTGATGCACCCTGAGCCAGACAGGCTGTAGTGGAAGGCCTGAGCAGGCTCGGCCATTTCTGCCGTCATCTCACTTTCTCTGTGATCCTCTCTGGCATTCTTGTGTGGGCATTTTTGATATCTTTCCCCCGAATACTTTACACGTCCGCATAGCACAGCAAGCATCTCCCCCAGCCTCCCGAGCATCTGCTGTCCACGCAGGCTGGCAGACATGTCTCTAACATCATTATGCACAGCAAAACACAGCAGTCTTTGATGGCCATAGCACACTAACTTGTGGTTTAGGGCTGTAATTGGACTTTTTTCTTCTTTTTTTCTTGGTAGTGTTGGTGTTCTTAACCTCTGAAAGTCAATTAGAGGCATAACTTCTTCAATTTTATTTATAGTATCAATTCATAACATGAGTTCTCTCAAGACAAGAGCATTTATTTAGTGCGACAGTGGCAAGGAAAAACTCATTTTTAAGGAAGAAACCTCGGACAGACCCAGGCTCTTGGTAGGCGGTGTCTGACGGGGCCAGTTGGGGGTGTAATGAATGGTGGCAATAACGGTAACAATAAAAGATAATAAAATAGTAGTTTGTTGTAGCTCATGTCATAGCATGGAACTGCACGGCATTATAGGGCACAGCAGGACGTAGCAGGGCAGCGCAGAGTGTAGTAGGATGTAACAGGGCATTGCAGGACCACGGCGGCAGCTGCAACCATGATTTTGGTGCCTCCCTAATCCAAGGAAACTTGCTGGGGGGGGGAATAAAACATAAGGACTCCAGGGAATAACTCCCCAGAGATAGGTTAGTAACAAGCATTTCTGGGACATGGATGCACACAAATGGAAAGATAGAGGAGAGAGGAGCTCAGTGTTTTATAGGAAGTCCCCCAGCAGTATAAAACTATAACAGCATAATTAAGAGAGACAGGGTAAAGAGAGGAGCCGGGTCAGGCTAGAACTCTCCTCTCCCGGATTGGGCTGTACTGCCCTGCCTCCCTATTATTATATTATTGTTTATATGGTAAATTAATCTGACGACTATGACGAGAGTGTGCCGGGCTAGGCGGACTCTGCAGCTCCTCACTCCCTAACTATAAGCTTTATCAAAGAGGAGAGGGTTAAGTTTACTCTTATATGTGGTGATGGTGTCTGCCCCCCGAACCCAGACCAGAAGCAGATTCCACAGTAGAGGAGCCTGATAGCTGAAGGCTCTGACTCCCATTCTACTTTTACAGACTCTAGGAACCACAAGTAACTGCATTCTGGGAGAGTAGTGCTCTATTGGGACAATAAGGCACTAAGAGCTCTTCAAGATATGATGGTGCTTGACCATTTAGAGCTTTGTAGGTCAGGAGAAGGATTTTAAATTCAATCCTGGTTTTTACAGGAAGCCATTAGCAAAACTAATACAGAAGAAATATGATCTCTTTTCTTTTCAGAACACACGCCGCAGCATTCTGGATCAGCTGTAGAGTAAGGGACTTATTTGAGCATCCTGATAATAAGGAATTGCAGTAGTCCAGCCTGGAAGTAACAATGCATGGACTAGTTTTTCAGCATCATTTTAAGACAGAATGTTCCTAATTTTGGCAATGTTACAACGGTGAAAAAATCCTGCTCTTGAGGTTTTTTTGTAAGTGGCGTTAAAGAATCAATTCTGATCAAAAATAACTCCTAGATTTCTGACAGTAGTGCTGGAAGCCAGGGCAATGCCATCCAGAGTAGCTATATCTTTGGATAATGAGGTTCGGAGGTTTTTAGGGCCAAGCACAATAACTTCAGTTTTGTCTGAGTATGACATCAGAAAATTGTAAATCATCCATGATTTTATATCTTTAATGCGTGCTTGAAGTTTAGCTAACTAACTGGTTTCGTCTGGCTTAATTGATAGGTAAAATTGTGTGTCATCCGCATAACAATGAAAGTTAGTTGAGTGTTTCAATATTGCCTAACTAACTTATAGTTTTCCATGTTTTTTTTATTTTAAGGATGTACAAAGCCATTATATTTGAACACTCAAATAATTCAGTCACTAGCGGCTGTTGACATTTTCTTGTCACATTTCAGCCACCTATTTATACAAAATCTTGACTGGAGTCGAGTCAAACTGGCAAGTAAGGTAATACGAAGTGTGAGTGCACATTTGAATGTACAAGTTTACACATCTGATAACTAGAAGTTATGGTGGTCCAGCACAGTTGCAATCACGCATGTTGGAGTATTGAAACATAAGTTTTGGGGAGAGGAACTTCTAGGGATGAGATTTAATTTTATTTAGCATTTGCAGCTTTGATGAAGAGACAAGGAAAGATGGGAAAGTGTGGCTTTGGTTGCGCCTCACCACCTCGTCTAGTCCACAAACATCATGTCAGCGTTGCACTTGCGTGGCGACAGTGTTCACACGACACAGAACCGACTAGCTATACCGGTTCTGTCTGGGTCAGCATTTCAAAGCGTTGAGCAGCCAAACTTTCAATGCAGTTTTTCTTTGATACTAAATGTTTCCTCCCATAATCCTAAATCCTATAGGCTAAAGTTTAAGAGGACAAAAAAAAAACTAAAACGTTATTTTATACCAAAAAAAATGTAACTCTTTAAAATAAGCTCCTGTAGCTGCAGTAAACCTCAGTCTCCTGGTCATGTATAGGTTTGTGAAAGCCTATTCCTCTCTCTGTGAATCAGACTTAGCTGCAGCTACAAAGTCCTTCACTTCTGTTTTGGCAAAATAATTCTATATTTGTAGCCTTTTTAATTGTGTTGTAAGCACTTTTCCTACACACAGCTGCATGTGTGCTCCCGTGACACATACAAAGACCAGCCCAGCTATGCTAATGCATTTAAAATGGCTTTTGACTGGGCCTAACTAAAAATCAATTCCGTCCCGCCCCGCTACTGCTAATGCTCTTAATGTTGTCAAGGCCGTCATGTTTTGCATCCATTTCAGTAGGGCTATTAATGTTGCTCTGGGTGCTTTAGTGTTTCTGCATCTAACCTGTGATTTGTATTCATTTGTTTGGTTGGTTTGTTTGTTTGCTCACAAAACCCTTCTACCTTGTTAGGTTAATGAGTTTTAGCATTTAGCCGCAATTACTTTGTTCCCTTAGGGGAAATACAGAAAGCTAACTATTTGAATTAAATGCACTTGTTTTGAATGTAGTCATCTAGTTTTAGCAGCCCCTTTTGGGAAACTCTATATTTTTCACCTGTTCAAGACTTGAACAGATGAAACCAATGATGCTTGCATTGTTTATTTTCTTAACATCTTTCTTTTCTTTCCACAGGGTAAAGCTCACAGAGACAAGCAGCTGATCTACCTGAAAGATCACTTAGAGAAATACTACCACAGCCGTGACAGGAAGTGGATAGTGCTGTTCCCAGAGGGTGGCTTCCTGCGCAAGCGGCGGGAAACCAGCCAGTTGTTTGCCAAGAAGCGCTCTCTCCCCCACCTGACCCACGTCACATTGCCTCGTATCGGGGCCACCCACGTTATCCTGAAAACCCTGTCAGCCCAGCAGGAGAATGGCAGCGTAGGCAGCGAGACGGGGACCCCTAACCAGACCGGTAACTCACACATAAAACCTTTCTCCGTAGCATTTGTATATTTCCCAGATCTTTTTACTGGAATATGTGTGGCATCTCTTTGGGTCTAAGAAGTTTGTTCTAATCAGTCCTGTTTTTTTTTTTTTACTTTGATTTCTCTCTTTTTTTTTCTGGCCGGAGGCATTGTGTTTTTGGCGTTGTCTGTCCATCCCATTCCAACACGATATCTCAGTGAACTGAAATTCTTTCCGGGAATTCCTGTCACTTAATGGGAATGACATGCAACAAATGTCCTCAGCTGCTCTCTTTGTTGTGAGGTGAACAATTTTGTAATGTGTGAAAATATGCAGATATTTTTGCTTTATTTTGACAGCAATTGATTTGAAAGGTAAATGGGTTTTGAATATTTTGTATTAGGCCTTTTTGTGATGACACTTGCTATACTAAATTTCAAGCAAAGTTGGAATTGAATTTGGAGGTGTTCTTTGGAGTTGCAAGTCTTTTTGTCATATTGATTGAACGCTTTACTCTAGTTTCTGTGGACTGTAGATCAAATGTGATCTTATGTTGGCTAGAAGGCTAGGGATGAGGCATGCTTCAAACGAATGAAGCTTTTATTAATCACCTCTGTGTCCTGCGGTTCTCTGGGAGTTCTGTTTTAAATGAACTGGGATTGGTGGTTAAGATCGCCAGGAGATGAAAGGGTTGACATGCACAGAGGTGCTAGGAATTGCATCAAGGTCCCTTAAACCACAGTGGTTATTTGCAGTCATTTTTCCGTCTAGAGACCAGCCCTAAATACAGCCAGTGAGCGGAAAGGTAACTCTGCAATTAACAACCTTTTGAGGGGGCAATTTTATTTGACACTTGGATTTATTTGCAACAATTTAAAGATATGTTACAAACAAAAAGGAGAAAACAAACATAAACAAAGCATGGGAACCAACTGGGGTGTAAATTTCTTACGCTACGGTCTCTATGTCCATATTGTCTTTAGATAGATCCAGATATTATACCGTAGTCTTTGTTTGTAGTGAAGATGATCCACTTTCTTCTCCTTCTTTGAGTACCAGTTTTTCTACCGCAAATGCTTATTGTTTACTAATCAAAATGATCCAGATAAAACAGTAAACCGTCTTTTTGGAACCGTCCCCAGCAAAAAGCACAGTGTTAAAACGGCTATGAACATACAGATGCAATGAGTCCCCCATGCCCGAGCACACTACACACTCACTTTACCCAGCAGACTCTCCTGGCTTTGGTTCAAAATCCATTTTAAGGGTATGCTGTCTTAATAGTAATTTGGAGAGACTTTGGGACAGCATTATTGAGAATGTTGCTCAGGGACTATAGCCTTTCACAAGGTTGCTAACACAGCTCTGTGTCTGACAGCCTCAGCACTAACTGCAAGAGGTTGTCTGTTTATCCCTCTGCAGGACGGTCTGTCAAACCCAAGGAGGAGGATCTCTTAATCAGCCGTTGTAAGATGGTACGATGGTTTGATAAAGACGAGCACTGCTTTATTCATGGGCTAAATGAAATGCTGTATGTGCACGTTTTTATTTTCTGCACATTTGCTACAAAGTCTTTAAACGCCTCATCAGTGTTGACAAACACTGACAACAGCAGGCGTTTTGTTCATAACCTCTGGCTTGAAGGGGATTTTTAAACATTTTAGTTTGTGTTATATTTTTTCCCTGCATTTGTCTAGTGTGTAGTTCCAGTTCATATTCCAGCTGTTTCTTTATCTTCCTGTGCCCTTTTCTCTGTTCCAGCTGCTCAGGAGGAGGGGAAGCTGGTTGTTGCAGTAGGGCTCTCCCTTCCACTTGAATGTAGCTAATGGCATTAAAACCTTTTGTGTGTGTGTGTGTGTGTGTGTGTGTGTGTGTGTGTGTCTCTGTGTCTGTATGTGTCTCTCTCTGTCTCTGTCTCTGACCCTCACTGATGCTCTGCAGAGGTGCCCAGTGCTTGCTGACTCACTCAGAGACAAATAGGCCACTTGGAGAAAACAGGGTTTGATGTAAATGTGTTTGCCGTTGTGTATCAGCCATGCAATTTCACCCGGGCTACAGTACACGGCTCAGCGCAGATACAAGGCTTAAGTCACTGGTCACCAGTGTAATTTACAGCCTGCAGAACCTGATAAGGTTTATGTGCATACAGTTCTCAGCTGTGAGTCATTTAGGTTGGGAATGAAACTCCAAACGTAAATGTGTTTGATAACGCTGGCCAATCAGAGGCAGTTTTTTCCACACATTTTAGTCAGTGGGAGGGGACATGTGTGGGTTTCAAGTGTTGTAATTAGCCTGCCGAGTGGCCTGATAGAGAGCCAGATATCTGCCAGTGTTTTTCCTTCCTCTAACTCTTTACCGAAGGACAGGGCCTCTCTGTCATTTTAAATTACCATGGCTGCTGTTATTACAGTATTGTTTGTCACAGCACACAGGGCACCAGTGATACCTTGGCTCAGGGCCCCGTCCTATGGCCGGCCGCTCACAGGAGACGAGGGCTGCCTTTCAGCACACTTGGACAGACCTTTAGATCTAATTACCCACACAGGGATAATTATGGTGTTAGCCATGTCCTGTTTCTTTTTTTTTGTTTTTGCTTTGTCTGGTGTTTTTTTTTCTGGTCATTTTTTTGGTTTCACGATTTGTACACAGAGGTGTGCCATTATTAAAGGAATTTCATGGTGTTGTACCCCCACATTGCATGTAGGTGCTCAGCTATGCAGCAAGCTAAACACACTTCCAAAAAAGGTTGAAGAACAGTAGGCCTTTTAATTCTTTACTACAGGCAATTGAGAAACCATGAAAACAGTAAGTCTATTGTAGTGATAATAAATCAGAAAAAGACAAGATATTGTAAAGAGCTAGACAAAAGGCATTGTAGAAACTAAATTGTATAGGGACTGGATCCACAAAACGTATAAACAAAATTTCAATGCAGTTATATTGTGCTTCATGCCAGGAAGTAAAGGATCACTAGTGAAAGATCAACATTAAGTCCCCATAAGATGTATAACACTGTATTTAATCTAGTAGGCATAAACAGGGAGTCAAGAGTAAATGGTAAAAGAGTAAAATACACAACGGTTAGCAAACTGTAATTAACACTTACTTTAGAATGTTTTATTAACAATACATTAGCCTCAGACAGCTAGCTTGGTTAGCATTGTATTGTGATATAGTAGATTTTCGGGTAGATCAATTAGGAAACTATAAATGGGGAAAAAATATCAAACTTGAAATGCCAAAGCAAAAAAGATCAAATCCAATATTGTCATAAAGCAGGCATGCTGATACACCCAAAGTTATTAAAGGCATGAAGGATAAACATGGAACATGGAAAATCTATTTTGGTTGACAGTTATATTGTCTAATGTTTTATAGTGCTATATTGCAAAACTCCATATTCAAAGTATTCCATATAGCTAGCATTCAAAAGACTGAAAATGGCATTTCGTTGGTTACTTTGTTGGGTACCATTGGCTGTTGTGAGGAAGGAACTTTGACACACACTTCAACCTGCTCACCCCACCTTTTTGTGTGGTATGCATGTTAAAATGTTGAAATTAATACTTGTTGGCAACATTTGTTGCTTTACTGCTGTTGACTCAGACACAACATTACACCCTGTATTGTTTACATGACTGATGAGTCATACAAATGTTGCTTCACTTTGTCACACAGGCACAGGATGTGTGACCTTGCATAAAGAAGCCAGTGTGCTCCGAGAGGGAAGTGCTCAGTAACAGCAGCCTGTAACATTAGTCAAGCAGTCAAATATGCACTGTTTCACAGCAACCTCATTTTAGATCTGTCCATGCCGACTGAGGCTGCTGGTGTTTTCGCCTTTTACATTAGACAGCCTTGTTCATCTTAAAGGAAAACGCCAGTGTTTAGTTAATCCACTTTATTGCTGTCAAAACCCACACTCAGGTGTTAAGGTTGTTTCATATCTTCTCATCCAGTACAAAGACAGGTCTGGCATGTGTTTAGAATAGCGTAGCTCTAATGCTAGATGCAGGAGGAAATATATTTCATCAGTGTTGTGGTAGTGGATTAGCTCTTTTTGTTTCTTAACACTTCTGGTAGTGACACACAGTGATTATACCGTAAGACTAAGTCATGTTTGAGTGAAATTCAGTCTTGCAAAGAACAGACGAGAGGTTTAATGTAGAGAAAATGCATCCTTTCATTTATTATATTTTTTCTTATTTGCGGTTACATGCAGGTGAGCACAGAGCTGACCTTGCATAATATACATATATACTCACACACATGCTGCCTCACAGCTGACCAATATTTATCACATGTTTAGCATTCCCTCTCCCATCAACCATCACCACCTAGTCACATTTCTTTCTTCACTTCTTCCACCTGACGTCTTCTCTGTCTTACCCTTCCGTGAATGGAGGGTTTACTAGGCTTTCATTCTGAAGTTTTCTGAGGAGTTTTTGTGGTCATTTATTGGTAAAATAACATGATTACAAAGAATGAGTTTTTGAGGTGACAATGTTTCCCTTACTGTGACTCATAATTGTAGCTGCCAGCCAAATTCTGTGAAGTTGGGACTTTAGTTGGTCAGACTGTTTTCCACCAGTCTGGCAGGTCGCCAGCCTTCATTTGGCTGCGTAACATAAAAATCTCCAGAGACACCTGGTAGTTGGACATAATGTTCTTAATCTGGATGACCAGTGTTCGTTGATGTGTCATTAGTCGCTTTTCAATTCAATTGTCAAGCGAATTCTAAGGAAACTTTTGAAATGTTGCAAAAAAAGAAATTCAAATTAGGTGCCTTTCCATCAGGAATTTGGCTCAGCGAGTTTTAGATGTTCTTTCATGTCCGTGAGTGTTGGCCATGTTTTCATGCTGTTTGGACAAAAACACATTATGGAAATATCTGACAGGGTGTTTATAGTGTAATTAGGTTTGTATTATTTCTATTGTTATAACTAATTTGATCTTTTTCTATTTCTTATAATCTTACTTATGCTTACCCCTTACTGTGACTATAATCTCTCTATATATTTTTCCTCCTATGTCCTTTGTACTGCTGGAGCACAGGAATTTGTCCAGTGTGGGATTAATGAAGTCTTCCTTAGACTGGTTACACACTGAATGTGTGTCAGCTGCGTGGATTTTCGGTTTTTATTTTGGCTCCCATGTTAACATGTTAGAACTTACATGCTGCCTTCATGACAAGCATGTCCTCCCTGTATGTCACATAGCAGCAGCGCCGTGTCAGACATGTTTCTAGTGTGTTGGACATAGAAAGATCCACGCCGCTGACTCGCAACAGAAACGCAGGCCTTATCTTAGAAGAAGCAGACAGCGGACACAGCTGTCCTTTGAGTTAAATGTTTGCTATGTCAGAAGAACTTATTTGACAAAGACGTTGCCATATCCAATTTAGCCCATCAACTCTTTTTCAACAAAGGTAAAAAAAAAAATGCAAGTGTAAACATTTTTGCAAAATTTAAGCTTTATCGAATGTTGACGTTTTCATTCAGCTTTTCAAATGCGCATGAAAATATGTGAATGGAAACACTGTTTTTGAGTCTCTACCAGCTCTGGGGCTGCTGTGCGTTCTTGACTTAAAATCCTTGTTGGTTGTTGGGAAATAAGAAGGATTTCACTGTTTAGATTATTTAAGTATGCCATACCTAAAATACTGGCTGACGTTGAGCCTTATCTAGCGTAGCCCCCTACCATTTCAAATGTGTCCTAACTTCCTAATGTGTGTTTCTTACTTGACAGGTAACAAACGTAAAGGCCTGCAATGGGTAATAGATGTGACCATAGCTTACCCCAAAGCAAGACCCATGGACATCCAGACCTGGATCTTTGGCTACAGACCTCCTACAGTCACACATGTACACTACAGGTAAGAAAAAAGTTGGTCATAACATTCACCTGGTTTGTGCTTATCTAGTTTTTACATGAGTAAAACGCCAGAACCATTTTTACTATGCAAATATACTATGCTGCCAACATGCAAAGAAACTGCATCACGTGAGAATGTACCACATTACATCATGAAATAAGTGCAACATAATTTTAGTAGTATTATATTGTTAAAGCATTTTTAAACTTTTAGTATTAGTACTTTCAGGTCATTATTGCTTGTATACTGTATCGTTTGACTGACAAAACAAGTGCTGTTTGCTTGTGTCTTCCTTTTCGTATTTCCCATCAAAGGAATCTGTATCACCCGAGAAAGTCGCATCACAGGTCACTTGTAGCTACTAGGGATTTTAGTTTGGAACACAGAAACATTGAGACTCCATACTGTTCACGTGAAACACTTTAGCAGCATTCATTTACATATCGAGGGGGAACTTGAGGTTCATCCACCCAGTGATAACGCACGTTCACTACATAAAATCCCACCTTGCATACCTGGTGAGTCAGCAGAACATACCTTGTCCCTGTGGAGTTTTAGACTTATAGTAGCACTATGGAGCTGTTCTTATTATGATTGGGTCCCTGTTTTGTTTCTCTTGCCCACGTGTGACATTTCTAAGCATTTACAGACATTTCCTAAGTGTACAATTAAGTCACTTTTATGAAGATTTGCTCATTTTCTCATATATGATGGTTAACTAAATAGTCGATGGTTTTGGACTGTTGGTTTGAAACAACTAATTTGAAGGTCTTGGGCTTTGGGAATTTATAATGGCAATTACAGAACAAGCTATTTATCAAGGAAATAACTTGCAGATTAAATTTAATAATAAAAATATTTGTTTTAAACCTCTGTTTTGGCAGATTTGACCACCTTTTTCTACTGCCAGTGCTTGACTGTGATAGATTTTGTGTGTGCAAGACGTGCAAAAGGTTTTAGTTGAAAAGTTACAAAAAAGTAATAAAATAAACCTAATCAAACATCCTGTATTCTGTAGTTATATATAATGTATAAATATATGCTCTAATGCAAAGCAAATGCATTCCCCCCATGCTTGTTGACCTGTCAGTGCCCTCCAGGGTTCCCCTCGGTTGCTATTCCCCCCAATTGAGGATATGATGAGGGTAGGCTCTGTTCAAGATGTGGCCCTGTGCATTGTTTTGACTTGGGTAGATCATAAAGGGAAGTATCTAGGCCTGCATGATTCGTGGGAAAATATGAATCCTGATTTGTTTAGCTTAGAATTGATATCACGATTCTCTGCCACAATTTTTTCCCCCTCTTGAAGTATGTTTATGGCACGCATGAACTATGACAAAACAAATTGGCAGTATCGAACAGATTTCTTTTGGCACCTATAGCACATTGCGCATCACCGCAAGCCTGGAAACACAGAGGCTTCAATAAAGAGAAGGGAGAGCATTGCAGCTCTTGGGAGTGCTTTAAAACCTTTTATACAGTCTATGTTTAAAACTTGTAGTAGCATTTGTGATGCAGTCGGCTCGTAAAATTAAATGAGAATCAAAGTCATTCAAAATTTTATCATGAACGGGTGAATCAAAATTGTGATTTTTTATAACAATTTATTATGCATGCCTTGATGCATCAAGACTTAATCATCAGATAGAAGTCATCTTGGCCCTCAATGTTAACTTTTGCCCCTAAACAACTTCCTGACACAGCTCACGTGTGTGTGTCCACCTCTAGGTGCAGCGTATGATCGGGCAAAGTAAAACTAGACGAGCAGAGGACGCACTAGTTAATTTGTGGTCAAAACGAAATTTTTAGAGAGAGAATTTGATAGTTTTGAGATTCCTTGGAAGACCAGACAAATCAAACTAAAAACCTACATTGTTGAACCAATTGTGAATAATAAATATTTGTGATTTAAGGTCGTGCCATTTTGCATCAGGACTGTTATGGAAACCATGGTTCTTGTTGAGATGGTTGTGACAGCAGCCAGAGATTTAGTAGTTGTGGCGTATCGATTCTCGATTCTGATTCTTTGAGGGGTGGAGTTGAAACCAGTCACATTCTTATTTCACAAATAAGAGGAAGGTTTGCAATAGTGGATTGCAGTTTTACAAGGCTTTTTCAATGTAAAATAAAGCCACAGTAGAGCGCCGCTTACTGTGCTCAATGGCAGCAACACAACAGACACCTCCCACTACGGAAACCAAAACTTGCGCATATTAAATTTGGATCTGATGATCAGATTTGAAACCAAAATCCTCCAAACTATTCCAAGCAATTCCATTAAAGAAACGATTCCACTGGAATCGTAATTTTTAAAGGTCCCATGACGTGGTGCTCTTTGGATGCTTTTATATAGGCCTTAGTGGTCCCATAATCCCGTAACTGAAGTCTCTTTACCAAAAGGCAGCTTTGGTGCAGAATTACAGCCACTAGAGCCAGTCAGTCCCACAATGAGCTCTCCTTAGTATGTGCCATTTCTGAGTCTTTAGATTTTGGCAAAGAGGATGGGCGTGTTTCCTTGACCAATTGCTACTGTGCTCGTTTGAAAGCCATAATGTCTCTCTTTCATGGGGGGCCAAATTTTCTGGGCAGGCAAATCTGGGGGAGGTAATCTGGTAATCTTGAATCTTGCCCCTTATGAGGTCATAAGGGGCAAGATTCCAGATCGGCCCATCTGAGCTTTTATACAAAGGCAGAGCAGGATACCCAGGGCTGGGTTTACACCTATCGCCATTTCTAGCCGCTGGGGGAACTAATATTAATGTTAAAAAACCTCAAAGTGAAATTTTCATGCCATGGGACTTTTTAAATTGTTATACTATTATGATAGAATTGGTGGTGTTATCAGAAAATATGCAGAAAGAGAATCCTCAGACCTCACATGCAGCTTAAGGGC
This sequence comes from Etheostoma spectabile, assembly GCF_008692095.1. Lineage (NCBI taxonomy): Eukaryota > Metazoa > Chordata > Actinopteri > Perciformes > Percidae > Etheostoma > Etheostoma spectabile. The sequence goes on from NC_045750.1 coordinate 9,006,400, forward strand.
CGTGGCAACAAGCAGTGTGTCAGCTCTTATCTGTGATTCAGCATGTTGAAACTGCAGCAGGCAGACTGCAGGCTCTCCGTATGAGAGCTGCCTGACTGGCTGTTGAGCTTTGCAAATCCGTGACTTCTCCCATTTAGTGAGGTGTCTTCTCATTTTTTGCATCTACCTCTTCTTTTGTTGTTCTACAAGCAGAAGAAGACCGTTTCAACCGATTCACGCTGGTATGAAAATGGTTGGATGGTTTTTATATTTTGTTTTGCATCTTTCTGAGATGCTTGGTCTTCTGGTTTTATTTGTGGGGTTAAACATACATACTACTGACAAGTTATTTCCTCCCGCGCAGGCACTGAACATAGATGTACAGTACATCAGATGTTAGCTAGACGTCAACTACGGGGCTATATGGATTATTACTGCGCCTGAGCCACAGCTTCAAAACAGTAGGCTGAGAGTTGGGTAATATTCTAGATGAATCCACGTCGGGCACTTTTCTTTTTTTTAAATCCTTCCACCTCCCTATTTCTCCCTCTGTCTTCACCCTTCAGCCCCACCCTCCCTTGCTGTGTCTCTGACCTTCTCTACACATAATCTCAGTCTTTCAGATTGCAGCATCATAAGCCCTCTGTGAATGGCAGATGGGAGAGCTAGGTGGGTGTACAAAGGCCAAGCAAGGGCTGTAGTGGGTGTTAAATATATTGAAATCCTTTTCTTTTAAATGCACCGTACCCTCTCGTTCTTTGTGCTGCTGTGTGCATTTCTAAAAGCTGCTGTTTGAAAATATCTGAAAGGTGACATGATTTATGGAGTCTGAGTCTGCCTGGTCATCACATGGATGCTTTGTAGCTGCACACCTGGCTTTCCTTTAGAGACACTTGCCCAGAATTGTTGAGCTTGCAGCCGTTACCGCTTTCCTAAGATATCTGAGGCAGATTTAGTTTTTCTCTAAGCACTTTACAAAAAGGTTGCAGGTTAGTAGTTACTAGATGTAAATCAGACACTACATGTCCTGCTATTTTCTATTTATTTTGTATTTAATGACGTTCATTTAGCTCCTCACCCAGATTAATATCTCTTACGCTCGAGTTTTACCTGTGAGTGTAGTGAGTACCTTGGTGGTTAGAGAGGGTGTCTTGGGATAATAAATTAGTAGTTTTTTGCTATAGAAACCCATTATAGGAGCCATCTTTCATCTATATTCACTTCAGTCGGCACCCTTAGACCTGTAAAAAAAAAAAAAAAAAAAAACAGTCTCTGCTTCTAGCTCCGGTAGTCAGGAAGTAGGCCTGCAAGATTCATGGAAAAATATGGATCACGATTATTTTTGCTTAAAATCAATATCACGATTCTCTATGATTTCTTTTGACCAAAACAAAACAAATTGGCAGTACCAAACCGATTTTTTTTTTTTTTTGGCACCTATAGCACATTGCGCTTGACCACAAGCCTGTAAACATAGAGGCCTCAATGAAGAGAAGGGAGAACATTGCAGTGCTTGGTAGCGCTTCTTGTTGCAGTCCGCTCGTAGCAATGAAATGGGAATCAAAATCATTGGAGATTTTAAAATATAATTTATGTATATACATTTTTTTAAATGATAGTTATTTAAAGATTAAATTGTGGACAGGGCGACTCGCGATTTAATCGTAAAGGCCTACCAGAAAAGCTCATCGTCTCACAATATGCGCCCTCATAAACTGCAGGGTGTGCTGACATCTATGTGCCTATAAAGACAGATCAGGTCATGCCGTCCATATCAACCTGTGACAGTGGTTTTATAGCCTCTTTTGTCTGACCTGTGCACTGATAAGATGTCGATGCTCCCATGCTCAGCTGTCATTAACCTCCAAGCTGCTCCTCCTACCATTCCCTCTCCAGTGTCCTCAGATGATGACAACAGCAGCAATCTGTCAGGGGAATTTGGTCACGGTGACAAGGTGAACGTGTGCTCCTGCCACGTAGACCGAGATCAAAGTGGGGATAAGGAGAAGAAAAACATGGTAGTGTCAGCTGGTCACTCTAGTTTTAATCCAAAACACATCGGTGATCCGTTGTAGTTGGTCCGGACCAAGACAAAAAGAGGTTCTTGAATTCTGTTCCGTGTTCACACTGACTTTTTGAAGTAAAGTAACATGAAGTAACATGAACACAGTCATCTTTCATCATCAGCAGGTCATGCAACTAGGGATGTTAATAATTAACCATTAACCAACAAGAATTTTGGCCGATTATTTCTATTAGTAATTAGAAAAGGTTTGTTGCATGGTTAAAGAAAAAAAGGCTATACAATCTTTTTTTAACTTGCTTGTACTAACTTTGCACTAGCAAGTTCTGTTTTAAGCTCTTTTTTTCTGCTAAGCTTGTAGCTCTCTGTGGCTCACTATATTGATGATTGGTGGGCGCAAGCGGTTCCAGAAAGTGGACACGTGACCAGTAAATGTCCGCAGCTGCCCGCCAAAAGTATATCCGAGTCTCCCGAACTGGGACTCAGTTGCCTGCTCATTGGTAAACAGTTAATGATTGGTTAACGAGTGCCAGGAAAATAAATCTAAATTGGTATCCTTACATCTAACACTTTAAAATGCATTTTGTATACTCGGGTGTCACAAAGAGCTTGCAAAGAAATAACTGATTATGAGCACTATTGTTTGACTGCAACTTGACCCTGAATTTTTTTTTTTGTACCGTAATATTACATGAGGGAGTAGTGGTAGCTGTCTTTCACTAATTTCACTCACTTTTTCTTGTGGAACTGCTAAAATACAGGGAACAACTCTCATCTTGGTTTTAACTCGCGAACTTCCCACACACATGGTGCACCCTGTTTACAAAATTATCTTGTATAAATATAGGCTATATGCAGTTTCTACAGATCAGGAGATCACTTTCTTAGCAGTTCAAAAGTTAGGTTCAGTTAAGCTTTCACACTACTAACAGACAGCCAAGACTCCCAGTTGTTTAATTGCACCAGAGTCAAGCTAACGGCTTTCACACCAGCCTAAACCCACTAAATTGAGCAGGCAAACCTTGTAATACTGAAAGCTTTTAAGTATTGGCTGTGCAAAAAATGTAAATGTACGGAAACAATATACTTGTAATCATATCATGCATAAAGAGAGACTGATAACACAAAGCTTATGTATGGTCCTTGTGCAGTATGTGATGTCTGCTCTGCATGATGGAAACAAAAGTAAAACATAGCCGCAAGCAGCTATTCGCGGGTTCAAACCTTTTTTCTCCAATGAACAGCTAATGAGATTAATTGGCTGTTCAGCCAACGGCCGACAACAATAACAGGCTGACAAAGGCCGAATAAAATCGACGGCCGACCACCGGCTTGGTGCGTCAGGGCCTTAAATGTAGCAATTAACCAGCAGACTCTTACTGTTTCTCAACCTTTCTCCGATTGCAGATAAAGCGTTGGCATTCTGCAAGCAATTGCCCTTAAGTAGGGTTTACTTCAAAATAATAAAAATTATACAAGGAATTCTGCATCACTATTGATCCAGTGTAGCACAAATTAAGCTAAACCTTATGCATGCTTTGTCATACTTTAGTTATTCTTTGTTTAATCGTTGCTTTAGCTAGTAAAACTGACGCTTACACCACAGGAGAATTGAGAGAAAGAACTCAAAGGCAGCAGTTTGGGATTTGGAGCTTCATTGCACATAGATGACTCTTATCTTAACTACAAAGAGACTGGGAGCAGGACAGGAGACTTTGTTTTGCTCCCCAAGCCACACTGGCCACTAATCTCAATATTCACCTTTTGCAACATAGGCCCCGAGAGCCTGTCCTCCCAGGGCACCTCTTTCTTTCTCAGGATTTCAGAGCAAGAGACATTTAGGGCCTTATAGAGTCCCCAAACAATGCTGGCCACCCTCCAAAGAGGCTTGTGGAGTGGACAGACTTTTCCAGGAATAGTCCAAATTGAGTTAGCTTCCCAGCCCAGTTAGAAGGGGAAACAATATCTCAAGAATAGGAGCTTACAGGAGCTAATGGTTCAAACAAGGGAGTAAATATGCAGATCAAAATCTTCTGATTTCCACTGCTTATAACCTGAATTTTTCTTGTAACGATTAAACATTGGTGTTATCATCTCTACGAGGAACTATATTTAATGGTTGTCATCTGTCCACCTCTATATATATTTTCCAGACAATAACAACCACAAAGGCAAGTGAAGATGTACATCATCTATTGGATGTAGTGCAGGTACACTCATGGTAAAAGTCTGATGGTAACGCTTATTGACAAAAGAAACTGCAGCTGTCTGTGTGTCAGGTTAACAAGCAGGCTGCTGCCAAGTGGGTTAGGCTGGAAATGGGAGTGCTGCCCTGGCCTCACGCCAACCAGTTCCTCACCACCACCATCACAACTGTATACGGTTACATGTGCCACTGCGTCTCTCAGCACAACAAATATCACCATACTGTTTCTTTTCTCTCAGAACAATAAAGTTTCCATTTTTCACACTACAGTAACCAAAATCGCAGCATCTGTTTGTCATATCCATACACTAATTGATCTAAACTGTTTTATGTTGACTTCAGCCTGAATTTGTCTCAGCACCCAGTATAGTCTTGGGTATCCACACTTGCTGAAGAAATATCTACTCATCTACGTTATAATTCCATAAAAAGTATTAAAAGTACTCCAGTTGATGCAACTATGAAATTAGATAGTGATATTCAAAGACTTAACATTCATTGATGTGTAAAGACAAAAATGTCCATAAATAGAAGGCCCTAACAAATATCCCAAACTATGTAGTGTAGCAAAGATCTGTAGAGGGGTACCGTAGATTTGAGTTATGTATATTTTAAGTGTCCTTTCAGCTATGCAAATGTAATGTTATACATTTTTACACTTTATCGGATATATTTGCTTTGTTTAAAATGATTTGTTTCTTAAAATGGTCTTACATATAATTTTAGCTAAATGGACACAATTTTATATTACAGACAATAGACCTGGAGGACATTAGACAATATCTGAAATCCTCCTGCTGCCTTAAAATTCTGCCAACCGACAAAATGTTTTTAAGTAGTTTGGCCTCATATCTCGTGGAGATTGTAAACACGTCTTTTCTCTCAGATATTGTTCCACAGGCCCTGAAAACTACAGCCATGAAGCCACTCCTACAAAATGGACAATCTAAACATGTCATTATAAGCAATTATGGGCCCTTATCAAACCTTCCTTTTTTAAGTAAAATCATTGAAAAAGCTTCTTGTCACTAAAAACTGTTTTGATGTATTTCAGTCAGGTGCTTGACCACAGTACTGAAACTGCTCTTGTTAAGGTCTTAAATGGCATGTACTTACAGACGGTGGCAAAACGTTAGTCTTAGATCTAATTTATCTCATTGCTGCATTTGACACAGTCAACCGCAACATATTACTAGACCGACTGGAAAACTGGATTGGAATTTTTTTGCACAGTACTAAACGGAATTGAATCATTTTAAATAACAGGCACTACTTTGTGTCTATAGGTAATGACACACCTGAGTAGACATATATGTCAAGCAGAGTCCCCCAAGGTTACATTCTGGGGCCTCTTCTGTTTAAAATATAAATGCTTCCATTGGCTGTCTATGGAAAACAACAAAATAAGTTACCATTATTATTAATTATGCGTACAACACACATTTACAAAACCCTACTGTATCAGTCCCAAGGGACTAAACATGTAGAAGCAGCGTTCAGTTTTTGTGCACCACATAGAAAAGTGCAGCTCAGTTCTTTTAAATCAAGGCTGAAGACTTTTGATGCTGCTTTTTATTAAATCAATTAATTGTTCATTTCTTACACTGCACTGTAACTAACTAACTTTTTATATCTGTCTTACCGTGTTCTTGTCTTGTTTTTAATTGCTCTTTAATGTTTTATGTAAAGCACTTTGAATTGTCTTGTTGCTGAAATGTGCTGTATAAAGTTGCCATGCCTAATAACTTTCAGAATCTTTTTTTTAATCAGAAAACCTAACTCGTGCCTGACATGAGCTGTCATTTATGCAACAGTGTGCCTTCTTCAGCACTGACAACCTCGTATTTATCAATACCAGGGCAAAAAGAGAAACATGTATTGATTAAAATTCAAAAAATATATAGTATTTAGTATGCCCTTTTCTAAAATAATTTTTTTTTAAAGATATTTGTTTTGGATTTATTGCCTTAATTGATAAGTCAGATACACGGGCGCACGCTCAACCAGGTGTGCTTACCAGGCGTGCCGTAAAATTGAATTTTTTAAGGTAAACTTCTCCCTCTACTTTAACTTGAATATGCCAAAAAGGCCACATGATAATGGCATGTGTGGGGAAAAATAATTGACAACTATTTTGATAATCAATTAATTGTTTCAGTTATTGTTCAAGCAAGAATGTCAAATCTTTGCCCGTTCCAGTTTCTCAAATGTGAGGATTAGTTCAGTTTTAGCCCTGAGTTTTAGTCCTATGGTTCTGAAATAAAGGATAGGACTGGAGCAAGACAGTGTGATTGGTAGCCACCTAAATGTAGAGTCAGGTGGTTTCAGGGCAAGAAATAAATCCTGGGAACTTACACATGCTGTTTGAAAAATACTCTATGCTATCTAAGCATGTTTACTTGATCAGAATTATCAGTGCCTCCTTGAACTTAGGCTAGACACTTTCTGCATGAATATTCCATTTCTGTTGTCGCCCCCTACACCCAAGGCCCAAGTGATGTAGTCATATGTTTGTATGTCCTGCAAGAGAGTGCGGAAACATGTCTGTGTTCCTAAACTCTATTTGAACCACAAGATATCATCCTGACAGTGCTATAGCTATTGCATAGATTGCTTTTTAAAATATAGTTTGATCCCTTTAGTAATCAATACTGTATCACTTATTACTTCCCTCTGATGAAAGCTCTCCTCTTAGGCACAGATGTACTTTTCCAGTGGACATTATCCAGTTGGGAATATTGAGCAAATGTTGAGTGCAGAGGAAATGCTCGTCTGAGGGAGGAGAGTGTAACCTCTATTTGAAGGTGACCAGGAACTGGTCTATGTGGGAGTGCAGCCTACTAGGGACCCCTTCTGGCAAGAGACTAGACTTCATCAGCACTCTCATCATGGCTTGTAAAGTGACCCTTCACTGTTTTCACAATGTGAACCAGTGCAGTCATTGTGTTTTCATTTCATCAACAGTGTTTGTCATGTGGGTTGAAAAAATTCTTATATTAGTATTAGCCAGCTAGAGACAGTTAATATAAGAAATAAAGAGCTAGTTGAGGTTGTCTCATGGTTACCTGAATTTAATGGTGCTGCTTCTTCATGTCTAAGTGGCAAAACTGATGGATTTAAACTTTTCAGTTACTTTTTTTTTTCTTCCAACCATTATGTGGACCTACATGACTTGTCTGTCTCCTGTCAGGCTCCCCTCAGCACTTCTGTCTCACTGTGAGGAGCTTGACAGCTAATGAATCCCTAAAACAAGCTGAAGCTTCAGCAAACACACAGACTGCTGTAATAGAGTCCAGTTTGAAATGGACTGCTCTGCTCAGAGACCACGGCTGACACAGAGTTTGGACTGCAGCTTCCACGACTGATCAATTCAGACAGTTTCTGCTGAGTGAGATTTCAGTCTTCCTTTTTTGTGTTTCATCTCTCTCCCTGTCTGCCTGTGTCTCCCTTCTCTTTCAGGATGTACCCAATAAAAGAGGTTCCTGTGGAGGCAGAGGCCCTGACTGACTGGCTGTATCAGAGGTTTGTGGAGAAAGAAGAGTTGCTGACCCACTTCTACAGCACAGGTTTGTCTCACCATTTCAACTTGTTAAAGTCAAGCTGAAATATCTCCTTAATTTTGTGTAAACAAATATAAACTATAGTAACACAGCTATGTTGCATATATTTTCTATTTTTCAAAAGGGGATTAAAAAAACAAACCACATTTGATAAAAACATATTTGTCCGAGCTACAGCCCTCTAAGTGGGTGTTTTTCCCCAACCATGTTACCCAACAGTTGACCAATATTTGAAGGTTGCTGTTGCTAGGAGACGCACTGTCAACTTTGCGGTGCGGCACTGACTGCAGCACATAATGCTGTATATCCTACGAATAACAATGGTAATGAACCACTAGGGAAGAATTGTTATTTTAACAGCGCTGAGTCACCCCGTACAAACGGCTTCCTGTCACTGTGCCAATGTGTCTGCATCAAGTCAAACTGACATGAAGTGACTTTGTCACAGTGATACTTTCCCTGTGTGAAGTCTTTCTAGTTTTGACTATTTTATTTCATTTTAGTTTTCAGTGTTTGCTTGTTTTAGTTCAGTTTCAGTTTTTCAGAAAGGTTTCGTTTTCATATATTTAGTTTGACAGTAGTTTTAGGTTTGTTTTTGTTACGGCCATAATGCCTCAGAAGTAAGTAGCTACATATACAAAATCCATGGTTGGAGAACAGCCATGTTGTTTAATGTTTAATCGAAGACGGTTTAAAACCGTGACGCCCCAACTCAGAGTAGTTTACTGCATCTGTGTCACATGGGCGCCGCCACGGCCACACCTCTAGCAGCAGGCCCTGTAGTGTATTAATAAAACGGGAGAAGTGAACGGGAACACAGATTATGAGCCCTATAGTCACCAGAGTAGATATTGGACCCAATATCCCACGTATCTCCAGAACATTCTGACACTAGAATGGCAATTTTCAGATGGACACATCAGAAGAAAATTGTTTGAGACCTTTTCTGTCCCAGGACCAAACTCTCGCGAGATCTGGCAACACAGAGAAGCTAACGTCAGCTAACGTTTGTGAACTCCCTAACAAACTAATCTCTGTGATACTAAATGTCTTTAAGCTCTGTAAATATCTGACGTTAGCAAAAGAACATATTGATAAATTATTTAAAGAACTTTTCATCCATCAACGCAACGTTTACTACACGTTCAAACACCCCTTTAGGAGACAGGAAGTGTGTACCGTTTCATATCGTTGCCGCTGAAAAGATTTTTTCAGTTTGACTATAAATCACAACTTCTTGGTTTAGCATGTTATTATGCATAAGAGCAATATTCTGAGTGGTTTGTATTTATGTCTTCCTCAACAGGATCATTCCCCTCTCAAGAAGGACACAAGGAGGCAGCTTCCCGGCAGATGACCCTCGACCCCGTGTGGCTGTGTATTATCCAGTCGTTTGCTTTCGCCTCTGGCTACATGTGGTACAGCGTCCTCTGGTACCTCTACTGCTGTTTATTTTGAGTGCGCTGATGAGGCGAGAGTCTTTATCGGACCACTGGAAAAGCCTCAGGATCAGTTGGTGTGTGGGGCCCAGCGTCATACTAGCCCCCTTCGATTGATGAATGTACATTTACAACAGTGGAGAGACTTAATAGGAATCAAAAAAACATATGAAGAACACAAACACACGGAATACAAATACCAATACAAAATGAAACTGGTCACAGGCATAGTTAACTTGCACACAACCCTAACACAACACACTCGCTCCAACGGCCTAGCAGAATAATCTCTCGCACTCGTCACGACTCACATTTTGATGTTTACACGTCCTCATACACGTAGACGCTCACACGTACATAACTTTTTATTCGAAGTGAACGAAATGAGGCTCAGGACTCCTCCAGGGGACACTCTGGACCGAACTCTCTCTCTCTTCCCCCAGCTCCTAGGCTTTAGCCGTAGTAGTTTTACAGAGTATAAAGTATGTATGGACGCGTGTGTGAGTGAACATTTGTGACTAGAAGCATAATGTCTGCCCTTATTCTTCTTCCTGGCAAGGGTTGATAAAGCCCACTGGACCTCTCTTTCAGCCCGCTGACTAGCCGGCTGGCCACACCTTCCAGAGCGAGCGGCTGTATGAACGTTGAGGCTGCGCAGCCCGCAGCTCCTCTGGCCTTCATTGCACTAAGGATCCATACTGCCCTACCTGCTCCCTGTCCCAGGAAATATCCCTGTGTGGTAGCTGTCAATGTTTTAATTTCTTTTGTTTTCTTCCCTTAACCTGCATATCTCCAGAACAATGGCCATTGTATTTGTTGTTGTTGTCTTTTTGTTGACTTTTTTTTTTTTTTTTCTCCTGTTTTCACCTGTCTGTTGAGGCAGTATTCTGAGTTCACTGAGAAAGGGGGATCATGTTTACACTGGCAGCCCTGTTGAAAGCCTAAGGGAATGGTGGCTATGATGCTGCGCTTGCATTAAGGATCGTTTTCTGTGTCAGACATTGAAGGGAGGAAGAGGAGACTGTGCCGTAGTGCTAATTTAAAAAAAAAAGTCTGATTGCCCTAAAAGTTGTGGATTCCCCTTTTCACCATCTGCTGTCCAACATACACACATACACATCCATGTGCAGCTACACACAGCAGTGGTGGATCATCTCTAGAAAGCAAGAGACTCTTATACCCCCCATTGGACTACATCGTTTTACAAATATTTAAGCCATATGGTTAGTGTCGTCAGGTGGGAAAAAGACTTGGAAAAAATATGATTTTTATAGAAAGCTACCCTTATGTTCAGCATTCTAAAATAGAGATTTTGGCTTACAGAACAATAGGTGTCATTACTGTAAATTTACAGCATAACCTGCCTAAGTGAGTGTGTGTGATAGTCTCTCCCCCCCCTCTCCATTTTTGATATATATGATTGATTCATAATGTCGTGTTGCTCTGTGACAGAGTGTGGCGGCAATTTCACCATGAGTGGTCAATTTTTATTCATTTTAAATTACATGAAACTGTCGTCCTCATGTCATATGTTTAAATCTTGTATATAATGAAGCTGAGGAAGAGTTTTCAATGTTGGAAATGACGGCAGCGGTTCTCTTTTGGTCCGTGATAATTTCAGAGATTTTTAATTTAAAATATCATGAATGTTTTTTTTTATTATTATTATTTTTAAACAAGAAAGCAAGGATTTTACCTCCGCTTTTCAGTGTTTTTTTTTTTTTTTTTATAATTTTTGTTGAATTCCTGACCAGGAAGTTGTTTGCTTAAAGACACTGGAGCTATTGTACATCTGTGTGCTGGCTGACACAGCGTTTGCACAGCAACACATGGGCCCAGTTTCGAATTTGTACCGTTGTACATTTTAAATCACCAGGATGTAGTGGAAAAACCTCGACTATCGAGCCTTACCTGATGTCCTGGTAGACCACAATCCCAAATAATGCTGTTTTTCTCACACTCCTTGACAAACATTTGTAATAAAGATGGTTTCATGGTGTTGAGCTAAAACTGGCCCAGTGAGGAAGAGATCACTCTTCACAGACGAGGGGAACTCTGGTGGGCCCTGCAATGATGCAGCTGTTCTCTCTCCAATGTCCTTGTGTTGTGGTTTTGAGGTCAGTTAAATGTAATTTGCTTAGCCTGCTTTAATTAGGAAAATGATAGAGGACCAGCAATTATCACAGTTTACTGCCCTCCCTGTGTGCCACTGTTCGTAGAAACTGTGTGAAATGCAAAAAAAGGGCTACCCGACTGGGTAGACGACTTTATTAATCAGGCTGTAAATGTGATTTGTTCAGCGGCCCTCTAAGATTCCCCTCCATCGTGAGAGTGACTTGAAATGAAGCTTCATCTTTCTTTCTTTCTTTTCATATTTTCACTTTTAATTTCTTTTTTTGATTTTGACCATGTTTCCAAAGAAGGCAGGGAAATGATGTTTTCCTAGATGTGGTTATAGGAAATAAACACAAATAGGGATTTAAACAAATTATACTAGAGCTGTCTGTAATTTTCCATTTTGTACTTCTCCTTTAATTCCTAGCTACACAGCCATTTTACAACACAAAAGACTTGTGCTGGAATAAAACATCATAAAGATCCCATCAGCGTAATGCTTTTCTTTCTTTTTGTTTTAATGCACCTAACAAAAATCTCTGTAAAAGTTGACATGCAATTGGTATTTATTCCCATTCAGTTTCTCTGTTATAACAGGTTGTCATTTATGAGCGCATTGGACATAAAGAAAATAAGCTTAAAGGATTAGTTCAACATTTTGGGAATTATTCTTACATTTGCCTGCTTGCAGAGAGTTGGATGAGACGATTCATGGTTTATGTGCCGGCCAAGAAATAATTTGGTACATAATCTTATCTATAAATATCACAATTTAGCTTTTCCACTGTTAATTGAGTGTTATGTGTTTGCAGCTGTTTTTTTTTTTTTAATTTATTATTTATGGGCCAGGCTGGCTGTTTCTCCTTGCTTCCTGTCTGTTTGCTAACTGTGATATTTAAGCTAGCTTCAATAACATACAGAGAGTCTTAACGATCATCTCAACATCTAACGTGAACTCTGCAAGAAATCAAGAAGCATGTTTCCCTGAATGTCAAACTATGTAATTATTCAAAAGTATGCCGGAATCCTGAAGGTCCTGTAGAAATGATAATAAGGCATTGTATGTTTTTAAATCACTCTTCAATGTGTTTTCTTTGGTCTGTCAATGTCAACTTCCATATTTTCTCTTCACTGAGTTACTGGCTGAGAATGGGCTCCAGGTAACCGAAGCCTGTGTTTGCTCTGTCCTGTGCCCGTTGTTTAACTGCGGTGTCAGTCACCAGCTGTTGTAAGCTACTGGTTTATATTACAGAGCTTTGATTTCAGCGTGACGTCCACTCTCTTGGGGGTGGGCCGGTGTCAGTGTGAACTCTCTGCACAAGACTGCAGAGATCTCCTTACCCTGGCAGAAGGTCCACTGCTGAATCAAGCACAGAGAGATGATCAGTGTTTCCTGTCTGGAACAAACCTACTGTGCATCTGTGTCAGACTGGAGTATAGTTTAATGTGGAGGCGTGTACCTTAGTACACTTATATAGGCCTGCAGCATATCAGTATGTATAATCACCTCAGCGTTATGTTTATGAGCAGTGATTTTGTTTCGATGTGGAGCCTCTTTTTTTTGAAGAAGAAGAATTATGCATTATGTTGTATAAGATCAAATGTTTTTGTGTGAAAATGGTAACTACAGATGTCAGATTTCCCATCTAAATATTGTGGATATGTGATAGAAGGCAGTATAAAATGTAAAGTATGGAACAGCAAAACTGTGGGGAATATTGCATCTACTTGCCAAGAGTTGAGAAGATTGATCAATCAATCAAACTGTATTTATAGATCACTTTTCATACATTTAAAATGTAGCACGAAGTGCTTTACAGTTAAAAGCAAGTGCTTTTCACACATCACATCAATGTATCCCCAGACACGCACAAGTTAAGGTGGGGTTTGCGCCTCCTCTTACAGCAAAACTATGTAACTTTTTGTACCTTAAAATGTTTCCAAAACCGTTTCAGTGAATAGGAGGGCCCAAGACCAGTAAGAGATTTAAAAACTACGGTCTGTATGATAAATATGAAGCTACAGCAGTCGTCTAGCTTAGCTTATTTTAGCTTAGCATAAAGAAGAAAACAGAATATTATCCTATATCGGCACCTTTCAAGCTCACTAATTAACACATAATATCTTGCTTGTTTTATCTGAACAAAAACAAGTGTAAAAACTTCAGGTTGTGGTTTTACCTGGGTTTATGTACCAAACTTTTTCTTGGCTGGGGCCAGTTGCCAGGCAACCATAGGAGGCTCCAGGAAGTTACTTGTCCTAGCCAAGAAATCGTTTCATAACCACTTCTGTTTTCTGATTTAACAAACTAGATACATGGTAATTAGTGAGCTTTGGAAGTGCTGGTTGGCAGATTTTGTCACTTTTGAACAAAGCCAGGCTAACTGTTCCTGTTTCCAATCTTTATGCTAAGCTAACTTCATTTTTATCCCACAGACATGGCAGTGGTATCAAAATTCTCGTTTAAATCTCATCAGGAATGCGAATAAGCGTATTTTCCACAAGGCAAACTCTATCTCACCCATTACAGTGAGTTCCCCATGTAGGCTGAGTCTTTGGCAGTGGCCCGGGTTCCATTCTACCCCGCCTCCCTTTGCTGCATGTAATACTGACTTATGAGTTTCCATCAGCACCTCTGCCCCCCTTACTGGACTGATTATCACTGACTTGCAGTTTGAAAGCTGGTCAGGTTACGTCATACCCCTGACCATTTTGGCACGCCATCGACTATTTCTGTAGTGGCCTGAGTGACGTGCAGATGGTCGGGTCTGCAGGAAAGCCACACGCTTCAGGCAGCCAATGGCAACTGAGGGTGAAAACCGTAGGAAGTGAGCTGGAAAATGGCATCAAATCTGCACAAAGCTTCACCAATCAAAGGACTAACCGTCAAGAGCCACGTTGGCTGTTGCTCATCGTGGTGTACCGATGGAGAAAGAGTAATATCACCTTGCAAGGAGACTCCTCAGTACAGCTCCGCCTAAGGTCACCCACATTACACAGACAGAGAAACTTTTTGTCCTCTGTAGAAGCACCAGTGTTCCTCCTCGGCACCGGCAATGAACTATTTCATGGTTACTGCTCCCCAGGGTCCTCAATGTCACGCTTTGACGCCTGCTTCCTCATGAATTTCGCGGTGGTGGCAGCATCCCTTGAGTCAGCAAGCACTAAAACATCCAGCTGTGGAGAGAAGGGCCGGGCTGAATGTCACAGCAGCAGCCGGGGCATCCCAGAGTCTCTCTGGCCCCTCCTGCTGTCACAAGGGGTCATGATGACGGCTGGTCGGACCCTCTGTTGTTAGGATCGCTTGTTCCTCATGCGAATACTTGTATCAACACACATCCTATGATTCAGATGTGTCTCAGGAGTGCAACAGTGACGAATCACAAGCACTTTATTGTAAAGGGACATCGTAAAACTGTAATATCAATAGCAGGAAAGTTGATTAAGTCAGTTTATCCAAAACACAAAAACATACAATCTCTTTGGTGTCTAACCATGGAGATGGTTTCAGTTTCAGTCTCTGAAATTCTGCCTTCAACCCAATAAGCTACAAAGGAGGTAAACAGAATTTAGAGGTCCCTAGTATGCTTATCATCAGGGTTTTGTTTATTTTGGGTTTCTACTAAAACATGTTTACATGCTTTAATGTTTCTTTTTTTTAAAGATTATTTTTTGGGGATTTTCAACCTTTATTTTGACAGGACAGATGAAGACATGAAAGGAGAGAGGACATGCAGCAAAGGGCCGCAGGTCGGAGTCAAACCCTGGCCCACTGTGTCCAGCCCGCTCTACCAACTGAGCTATCTGGGCGCCCTATAATGTTTCTTTTAATGTCTGTCTGAATATATCTGTCTGAAATGCTTAATTTTAGCCCCTGCCTCTTTAAGCCCCCATTCCAAAAAGCCCAGTCTGCTCTGATTGATCAGTGTTTCGGGATCTTCTGCATCTGCGCTCTTGGCATCTCTGCAACCACTGACTGTAACAGCACTTTCTACCTGTATAGCTGTGACATCACAACTGTACAGAACTCCCGACGGCTTGTTTAAAGGCACAGTTTCTGCAAACAGACTGTGTGCATTTCTCTGTGGCTTGAGCCTTTTGATACTTTCACAGTATTTATATAGTACCTTGACCGTCTTTATAATGAATAATCTCACTTTTTATTCATTGGTGGTGCTCAAAGCATGTAGAATTTAAGCCTGAATATAATTTAATTGAGTGAGTTAAGAGCACCACCACAGTTGTCATGAAGGGGGAATTTAGCTTTAGAGACCAAAATGTGTTTTTTAACATGAAGGTCTTCGGGGATTAACCAACTGTTGGAGCCAGCCTCAAGTGGCCACTCAATGAACTGCAATTTTGGGCACCTCCTCATTGGCTTCATGTTCAGCACCGGACGTTGTCGCTTTCCACCTGCTGGCTGCAGCCTCCATTTACCAGACATCTTCTCATCTAACTCTCAGCAAGAAAGCAAAAAAGAGTAATTCCCAAAATGTCCAATTAATCCTAATTGTAGCTTAATTATTAGCATATCATTCTGGAGTCTGAAAGGCCAAAGAAAAGGAAGCACCCAGGAGAGTGTGATTAAAAGATGTGTTCAAAGCTTTTGGATTTAAACTGCACCCGAAAAAAGGAAGTCAGTGGTGACCGGAGTATCACAGGCCTCTTGTAACCCCCATAACAGCATCATGCCCCCCCCCCCCCCCCCCCCAAGCAGAGAGGAAGAGGATATGATTTACTTAGTTGTCTGTTGCTCCCTGTCAACTCCTGGCCTTTAACAGGGGCAGCTGATGTTAGAGCAGCCTCAGGCACCTGACTGTCTCTGTTGTTTCTGCTGTCAGTATTTCTGCTCTTCCACCTCCCTCCCCTCCCCCCTCACTCCCCTCCCTCCCCTCCCTCCCTCCAGAGTTCCTGGCTAATGTCCAAACTCCTCCAGCTCTTTGTAGGAGTGACCTTTGCAGAGGCAGACTGACAGACCGGCTCGAGTGCTCACTCTCTCGGTGGTGGGAGTGGTGTCAGTGTGTGGTACCGGCAGCAGAGAGCAGAGAGACGGCTGAAAGGATCATTTGAACGCAACTGTTCCTGAGGCTTCCCCACTGAGAGAGACGTTGCTGACTGCAAGACTGCATTTATCTCAGGCAGGGATCACACATCAAAGTTCACTCGTTATGAGAGAAATAATCTTGCATCTGTCGCATGTAGGATTTACTGATTATACATGCTTGAACTAAAAACCAATGCTGCTTTACTCTTTTTAAATGTGTGTCAGGAAATGTGTGCGATGTAATAAAAAATGTGCTTGACATTACTTCAGCCAATAACCAGATCCAATCAGTTTAAGCTCAGTATGTTTCATCTATTTGAGCGCTATGTAAATGCAACTTAGACATTATTGATCAAATCTAATCCTTATGAATCCACTAAAAGGCTAATACTACACCACAGAAGTAAGCTCAGTACAGAGGAGTAAAAAAGTATACATTTGCATCTTGTAAAACTGTAAATGGGTGTTCACAAAACTTACATTTTAGGAAAAAACGTATTTGAATATCTAACAAGGAATGTATGAGTAAAATAATATAATACATTTGGGAAGGGCTGCAATTTTCTAATCAAATAATTTGTCACTTACTTAACTGTTTAGTTTGTAAAATTAATGACATAGCCCTAAGTTATGTCATAAAATTGTTTGTTTCTTTTATCTGATTAACAGTCCAAAACCCCAAAGATGATCTATTTATACAAAAGACAGAGAACATACAGACATGAAGCAGAAGATCCTCCCATCTGAGACGCTGAAACCCGCAAATCTTTGGCATTCTTTGAATCAATTATGAAAAAATTGTAAAAGCTGTATTTTCTTTCAATTGACTAACCGATTGTTGAATCAAATGACCACAGAAGCCCATTAGCCTCCCCTGAGTCTTTTTTTTATATGCAGTCATGGAAACTGCTTTGATGACATCCTGTAACCTTTAGTAACAGTAACGCTTTCAGGCTTATACATCGATAGGTATGCAAGGACTGACACAAAACAGTACGCTCAAATGTAACTTGGTCTTTGGATATTTTTAGTGAGCTATTCTTACCTTTGCTTGATTAATTTTCTAGACAGCGGCTCTTACATTGCCTTGAGAAAAACAGAAGCCCCAGCGCTTCAGCTGGAAGAAAAATTTCTCACTCACTTCCCTCGCTCATAGGGCTCTCTGGCATTAAAGGCAAAGCTGTTTGTTAGAAGAGGTGGACCTCAAACTCAACCACAGTGTACATCCCATTTAACACACATTTCTGATGTTTTATGAAAAAAAGACAACGCCTACTCTAAAAATAAATGTGTACATCCAGAGAGAATATACATCTAAGAACTAATGTTTTGCTTATGTAGTTGTGGGCCTGTCTTGAAAAATAACCCTTATAATGGTTTTTGAAGCCTTTTTAGACTAGAAACATAAAAGGGGCACGTTTTGGCATACTATTCCAATGAGATATTGCTCTGTACAAAACATACACGCTTTTTTAAACCTTTATTTATACAGGTAATCTCATTGAGACACAGGATCTCATTCTCGAGAGAGCACACGTTTTGTCATTGCAAGGGGTGTGTTTTCTTTTGCAATAAATATTTTTCTTTCTAAACATCAAAATATGAATTCAGTAGTCCAGTCCCTAAATGCAAAATGTGCATTGAGAGTCAGCTGCTGACTCTCAATGCACATTTTGCATTTAGGGACTAAATGCTTTAAACCAGCCATTCTCATCCCCCAGAAACAGTCCCACGGACCCAGCCCCAAACCCCATCTCTGCAATAATAATTAATAAAGGCTGGTTTAAAGTACTTCTTCCTGCTGCTCTGTATGCTCATGGGTAGCCTAAATGGGTTCCATTCAGATATTAACATTAAGTATTTTACTGTTCTATGTCAACAACATTCAACAAGACATTTTCACATAGCTATAGCCTACCCAATGTTTAGATCTGTTGTGGTATTTATGCAAATTCACACATATAATTAGAATATGCACTAATTGCCCTTGTTAACAAACAATTTCAAAAAACTTGTAATACAGTTGTTGTTGGTCTTGATGTAAGTAATCAACTGAATTGTTTTCATGGTGATATCTAAAATTTAAAATGTTTACCCTATTCACTTCAAAACAAAAAAAAATGAATAGGTGGATGAATAAGCTATATTTGGGTCTTTTTTTCTAAACTTTCAGCCTAATGGGATTGTCCTGGGCTTTTGAGGATACAAAATCAGTTAAGTTTACTTCTGTTGCCATTTGACCTAGGTTGACCCCCTAAGGTTGGCTTAAAATGACTGGACTATTGTATGGTCAGACAGGACTAACCTCAATGTTTTTATTAACATTACAAATGTTTGATTAGCTGTCCAAATACAGCAACATATTATTATTATTATCTATTGATGATTACAAAAAATGACCAATCCATTTTTGTTATCTTTTTTTAAATTTCCTGTAGTCTTGCATTGACAGACCTGTGTCCACAGCTCTAGGAGGTAGCCTACATACCTTTGATCCTGCTTTGACCTGGCTGACTGTGAGTTTCTGGCGCCACCTGTGGAGAGTTGAGCTCCTAACATCTACCCGCTCCACTCTCGCGGGTTTCAGGCGCTTAGCAACCTCGCAACTTGTGTCTTCGTCCTGACCAATCAGGAGTCACCGTTCGGAGAGAGCAGGCCAATTACGATTGAGGATTTGGGCACCAATTTAAACCGAGAGCAAACGCTTCCTGTTTTGTTAACTGCAATACACACGAGTAAACGACCAAAGAAAAGCCAAACATTTGGTCTGTTAAAGCAGCTTTATTGGGAACAAAGACATCCCCAGCTCAAGAGAAAAAGTAGAGACTAATCGATCGCTGGTTCAACTTTATGTTTGAATACAGCCGAATATATCCTAACTTTAACGCTAGCTAACGTTTAACGTTAACGTTAGCTTCGCTTGAAAAAAAGTAAGATGCCGTCCCGTGTTGAGGATTACGAGATGTTGTTTACAATAGGCATAGGTTCCTATGGGAAATGCCAGAAAATAAGACGGAAATCTGATGGGAAAGTAAGTGACGTTCAAACATTTTGTCTGCACAAATCAATTACCTGTCGGTAACGTTAACCTGCCCGGGGGGACTATTTCTTCAACTGACATTAGCGGGTGTGGGTTAGTGTAGAAATGATTACATCTCTGCTTTGACTGGTTTTCAGCACGAACCTCACACCAAAACCGTCGAGCAACGACTCCGTGCAGTAACTGAGAGATGAATGAAAATGGTCAAGTGTTGGACATTATCTTTAACAGTCAAAGCCAGATTTTAGGGGTTAGGATAAATGGATGGCAGCCCCGATGGTAGCGGTAACTTAGCTAGCTAGCTCTATAGTTACCCAAACGAAGAAATAAAACTGGTGAGAAAGGTCAGAGATTTTTTTGTCAACAGCAGTACGGGTGTAACGTTAGTTAATTAAATACATTATCACTTTGACATCTCTCCATTGGTACTGAGCTTGTGTGTGTAATTCAGGCCTGCGTGTAATAACAACAGAGCATAACTTGTAATTTCCCTTTGCTGGATTAATACAGTATACATTATTATATGGTTTTCAGCTGTACACGTTGCATTTAGGGGTTCAAGTATCCTCTGGCTTTGACACACCTGAATGTAATGTTGCCATTCACAGCTGAAAAGATTAGTCTAATATGGCACCGTGGGTTCTAGGGAATTAAAATGAATTAATTTTGTGTATAACACATCAAAATGTAGCTGCTGATGTGCTGCAGTGGAATAGGTTTAAAGCAAGACTATGCAACCTTTGAAACAAGAAATCGCACCATCTCACTCTTACTAAAAACAAATATAAACTTGTAAGCAATGTAACACCTATGCTCAAGGGTTTTGCAGCTACAGCCTCAATACTTTGTCTGATATGACCTGTAGCTATTGTTGGTGAACTTCAGATAGATATTGTTATGTAGCCAACTCCTCTGAGTCAGTTTGCATACTCAACAACTCTTCTTGTGCACCTTTTACACTACATATAGTCATTTAGTGTAATCCTATAGTTTACATGCATTACAAAACATCATAAATTAATGTACCGTTTGAATTTAAGCTTTATCCCGGGTAATTAAACCACTTGTTTTGTAGATCCTTGTGTGGAAGGAGCTGGACTATGGCACCATGGCGGAGAGTGAAAAGCAGATGCTGGTGTCAGAGGTGAACCTCCTCAGGGAGCTCAAGCACCCAAACATAGTGAGGTATTACGACCGCATCATAGACCGGACTAATGCCACACTGTACATTGTCATGGAGTACTGCGAGGGTGGGGACCTGTCCAGCCTCATCACCCGTTGCATCAAGGAAAGGTAGGTTGCATATTTGTGTGCATTGTAAAATGTATGGGTTTTATGCTCCACCACTCTACCTCTGTGCTTCCTGACAGTATCTGCAGAATTAAGTGTGTGTTTTTAACATGGCAGGCGTTATTTGGAGGAGCAGTTCGTCCTGCGAGTCATGGCACAGCTCACGTTAGCCCTAAAGGAGTGCCACAGACGCAGTGATGGAAGAGCAACGGTTCTTCATCGAGACCTGAAACCAGCCAACATCTTCCTCGACATCAGACAGAATGTGAAGCTTGGAGACTTTGGCCTTGCGAGGATCCTGAACCATGACACCAGTTTTGCAAAGACATTTGTCGGGACACCTTACTACATGTCACCAGTGAGTTGTTTCATTCTGCAGTCTGTAAGGTTGTTCTTCCCAAATTAGCTTTTTATACGTAATATTTGAAACATTTAACCTGATTTATTGGTCCTCCTCATCTTACACACTACTGTAAAAAATACTGGGTCAACTTTAACCCAATTTGTTTCAATCTAGCACTGACCCACGACTGGGTAAAGTTTGCCCAGTACCCACAAGCATAAGAACCACTGGGTCAACAATCGCACCCGAAAGCTGTTTTGACCCAGTTTTAGTGTTTATTTATATTATTTCCAATAGGCATGTTGTCAGTCATATTAATATGAGGTTATTTTGACCTAAAAAGAATATCATATTTACATTAGACCCATATTGCCAGACCTATCTTCACAGCACTGTAGAGTAAGGTCTGGCTACACCACAAATACATTCTGGGATGGGGAAAAAAACGTTTATTTCTTTAAACCAATCACAATGGTCTTGGGCGGCGCTAAGTTCTGGACGCAGTGACGGTGGCTCTGCAAAATGATCTCGGGAAGGAACTTGTTTTGGTGGAACATTTCCACCCCGCAAAAGAAAACGGCACATAAAATATCAAATAAATGTAACCCTTCACACTATACAGTAACGTGAACTATTTAAATTAGCCGGATACATGGTTAAATGTAATTTGCTCTCACCACTGGATTACCGTGTGTACTTTCTCGACAACAATCCCCCCAATCGGTCCCAAAACGTCCTAAACAATTCATGCACATTTGGATTATTCCAAAACAGTTTAAAAAACTTAGTTCAACTTAGTCAGCTATATTTATACTGTTTTTGAATGTTTTTATTAATGTACTTGATGTAAGGTGACCTTGATTATCATGAAAGGCGCCCTTAAATAACATGTATTATTATTATCATCATCATCATCATCATCATCATCATCATCATGATTCTTATTATTAAATGACCTAGTATTTGAGTCATTATTGCTTCTGTATTAGAAAACAACCCAATAAAAAAATCTGGGTTAGTAACCTGACCCAGTATTAGTTTTGGGTGTAGCCTAATCAGAATTTAAAAAAAATTAAACTCAGAATGTTACTGTAAATCTGTACCCTAAAGCAGGAAAGACAATCTACTAAATAACCCAAAACTGAAAAAAACTCCACAGATTGTGTTTGGGTCTGCTAATCAGCCACATTAGCTACTAACTGTCACTATTTTTCCTTCAGGAACAAATAGACCGGATGTCCTACAACGAGAAATCAGATATTTGGTCGCTGGGATGTTTGCTGTATGAACTCTGTGCATTGTCGTAAGTTTTCAAACTCCTCTGCTTGAGCTGATTTCCCCAGCTGGTGGTTTGACTGTGAATCTGACATTTTCCCGGGATTCCTCCTGTTTAGCCCCCCTTTTACAGCTTACAACCAAAAACAGCTCGCAGAGAAGATCAGAGAGGGGAAGTTCAGAAGAATCCCGTACCGATACTCTGAGGAACTGAACACCTTACTCAGCAAAATGCTCAACCTGAAGGTTGGAAATGAATCATTTGGTCTGAAACTTTACGGGCTACTGAGTTAGTCAGTTTGTTGTCCTGTAGGTAGGGTTCAGTAATCTGTTCTTTTGTTGTCAGGACTATCTGAGACCCTCTGTGGAGTCCATTCTCCAGAGCAGCCTGTTGGCTGATGCTGTTGCTGAGGAGCAAAGGAGGACACAGGTGCGTCTCCAAAGAAGGTCGGAGGACCCTGACTGTCCCCTTAACAAGCCGGCTGAACCGAAGCCCGCCTCTGCCGCAGAGCTCAGACTCCGGGAACAGGCGCTACGGGACCGAGAAAAGGCACTGAA
Organism: Etheostoma spectabile; assembly: GCF_008692095.1. Taxonomy (NCBI): domain Eukaryota; kingdom Metazoa; phylum Chordata; class Actinopteri; order Perciformes; family Percidae; genus Etheostoma; species Etheostoma spectabile. The sequence continues at coordinate 9,029,272 of NC_045750.1, forward strand.
GGAACGTGAGGAGAGGCTGGAGCGTAAGACTTCTCTTTCTACTCCACTTTGTCCCACACAGGCCCCCCCATCTGTGGGAGAGTATGACCCCTGCTGACCTGCAGCTGGCCTTTTCACAACCTCGAAAAACATTGTCTTTTTTTAAATACATTTTGTGTATCATTCTTCAGGTGTAAATAGTATTGCATGATACCTTTTCTGAAGTGATTAGGGAATCTATAAGTGAAGTCATGTATGTTTTTGACATTTTTAAAATTGTCCACTTGCACTAAGGCCTAAACATAAATTTTCTGCAGGTGAACTAAAACAGGTGTTTGTGTTGCGGCAAAATGTTAACCTACTTTCAGTTTCTTCCACATCTACAGCACCTGGCTGACAGAGAATATAATATATTGTATATACATGCCTCTCAAATTTGCAAATAAAGAATTTATTGTCACATGGCAAAAAGGTGCTACAAATTCCAAAAATAAAGGTGTCTTAATTTGTCCTTTCCCCGCAGAAAGAGAGCAGGAGCTTTGTGTTCGTGAGCGAATGTCAAATGAGACGCTTTTGAGGTAAAAAGCTAGAAATGACACAATCAATACTTTGCCATTTCTCCTATTTTGCTCATTCTACAATGTCAGTTTTACCAACTGGTTGGTGTAAACTCATTTTCTTAATGTTACAGAGCCGAGAGTTTATTGAAGAATCACAACCGTCTTCAGCAGCAGAGGGACCTGGCACCATTCTATGGCAAAGGCATAGGTATGGGAATTGGACGAAGAGCTTTGGACTTACTGAACCAAGACCAGAACTGAGAAATGTTTTTCTTCATTTCTTTTATGGGTTCATGCTGTCTGGAATGTGGAATCAAGATTATTTATTACTTTTCAAATCATGTAAATTATGTTTTTATACACCAAATAAAGAATTTGTACACGCCACATGCAAATCTAGCTGTCATGTTGGTTTGCAAAGTGTGTTTATAAGGTCTGTTTGACGATATAAAGTGTCTTTGTTGATCATTGACTCCTTACCGTTTGGTCCTAGATGGAGAAAACCTCTCCCCCGGCAAGAAGAAGGTCCACTTTGCTGGTGCTGGTGAGAGCAAAGAGAACCAGCAGCCTGATGGTCGTCCCAGTGTGACGTCCCAGGAGCTGATTTTGAGGAGGCTGCAGGCGGCCAAGCTGCGTGCTCAAACACTGAATGAAGTGGAGAAGACTTGTCAGTTCAAGAGCAGGCAGATACTCGGAATCCGCTGATCGTCATACAGATATCACTGTCTGACTAGTGACTGATATGTGTAGACTAGGAGTCATAATAACTGGATGTAAATAAAGCTTTATTTATGATAAGTCAGTAGCTGTGATAGTAGTGAAGCTAAATGATTGTTATTGCTTTGTAGGGCAAGATTTTGATTCAGTTTGATGTGTGGATGTCAATGTCACAGTTTGTGAATGTACAGTGTATTCTTGCTAGATATTGCTATATATATATATATTTTTTTTTTCAAGGACTGTTTAGGAATAGACATGAATGTTCAGGTGGTTTGATGATTTGTATCTACAAAAAAATGTAAAAACTTGTTATAATATATATTAAGAGCATTTCATCCAAGCAGAATGAGTGATTGCAAATTTAAGTTTTTACATTACATTTCCTGACTCTAAACTACTATTATTCATCCTGAAGGACCTTTTCTGTGCCAAAGATGGTCAGTATGGATATATATATGTATACATGTATACATATGAATACATATATACACACAAAGATGTTGTTAAACCAATTACTCAAAACTACTACCTTATAAGTATACTACAAATTCAATCTAGAGTGCTTTAAGACATAACCACAAGGGGTCACCCGTTTTCCAGTAAAGGTCAGCCACTGGATTGAGAGCCTAATGCCATTAATTACAGGCCACAACAATACGTCTTCACACATGAACGTCATTTGTTCTCGATTTGTAGCATATTAGAGAATATAATTAAAAGGACATTTGTTTAATTACATTAAAAGTAATTACATTGTCAGACAGTTAAATTAGGAAATACTGAGGCGCATTTAACACCTTTGTTTTTTGATTACATCTTCAATGATGAGAAACACTAAATTAATCAATAAAAAAAGTGAATACCGCGAATGGCCAGTGTTTTCTCTATTTACATACATATGTTAATAGATCAGAACCGAAGTACCGATACTACATAGATTTACATATACATTAAGGTAGTCATCGCGAGATTATAGTTGTGGTCAGCGTGCGTAGCAACCGCTGTTGTCTGGCTTGTTCGCTCCTCCTAATTGCGAGAGTTGCAGAATTTGACCAATCATATTCAATCTTGTGCCCTCTCCACCAATAGGAATCGTCCAAGGCGTGTCCATATGGTGCTGTGTTCCGTGTGGAAAGTTTACCGGCTCGGGTGCAAAGTTTCAGCCGTCTGCAAACCAGAGCTCGTCGGCAAATGTTTCTGGAATGTACTAGTGTCGACAACGGTTTATATGTACGGCAAATAACCGTTTGCCGGATTCATTTTTATCTGTGATTGTCTTCAGATCCAGCCGAGTGATGCTGCCGTCGCTGGAAAACAGCAGTGTGTAAAGACGCTGTTAGCATCGATCGTATTGTCTCAGGGAGCCAGCTAGCGTAACGTAAGTCGTTATATTCGAGCTGTGTTGAACCAGAGAGATAGCTAACGTTAGCTTAGTGATTTCGTTGGACGGCTGTGAAACCTTATTTAACGTTTACTCAACTCAAAACTTGACTCGACGAAGGACTGTAAAGAAGGGAAAATGGCTTTTGAGCCTAATCGTGTCCGGCTGCTATGCATGCTCTCATTGACTTTCGGGTTTTTCATTGTGGAAGTGGTTGTAAGCCGGATCACCTCATCTCTATCAATGCTGTCGGACTCCTTTCACATGCTGTCGGACGTCATTGCGCTGGTCGTGGCTTTGGTCGCGGTGAGATTTGCTGAGAAAACCCACGCGACCAATAAAAACACCTTCGGCTGGATCCGGGCGGAGGTGATGGGGGCTCTGGTCAATGCCGTCTTCCTTACGGCGCTGTGTTTTACCATCGTCCTGGAAGCCGTCGAGCGTTTTACCGAGCCAGATGAGATCGATAGTCCGTTGGTGGTCGCCGGGGTCGGTGCCGCCGGACTCCTAATCAACCTGCTTGGGCTCTGCTTGTTCCGCGGGCACGCTGGCGGAGGCCACGGACACTCCCACGGAGGACACTCTCATGGAAATAAGAACAAGAGGGGTAAAACCGGCAAATCCCAGAAGGCTGGGAATGGGTCTTCAGGAGAAGAGACCAACAACTTGGTAGGAAACTACAACAGCCCGGGAGATGTCAGACCGAGAAATGGTAAGTATGGACAGTTGAAGCATTTTCACTGAACTGTAACGTTAGTCATTGTGGTTTTTGAATATTGCGTCACATTTCCCTGTGTTAAATTATGTAATTTAATGTTAAAGTGTGCAGTGCATGCCAGAATGAAGTGCCCAAACCCTGTAAGTCCAGCCTCAGCGTGTCCCACGTTGAAGCTGACAGCAAGTGCCAGACTTTGTCTCCATTGTTAGCAGTCCAGATTGCGTAACAGGCTGTTAACAGTACATACGTATATCTTCAGTGTACCCTGAGGACTCCCTGTCGGAGTGACTAATCCTTGTTTTTCTTCTGTGGCAGTAGCATCCATTTAGACAAATGGGTTTGATGTCAAATATTTATTGGTGGGTCATTTTATCCAAGGAAACGTGACATAGACGGCTAAAGTTTCAGGCTTTGTAAGATGGCCACTATCAGATCACATGCCTTATACATTATTCAATACAGCTTTATTAATACCCGACAAGAAACAGACATATGCACAGACAGACGATTACAAGCAAAGGAGCTGTTTGGGGACCATGAAGTGTTTATAGTGCAGTTGCACGTAGCCTAATCAATTAAGAAATATATCCAGAAGTGTCTGTCGGACCCACTCAAGAAAAATCCTGTCGTTGAGCTAGTTCAAATATATATATACATACATACATACATACATACATACATACATACATACATACATACATACATACATACACTACCGGTCAAAAGTTTGGGGTCACTTCGAAATTTCCATTGTACTCCACTGATCTCAATACCAGTTGAGATCAGTTGCATTGTTTTTTTAACCAGCGCAGCAGTTTTCATATTACATTATGTGCTTACATAATTGCAAAAGGGTTCTCCAATGTTTTCTCAGTTAGTTTTTTTTAAATGATATCAGATTAGTGAACAGAATGGGCCTTAGGAACATTGGATGAATGGTTGCTGATAATGGGCAATGTAGATATTGCATTAAAGATCAGCCCCCCACTCAGATCAGCTGGTAATCTGTCTAACATCGAGTGGAATGGAAATTTGTAAGTGGCCCCATACTTTTGACCGGTAGTGTGTGTGTGTGTGTGTATATGTATGTATGTATGTGTGTGTGTGTGTGTGTGTGTGTGTGTGTGTGTGTGTGTGTGTGTGTGTGTGTGTTATATATATATATATATATATATATATATATATATAATATATATATATATATATATATATATATATATATACACACACTGCTAGTTGAAAATGAAGCAACAGATTACCCCCCAAAAGCTTGTCCTCATCCCCTGGTTAAAACCTACAGAAGACCATTATCTCCCCCCCCCCCCCCCCCCCCCGTGCAGTTAGGTAGTTTCAATAAGTGGAGTGGAGGCTATACTCCCAACCCCTCCTGACTGTTACTGGGTCATACTTCAGTGTAACTATGGAGTCGACAGCCTCAGCCACACCATTAGCTGTTGATGAATGACCAGGCAGCGTCCCAGGAAGAGGGCAGCCGTTGGTCAGTTGCTGTTCCTCAGAGCTTTGAAGCTACCTTGCTGCCTGCAATTACTAATTAAATATGAGTGTAGATGGCGGCCTCTAGCTCACCCAGTACGCGTTCGCCCCATGTTGGCGAACATGAGTCCTGCAGTGGCCAGGATTCCTGCGGCCCTTTGCTGTGTGTCACCCCCCATCTTTCTCCCTCTTTCATGCCTATCCACTGTCACTTGATAATAAGGGGGAAAAGCCCCCAAATTTCTTTTTAAAAAAATAATGAGTTTAGGATCCAAAATGCTGTGAGATTTCTTTCATATAATCCAGCACGGCTGTCTGGTATGTTTCTCTTGTTTGTAGCCCCGGACAGTTATAGCACAGACTCAGTCATTCATCGTCTTCCACAGTGAAAGCTGAGTTCTGGCTTTTTTGTTTCAAGTTGGACATGTGCCTTTTTTCAAAATGATATAACTGAGCAATTAAGTGACTGGCTGCCACTGATTACATCTTCTTGGAATCTCCTACTACTGGTTGATTTGTTGCATCTTTTTTTTGGCACCATAATTAGAATTGTCTGTTTTTTTTTCAAAACAATATTTACATTTTTTTTTTGTCTTTTATATCTATTTTGAATGCTGTATTAGGATCTCCATATTCACTTTGTTCTGGGAAAATAAACTATCCGTTGTTTTTATCTTCAGAAATCAGCTGTAAAGACAGCACAGAGGTGCAGATGAATGGCAACCCCCACTTTGAGGAGATGGACCATGACCACGACGCATCGTCGCAGCTCAACATGCGCGGGGTCTTCCTGCATGTTTTGGGTGACGCCCTTGGCTCTGTCATTGTGGTGGTCAATTCTTTAATATTTACCTTTGTGTGGCAGCCCTGCATCAGCGGTGAGACGTGTGTCAACCCGTGTATCAACAGCCACACCACAGACCACCAGCATGTCAATCACACGCTGGTCGACCTGATTGAAGGTCCCACTATGTCAGCCATGAAGTTTGCGGGCCCCTGCTGGGTTCTCTACCTGGATCCCACACTCTGCATCATCATGGTGGGCATCCTGCTGTATACTACCTATCCGCTGCTCAAAGAGTCGGCCCTCATCCTGCTGCAGACTGTGCCCAAGCAGATCAACATGAGCCGGCTCAACGAGCGGCTGCTAGGTCTAGAGGGTGTCCTGGCCATCCACGAGCTGCACATCTGGCAGTTGGCTGGCAGTCGCATCATTGCCACGGCACACATCAAGTGCCACGATCCCACTTCCTACATGGAGGTGGCCAAGCGCATCAAGGACTTCTTCCACGACGAGGGCATCCACGCCACCACCATCCAGCCAGAGTTTGTCACCTTCAACTCAGAGTCTCGAGACTCCCTCTGTGAGCTTTCCTGTCGGACTCAGTGTGCTCCCAAGCTGTGCTGCGGCTCTGCAGACAAACCGAACGCAGGCTCTGATAAGAAGGCCAGCAGTGACTGCAAGTCTGCTGCTGCTTCAGCCCTTGAGGTGATCAGTGAGACCCCAGAGCAGGATGCAGGTGTTCAGGTGTGTCCTCAGTCAGAGGCTGGGATCACCATCACCAGAGAGGTGGAGTCATCTCTGTGAGATGGAGGGGATATAGAGGAACAGAGCAGAAGCTGGAAAACCAGCACACCAGGCTAAAATCATTACTGTCATGGACACTGTTATCTTTTTGACCCGTGGCTCTGTCGTGGTCCTGACAAAAAAATTAATTTCCTTAGCTTTTACCCTCTGTTACTGCCCCATTATGGCTGAAAAAAACCCTGTGTATCCATGCATTTGAGCCATTTCATTTCAACTTTCCTCTCTGTATACCTATTTCCATTCCTTCCCTTCTCTCCCAGCCTCTCCTCTGTCACTTGGCCCCTCTCTTGCTGCCCTGGTATTATGGTGGCAGTGCATGTTGGGGTTCTCTGACCTTATCTCCTCCAGGACTGGAGCGAGGCCTGCATGGGTGTCCCTCATTAGCACCGTGTTGTGATGTGTCACCTCGTCCCATGGGGTTTCTGTGCCAAAGCTTCTCACTGCAGGACTGAAGGGATCTGAGAGATGTCCCCGCCTCTAAAAGGACACACACAACGCAGCATGTCGGAGCACACGTCACTAGGTTATATTGTGTAGCCTCTGGACCCGTTTGCAAAGAGTTTTTTTGCGTAGACTTTGAGCAAATATATTTTCTTACCCGCTGGTCCCAAATGGAAGAGTATTGTATGGCATAATAATTTAAGTATTTTAAGTTATTAGACATTATCTATTTCTTTCTGTAGATGCTGTTTGTAATATTTAGTTTGGATGTTAGAAACATTTTTGCAATTTTTCTGTCTTGAATTTTTTTGACAGACCATCTATGCTGTAGTCTGTTTTTCAAATGTGACATTGTATAATGATTTTGTTTCTCAAGACTTTTCTCTGGCCTTGACTCAGTTTTACTTGCAGTCATCAGTTGGATACAGAAGATACGGATACCGTATCAACACCTCTCTCACCTTGCCTTTTAAATGCAAAAACCTGCGGTTGTTATAGCACTAATTATAGTAGACGGTGTAACTGAACCTCTTGCATTGGCACAATCACGTAATTAAATGTTCATTCATACAGTTGATGCCTTGCAAGCCAGAGGGCTGGGTCTGTTGTGGAGAAATGAGCACTGGATGCCATTAATGAAACTATTCTCTGTTTGAATCTGTACTGGAAAGCTTTCTGATGATGGCTGTTGACTTTCATTTAAAATCCTCATGAATGTGTTTGGCACCATGACACAATCCACGCTGAGGGAGTTTTTATATTTCCAATATGTTCTGCTATGTTTGCATGACCAAACTCAGACCAGTTTGACTTTCAGGAGTTCCAGTGAAGCTCCAGTTGCTGCTTACCAGTACCTGCTGGTATCTACGTACATAACTCTTACCTGTGTAATGAATGACTCATCTTACAGCTTTTCTGTCCTCTGCTTCGGATAGCTGAGCCGAATTGAAGTCCATATGGTGGCCTTTAAAATTGATGAATTTTCCCTCATCACCACAAATATAATTTAAAGGTGATCCATCAGTGTGTTTCAGATTTCCACTCCTAAATAAATGTGTATGCAATATAGAAATATGTGCTGGGATAATATCTTGATGCGGTCCTTCATTTGTAATGTTGGGTCACTTTTCTGTATCTTTTAAGACTTGAGCTCTATGTGCAAATTTAAACCAAGTGTTGTTTTTTTAATTTTAGATATGGCATGTCAAGTGATGTGTTTTTGATATACTATATATCTACAGTACCTGTCCAATGTGTTGTTGTGAAATAAAAACAAAATATGACCGTTTGGTACAGTTGATGAATTGAAATGTGTCCTTTGTCTTATTTTTATTTTCTCTAACCTTGTCAGTCAAAGTAGATTAGTTTATTTTTTATTTAATTAAAATGACCACAAAGAGACACAAAATGACTACAAATGACACTGTCATGTTTGTAATCATTTTGTCTCTCTTTTAGCCTGGGTGTCTTGCTGAGTATTTCCCTGGCTGCAATGACATTGTGGGGATTTAGAGAGTGCGCTTTGAAAGACCCGGAAATTCTGACCAATCAGAACAGACTGGACTATTTTGGTAGGGGGTCTTAAAGAGACGAGAGCTAAAAAGGAGTGAAAAAAGTGTTTCCGACAGGGTGAATACAGATATATTCAGACACATTTGAAATGTTTTTTGAACATTCAAGCACGTAAACGTGTTCTTGTCAAAATCCAAGATATAAGTATGAACCTGAAAATGATCATAACACAATTTCAGGCACAACTCCTTTAAATACAGAGGTGCCTGACAATGCAAAGTAAAAATTTCAAATGAATCCCTAAGAGTGACTAGGAGCCAACCGCGAGAAACTAAAACTTGTGTAACGTGATCTATGTTTAGTTTAAAGACTTTAAGTACTTTAAGTACCAGTTTCTCACTGTGTCATTCAAAACTTTGATCTGTAGTTGACTTTTGCCTATTAAATCCACTTTAGCCAAAGAAGTGTGAAGGAGATTAAAGAGATTTAAACCAGTTTTTCCAATATTTAGTTTGCCTGGTCTCCTTGTATTGCTTGTATTACCTCAAGCCTGTGACGCACAATACAGTTATATGTATGTATATATATATATGTGTATGTGTATATATATATATATATATATATATATATATATATATATATATATATGTATTTCTATCAGGATATGCATGTTGCAGGGATGCCACGTGAATGTATAAATTGTTATATAACTATAAAGACAAAAGAAAAGACTAAATGGAAATGAATAATCACAGAAATGTATTGACTTTTGTATAAGACTTTTGAAAATTGTTTTCCCAAGTCTTGACAGTTGGGAATAAAAAATAAAACTCTGTAACTAACAAAAATATAAAACTATTTCGGTTTTTATTCAAGAAAAGTCCATACACACTTTAACCCCAAAAATGTTAGTTGTGTTCTCTATAATTCATTTTCTGTCTACTATTAGACATCAGAAGACCAAATCCCACTCATTTCAGCCCCCAGGCCTCCAGGGCGCTTCCTGGCCTGTCTGTCTATGATCTATGATTGGTCTGTTAAATTCTAAATACATTTTTTTATTAATTTGAGTTAATCTAAAAAATGTATGTACAATGTGTAAACAGTTTACTATTTATATATTTGTGTTTAAACAGTCATTACTTTTATATTTACATGTTTAATTATTTATAATTAAGAATCTGCCTCTGTTGTTTTCCCATAGACATTTACCTGAGTCTAAGTTCTGCTCGCTGATTGGTTAGTTCAGCTACATGTGATGGAGTAAAACGAGGTGTTGTTGTTGTTGTGGAGCTGATAAAGTGAGGGTCTTATTTAGAGTGATACAACCCCCATATATCAAACATATTACATATTGGATCACTAAACTATTGGAAGGGCCACAGAGACACCAAACATATGTCTGAAAACCTGCAGCTAATGGCTACAGAGAACATGACGCAAACGGAGATTTGTGAGTTGATTTTTGGAATCATAATTATTTATTTATGTCACAAAGACACTGTAATTCCTACAATGGATTAAAAAAGGTTATGGCTGGGCACCCAGATAGCTCGGTTGGTGGGGCGGGTGCCCATGTGTAGAGGTTTGCTCCTCGACGCAGCCGGCCCGGGTTCGAATCCGGCCTGCGGCCCTTTGCTGCATGTCACTCCCCCTCTCTCTCCCCTTTCATGTCTTCGACTGTCCTGTCAGTTAGAGGCCTGAAATGCCCAAAAATTAATCTTTAAAAAAAAAAAGGTTATGGCTGGCCTACAATTGTGAGATGATCTCGATAAAACGGCGCATTCTTCTGCTTAAAAACAACAAAATAAGTTTATTGATCTGGTGATATATTAAAAATGGCATCATGCCATTGATGCCATTTGGGGGTGGCAGTAGCTCAGTCCGTGGGGAGTTGGGTTGGGAACCGGAGAGTCACTCGTTCAAGTCTCCCCGTATGGACCAAAAAGTAGGGAGCGTGGATTGGTGGCTGGAGAGATGCCAGTTCACCTCCTGGGCACTGCCAGGTGCTCTTGAGCAAGGCACCGTACCCCCCCCGACCACTCAGGGAGCTGGTTCAGCTGGCAGCCCACTCACTCTGACATTTCTCCATGTATAGTGCATGTATAGGTCCTGAGCATGTGTGTGTATTTCAGGCCTGTGTGTGAGTACTAACAAAAGTGTGTACACAGAGTGTAGTGTAGTAATTTCCCCATTGGGGATTAATAAACAAATTAAAATTAAATACCATGTAGCTTTGTGTCGTATACGACACCGTTGACTTTAACTAGGGGTTCTGCACACGTTGGCATAATTTCTTACACTCACGCAGCCTACATTCCAGTTTCCTGTAAAGTCCAACTGAAATGAAGATACATGTTTATTTTGCTTGCATTGCTTGCCATGTAAAATGCATCTTGTGAGCACACAAAATTGAGAACTCAGAGATTACACAAACAGGCAGAATCCCAAACATGCTTTAAAGTTAGAAGAAGTTACAATAATATATCTATATTCATAAGTATATATTGTTGGGGTGACCCAAAAAGATAATTATTTGAAGATTTGACTTAAGAAGCCTGATTCAACTGGCAATCTCATGGTGGAATGTCTGAACATGTGGTTAGTAGACAAAGGGTCATTCCATTCAGGCTACGTGGGGGTGCTGAATGTCGGATTTTACACATAATTGCTTGTTTTTTCCACAATAAGTCATGATATATAGTCTTATGTTGGTATAAATAGCAGCCTATAATAACAATGTAATAATAACAATTGGATGTAAGGGTACTCATGTGGACAAAAATCAAACAATTATTGAGTTATTATCACTGATGCATTAATATGTGAGCAGTATTTGTGCTGTTGTTGTATACTAATGTATTAAGTGTTGAGCTGTTAAAAAAACCTTCATCTTATAAAGACATTTATGTCAATAAAGCCTGATTTTGCAGTGCATGGAGAATATTTCAACCTGCTTTTAATTTAAACCAACTTGTTTCAAAAATGAATGCCTGTATCTTGAAACAAGAAAAGATGAGGCACTGTGGCTGCACAAGATTTAAGAAAAAGTTGATATCGGTACAAAGTACAATGACCTCAAAACCTGACGTATAGTACTTACAGTACTTGAGTATATTAGTTACTTTCAGATGTTGACACAACACCAGGATTGAGGTTCAGATGAAGAGAATTAAGGTAACTAGTTGTCAAAATAGGAATAAGTCAAATGTTTAGGCGAAACCACTCTTTTTAAATTGATAAATTTTTTGGTCTGTTTTATTTCCATAGCATGTCTTCTTTCAGGCTATTGGTAAAAAAACCCACTAAAAATACACATTTAGGTGTTATTACACTTTGTGTATTTGCACATGCAAAGTGTTTTATGGCTTTTGACACCATATTCTGAATTATGCAGTGATAAAAGAAGATATCCAAAATACACTCTGTAAAAAACTTTGACTTTAATATTTCAAAAACATAAAAGAAGAATTTTGAACTTGGCTTTATCCAATGATCAGATTTCTGCTCTTGGAATGTATTCATATCAGTGCATAATTAACAAGATAATGCTTCATTTCCATATTTAAACATAAAATTAATTGTCTTAATGTAAATAATCAACTGGGGAAGTTTCAACTAGTTTTTAGTTTTTTCTTGTTCACCTTAAACCAGCCAGTGAAACTAAGAGGGATCATAACCATCTTTTTACTTATTGATAACTAATATTCTCAACAGAGCCTGCCTACCAAACCTGCAGTAGGAGTTTAATTGTTATTGAAAACCACGTGAACAAACAAAATATATGTAAAGGTACGCGCATGTTGATCTGTAAGACCAACAGGATGTTTGACGTATGTTTTCTGTCAAGCTACAAAACCTCGGACCATCTAACCAGTAATAACGGTTACAATTGATTCTGTGTGAGTGTGAGTGAGTTGGGGAGCACCATGCTGCAATTACTTAAGTCCATAATCACAGCATGTCGCTCTCTTGTGCGCGGTGTAATGGAGTGGATGCTGGCTTGAATATGTTATATCTCTGAGTTGATTCAGCTTCATACTCCGATCCGTAGTCTGAGGTCATCAGGTCAGAGACTGTTAGTTGTTCCCCGCACTCATTTTAAATCCAGAGGGGATCGTTCATTCCAAGCAGTGGCACCTCGGCTGTGGAATGCATTGCCAACATTTTTACGGTGTATTAATTCTTTTGATTCTTTTAAAAAGCAACTCAAGACGCTGCTGTTCAAACAGGCTTTTAGTTAGACGTGGGGTTTTTTATGGTTTTGTTTTTTTATGTTTTCCATTTGTTTTTAATTGTCTAATGCATTATATTGTACTCATTTTACTGTGAAGCACTTTGTGATTTTTATCTGTGAAAGGTGCTTTATGAATAAATCTTACTTACTTACTTACTATGTGTGTTTCAGTGGGAGTCTGATGTGGCTGCTGACTGTGAATGTGTGGCTGACGGAGCAGCCGCAACTGGCCTGATGGGAATTATGTAAGAGCCCCGGGGGCATTCCAAAGCCAACAAGCACGGGGCTCTACCCAGCATTCCTCAGTGCTACCGGGCCGCTCTCTCCTCCCTCTCTGTCCCTTTTCATATGGACAGAAAGAGGTTCATGCATGGGACAGCTTTCATTTTGTGCTCTTTGTTTAAGTCAGTTGTTCTTTGCACCTTTACTGCAGCCCGTTGCATGCAGACAGTGAAGTGGGCCTGTAGGCATCCACTGCTGACCCCAGTTTTGTGTTCAAGGTCGGTGGGTGGATTACGGTTGCCTGGCAAGCAGCTGAGATTCCATTAAGTTAGTGGCCCCAGCTAAGAAATGGTCCGGCACGTTACCCACTGTCACAACAGCGAATTGTAATTTTTACACTTTGGTTTTTGTATGGATTAAACACACAACACTTAATTAATTATTAATTTGTATGTTTTGTTTCCTTTTAGCAGAGCCAGGCCAGCTGTTTCCCTCAGTTTCAAGTCTTTGTGCTAAGCTAAGCTAACTTTTTGATGGCTGTGGACATATATTTAACGTACTGACATGAGAGTGGTATCTATCTTCTCATCTAAGCATCTAAATACCAAAAGTGAACGCCAGTAAGCATATTTTCCAAAAATGTTAAAACGATTCCTTCAACAACTCTCATAACTATCTGGATGAACTTTAACAAAAGTGTAATGTCAATTGGACAGGCCGGAACCCCCATAATAATAAATAACTGAAAATGTTGGATAAGTCGCTGGCTGTAGCAAGCCAACGTAATGGTATAACCAAACTGTGTGTGTGTGTGTGAGTATGTGAGTATGTGTGTTTGTGTGTGTGTGTGCGTGTGTGTGTGTGTGTGTGTGTGTGTGGTCACACCAGGCCATCTGTCTCCCTGGCTTTGTCCCTGGGATTTTCAAACAGTGATGAGCGCGGGTGGGTGGGGTGGGGGTGGGGGGGACACACAACACTGGACTTGAGGGTGAGAGGTCACTCACTTCTGCTAAATAGTTTCACCTTTGCCAGAACAGTGTTTGTACACACAATACCCCAAAAGAGGTGTCCTGATGACGTAAAGCTTATTCCCAGTATGTGACTCAAATGTGTTACAAATTTATTATCACCAATCTAAATGTTGATTTTTCTGAAAAATAGTCATCAGGCAGTCTTTGAAAAAGTGAGAGGGTCGTCAGATATAACATGATAATTAGTAAGTGCTGGGAGGTTTAGATGTGGTTATCTTTGGACAGAGCCAGGCTATCCGCTTCCCCCTGTTTCCACTCTTTGTGCTAAGCTAAGCTAATCAGCTAATGGCTGTAGCTTTATACTTACTTCTTATGAGAAGATGAGTAGTTTCAATCTTCTCATCTAACTCTCAAAAAGAAAGTGAATAAGCTTATTTCCCCAAATGTTAAACAGCTTTAAAGATACCATGTCCTCAAAATATCAGCTGATACTTCTGAAGGCCACATCGTGACATTTATTATCATTGTGTAACAATATACTGTACATAACCCTTGATAATGGTTTCTCCTTTTGTCACATGCTAAACCATTTCTTTGTCCAGCTTTAGACATTTTTTAGATAAACTGAAAGACTCAAACTTTGTCCGCTTTGGGAAACAACAAACTTCATCTCGCAAGCTACACAATCGGAAAATGGCAAGTTTTAAAGAAAATTTGGATCGTGCAACAAGGCAGGCCTGCTTGGTTCTTGAGGGGAACGGTTGTAAAGATTTACAAATAATATATTTACTGCATTTACTATCTAACTGGGATGTTTTGGGACCAATTGGTGAGGATTGCCATGGAAGAAATAGACACAGCGATGAACTGGCGCGAGTAAATTACGTTTAACCATGTATCAGCTAATTTAAATAGCTCACACTACTGTATTGTGTGAACAGTTAACTTTGTTTAATATTGTATGTGGTGTTTTAGACTTTATTGCCGAGCCATTGTCTCTGCGTCCAGAACTCAGCGCCGCCCAAGATGATTGTGATTGGTTAAAAGAAATGCTAACAACCCAAACCCAGAACTCATAGCCAGTCTTTACTCCGCTGCACTGTGGTCGTGAGTCTGGCAGTGATGCCCAAACTTTAACCAAACCATTTCTTCTCCCGAGGGCCTGGTACACCTTTACTTGCTAACATTTTTTACTTTCAATAAATTTACCAGATTGATTGATTTCACTTGTCATATTTGGCCACACAGTCAGATTGATATGTGACAGTAAGCACTGTGGTCTGACCAAATGTGGGAAGCTCCATTTCAGCTTTTCTTTCAATAACACAAACTCAGAAATACTGAACTGAAACACTGACACGTGAGCCAAAAAGCAGAACTTTCACCTTTTAAAACCAATGAATAGGAATGCTGTTGAACAGCGTACTTTTGTGTGCGTCAGTCAGTGTGTCGGCTGGAAAGATAAACTGATGACTTTCAAGAATTTAAATGAAGACGGATCTTACAGCTTGTTCACTTCCTTTGTTTTGCGCTTTCTAAACAGTAGTATTTCCTTTATTGGCAAATTGGTGGCAAATTTGGGGCGTTTTATTACTCCAAAATAACTTCACTGAAATTTTACCATACTCTTTGCCCCTTTTTATTTTTTTTCTTACTTTTTCATTGTGTACAGACATTCGTGTTCCTCCGAGGATGAATCCCACTGACTTGGGGGAATCCTCTGACTTTTTATCTAGCGCCATCTTCATGTTAAAATATGTTCAATTCTTTGGTAGATGACCAAATACCTGCAAAACAACGACCATTACACAGTTTAACGCTAAATGGCAAATATTGGCATGCTAACACAGTACACTCCCAACTTCTTTGGATATTTCATATCACCAGTGATTCCACACACACACACACACACACACACACACACACACACACACACACACACACACACACACACACACACACACAAACCCTGTTATGGGGGGTTGCCGCCTGTCCAACTGTCAGACCAAATCAGACATTTTGGTTAAGTTTGATAAGTTCATCTAGATTGTTGTTGAAAGAATATTTTTTTTTACAATTTGGGAAACATGCTTATTCACTTTCTGGTAGCTATATGAGAAGATAGATTCCACTCTCATGTCAGCACGTTAAATATATGGCATCCAAAAGTTAGCTTAGCTTAGCACAAAGACTTGAAACTGAGGTAAACGGCTGGCCTAGCTCTGTTCAAAGGAAACAAAATCTTCTTACCCACACCTCTATAGCTTACTAATTAATTGGTATGTGTTGTTTGTTTAATCATTTCACACACACCCACCCACCCACACACACACACACTCACACTCACACTCGCACACGCACACACACACTCACGGGAAATACGAGGCAGTATAGAGTAGATGCACTTTAAAACAGGGAGACTCCAAACTCCCTGTTTAGAAAAAAAAATTCCTCCTGGACTGCTACAGTATCGTCCTCTCCCACACTCCTCTCAGAAACGCTTAATCTGACCACATGGTATGTCAGTCTCTCAGAGAGATTAGGAGGGCAGGAATGTTAACCAGCTCTCCGGTGGTGGAGATGATGATAATGATGATCAGCAGTGGAAGAAATGTGTTACTAAAATAGAAACACCACAATGGAACATTAAAATTCCTTCAATTAAAAGTTTCACTTAAGTAAAAATCAACAATTATTAAAACAATGTGTCAGTATCGAATGGTTTGATGTCAAAACCATTCAATGACATGTAATTGTAGACTTTAAAGCACCAACGCTTTTTTTTTTCAATCAATCAATCAATCAATCAAGTTTATTTGTATAGCCCTTTACAATAGCCGGAAGGTACCCCAAAGTGCTTTACAACAAAGCCATAAAACAATACATAACACATACAGAACACACAAATACAATTAAAAGTGCTGTAGTGGTGCAGCACTGCAGGACATTAAAAGCCTTCGAGAAAAGTATAAAAAGGAGCAGGCAGAATGAGGACACCTAAGAGACCGTATTGCCCTAGTGGGAATTAAATGCTAATTTAAAAAAATAAGAAATTTTTTTTTGACAAAGATTTCACATTTTGGGAAACATAAGCTAGCCTATCTCTGTCAAAAGATTAAAAAAAACAAAAAAAAAACAGTATGAGCCCCTCTAAAGCTCATTGCATGTTAAATCCTATTTGTTATATCTGTACAAAAAACGTGTAAAACGGCAATTTGGGGTTTTACAACATGGGGTTATGTTGGTTCTACTTTGTGGCAGGGTTACTTTCTTCCTGGATTTGCCAAAATTTGAGCAGAGACTCCTCTATTAATTTGGCATTTTTCCGTTAATTGTACCTGCTCACCTCGCCTCGACTCGACTTGACTCAGCCGCGGTGCCGCGTCCTCCTTTTTGCATTGCAGATTAGTAAATACTTCACCGAAAAGTGTTTCTGAAAACAAAATAGGCCATGCAGTCACTGAATCCGTCTTCATTTCAGATCATCAAAGGTCAGTTTAAAAGATTTTTGTCAGATTTTGAGAGACTCTAGTCACGCTCATCCTGCTCGTAATTTCCGCGTTAGCACTCCACCAATCAGATTGGTCACGTGAGTCCAACTGTCGGCAGAGCCCGCCTTCCAACCTAGCATGTCAGGTTGGATAAAATTAAGGCCGCCAGCCCCCTTTGATGGACGACGGCACAGAACACCCAGAACGGACTCGAGTCACCGACCTCGCCAGACTGTCCGACGGCCGATTATCGGGTTAGTGTGTCAGGGCCTTTAGAGGTGCTGGTGTGCCTATTTTGTTACCTTGGGTTGAAAGGGGGACTTCATGAACTCATGACCTCAGTAGTCTTAATATTCTGCCTACAACCCTTCGCCTGATAACATCAACACTTTATGATCCCATGTCATGTCAAATGTAAAATATTAATCTGGAAAGAGGTTTAGGCTGTAATGAATTCTAAAGGTGGTGTGGGGCATGGAAAATAATGATCTTTATGCAGTGAATTGAAAATAAAAAGTCACCCAAAATAGAAATAGGAAGTACCTCAAAACTATACGTATGTGTATTATTGTCGGCTTACTTTATCAAATACCCACCTTGATGATGGTGGGGGTGGATTCTTTAATTCCTCCACCAAAGCACACTTCAGTCATGATGTGGAAGGATGTGCGTTAAAGAACTGTGTAATGTTTTTTGTGTCTTCTCTGTATGATTAATACCAAGAAACAAATACAACCTTGTGTATTCTCAGGGCTTTGGATGAATAAAGGTGTTGGGGGAAAGACTTTGGGTTAATGTTTCACTGATTGGCCCTTACTGTAATGTCACTCACCAACCACTCAGACTTTGATCATAGAGTATGAGTGGGTTCAACCAGCAATGATCAATTCCCCACTGATAAAAAGAGTGCTAACAACTCCTGTAAGAGGGAAGAAAAGGCACTCTCTACCATTCAATGATTGTGCAATATGCATACAGTAAAGGTAAATTACATCTTTTAGCAGCCGCTACTGGCCTTTTTTGCATTCTTGTGAGGAGGCCTGCAGCAGCTCATCACATTACATTATTGACAAATGGGAGTCCAGGTTCATTTAGTTACACTCCAGTACTTCTCTAATGACTGAATTACGCCATGAAACAGATTGTCAACCATTCTTTTTGATTCTTTATTTGAGATTATGGGGTTCTTAACCTTGGGATAAATCTGAGGGGTCACAAGATGATTACAGGGATAAAAAAAGAAAAATAAATGTAGATATTCAAATTGTTTTCAGTTTCTTCTTTTGTTTTGTTAAGTCATGCTATCATTGTGGCTCTATGGCACTAATTAGTTATTTACTTTAACAAATAATAACGCATTTATTTTTAAATTTGACTTTAAGAGGATATGGATTACTTAATTGGATGTAATAGAACAAGAGTAACTCCAACCCAGGCTGAAAAACAGCATTACACTGCCCTCTCTGGTTATCACTGCTGATTTGTTGCGCTTTTAACCACACCCACCATTGATGTCACAATGTCCAGTTGTGTAGCTAAAGGCTAATACCACAAAGCAAGATTTTAGCGATTCAACTTCAGGTTCAGCCCAGGTTTTTGTGTATCACAACATTGGGTTACATTGCCATGGTAACTAATGCTGAACACCTAACCTGCTCGAAAACCAGTCAGTAAAAAAAAAATATTGGCAGGACCTGGAACCCGCTGTTGCTGATCCAGAGCATCCCAAACATGCTCCATAGTGGTGTTGGACTGGGGAGGAAAGGGGACTGAGTACCCAGGGCCCTCATGTGAGGAGGGCCCAAAAAGATGCTAATATGATTAGTTATAAATGCGGGGAGGGGCCCATAGAAAATGCCTTTCTACAGGGCCCAGATTCTTGTACTACGCCCCTGGGTGACATGTCCGGTGAGTATGCTGATCATGCAAGAACTGGGATGTTTTCAGCTTCCAGGAATTGTGTACAGATCCTTGCAACATGGATGAATGGCACAACAATGGGCCTCAGGATCTCGTCACGGTATCTCTGCATTAAAAACGCCATCAGTAAAATGCACCTGTGTTCATTGTCCATAACATACACCTGCCCGTGCCATAACCCCAACGCCACCTTGGGCCACTCAATCCACAACATTGACATCAACAAACCGCTCACCCACACAACGCCATACACTCTGCCATCTGCCCTGTACAGTGTAAACCAGGATTCACGGGCAACAGCTCTTGTTGACATTGCTGCAGTCAGCATTCCACTTGCACGCTCCCTCAAAACTTACAACATCTGTGGCATTGTGCTGTGTGATAAAACTTGTTATAACCCCCCCCCCCAATACAGTAAAACTAAGGCACACCTGTTCAATTATCATGCTGTCTAATCAGCAGCTTGATACGCTACACGTGTCAGGTGGATGGATTATCTCGGCAAAGAAGAAGTGCTCACTACTACAGATTTAGACAGATTTGTAAACAATATTTGAGAGAAATAAGCCTTTGGTGTACATAGCAAAAGTCTTAGATCTTTGAGTTGAGCTCATAAAAAATGGGGCCAAAAACAAGTGTTGCG